>NC_045989.1:17158777-17470027 GCF_010909765.2 Amblyraja radiata | reverse complement strand
GTCTGGGCTCTGTTCTTGCCGTGACCTGTAATATTTACAACACAGAAACAGAACATTCTGTCCATTGACCTCCCTTTAGTAATGAATTTATCCAGCTTCCCCTTCAATACATTTCTGCTTTCACCCCAAGGTGTGTTCTCACCACTCTCTGGCTAAAGACGTTTCTCTGAATTCTCTAGTGGATTTATTACTGCCTTGTCTTAAAGAAAGGCTTGCATTTGTATTGGGCATTCATATCCCAAAGCAGTCTCGAACATTGTTTGTGGTGGTCACTGTTTTAATATGGGAAAGACAACAGTCCAACTGCACACAGCATGTTGCACAATCACCAATGTAATCATGTGGCGTTGTCTGAGTAATGAATATTGGCCCATTCATGACTTCCTGATTCATCTGTGAAATAGTATTATGGGATCCTTTATGTCAATCCAGAAAAGGAAATGTGGCTTCGGCTTAACATTACTCCTGAAAAATCTGTGCTCATTCAATTCTGCATGGGACAGTCACCTTATATTTTTCTATCCCAACCTCAAGAGTGCAGATTTTTTTTTAATGTTCTCTGGTTGTGGGTCTCCTGCAAGTGGAAGCATCTTCTCAGTCTCGAATCAGCTGAACCCTTCATGATCTTGAGCACCTCAATTGGGGCTTTGGGTAATCTCAGCCCGAGTGTCATTACAAATAGGATATGCTTCAAGACTACAGGGTAGAGGTGGGGTAAATCAGCCAGGTTCCTAATTCCCACAGCAATACGCCAGCTCCCAGCTTCCATGGTGGTCTTGCTTAATCAGGTTTACTTGTGACTGGCTAGCTAATCCATTGACACTTACAGCACATAGACATAGACACACAGGATAGCTGTTTAACAACTAACATCCCTGTGAGAAGAATGTGGAAAACTAGCATTTCCGTACGATGACGTCGTTTCCCCATTCCTCAAATTGCAGTTTTTAAATGTTTTAGCACGTTTCAGAACATCAGAAGGATACAGTGTGGAAACAGGCCTTTCAACTCAACTTGCCCATGCCCGGCCAACATGCCCCATCTTCACTAGTACCACCTGCCTACTTTTGATCCATACATTATTGCCATAGAGGGAGTGCAGAGAAGGTTCACCAGACTGATTCCTGGGATGTCAGGACTGTCTTATGAAGAAAGACTGGATAGACTTGGTTTATACTCTCTAGAATTTAGGAGATTGAGAGGGGATCTTATAGAAACTTACAAAATTCTTAAGGGGTTGGACAGGCTAGATGCAGGAAGATTGCTCCCGATGTTGGGGAAGTCCAGGACAAGGGGTCACAGCTTAAGGATAAGGGGGAAATCCTTTAAAACCGAGATGAGAAGAACTTTTTTCACACAGAGAGTGGTGAATCTCTGGAACTCCCTGCCACAGAGGGTAGTCGAGGCCAGTTCATTGGCTATATTTAAGAGGGTTAGATGTGGCCCTTGTGGCTAAGGGGATCAGAGGGTATGGAGAGAAGGCAGGTACGGGATACTGAGTTGGATGATCAGCCATGATCATATTGAATGGCGGTGCAGGCTCGAAGGGCCGAATGGCCTACTCCTGCACCTAATTTCTATGTTTCTATGTTTCTATCCCTTTAAACATGTACCTGTCTAAATGTTTCTTAAACGTTACGATAGTACCTGCTTCAACCACCTCCTCTGGCAGCTTGTTCCATACACTGTTCCTATCAGATTAATCTGATCTTCCATTTGATTTGCTTTCTCCTCAGCATCTGACTTGCTGCTCAATAAGAAGGAGAGACGGAGAAACAGCATCAACAGGAACTTTGTCGGCGATTACATCGGAATGGAAGATCGGCCGGAACTGCGGCAGTTTATAGGGAAAAGGGAGAAGGTGGAATTTGCAGATACTGTCACCAAATATGACCGAAGGTTTAAGGTGGGTCCAACCTTAACTAACCCTGTCCATGATACTCGAGGAGACTGATTAATGAAATCATCTCTATATTAGGTCAGGTGTGATTCCTTATCAATACCGGGATATACCTTGAGGGCAGGTGGAACTGTGATTCATTATAGTCTGAAGAAGGCCCGAAACGTTGCCTATTTCCTTCGCGCCATAGATGCTGCCGCACCCGCTGAGTTTCTCCAGCACTTTTGTCTACCTTCGATTTTCCACCATCTGCAGTTCCTTCTCAACCATTCATTATAGTCCATCAGTTTATATAGTCCTGCACTTAAGAGTTGTTCCTTGTTATGCTGAATAATCAGTGTTCACCTTGAGTGTTAAAGACGGTAACTCTAGTTTAGTTTTTAGTTTAGAGATACAACACAGAAACAGGCCCTTCAGCCCACCCAGTCTGCACCGACCAGCGATCCTGCAGTTTAACACTATCCTACAAACACAAGGAATAATTTACACACTTGTACCAAGCCAATTTACCGACGAACCTGTACGTCTTTGGAGCGTGGGAGGAAACCGAAGATATGGGAGAAATCCCACGCAGTCACGAGGAGATCGTACAAACTCCGTACCGACAGCACCCGTAGTCGGGATGGAACCCGGGTCTCCAGTGCTACAAGCGCTGCGCCACCGTGCCCCCCTACTGTATAAGAATCAACATGCAAGGAATGTTTAAAGTTATATCTCATCATTGTGGTGAAACATAGAAACATAGAAAATAGGTGCAGGAGTAGGCCATTCGGCCCTTCATCCAACTCAGTATCCCATCCCTGCCTTCTCTCCATACCCCCTGATCCCTTTAGCCACGAGGGCCACATCACGTGAAGACGAACACTCTAGAGATGTGATCAAGAAAGAAACAAAGAGAGACTTGCATTAATACACAGCTTTTTAAGTTTGCGTGTTATTCTAATGTGCTTTATAATGAAACAGTTTTGAAGTGTAGTCCGTGCTGTAAATGGCAAGTGCTGGGAAACAGCAATGTAGTAATGATGGGATAATGTTTTTGCAAGGTTGATTGCAGGCTAAATATTGGCCAGACTTATTTCCGTAGTCTTCTTGCCTTCTCTGTGACGACACCACTCAATACACACCATCGGTTGCAACAGATTGAACACCCTTCATGCTGGCAGCTCCCCCTACTGTCTAGCCCAGGGGTTGCTGCATGTCAAGGCAGGTTCAATGAGTGTGGGAGCCAAATATTGGTGCGTTGACTTAGCTTTTGAAATGTTTCTCTGAAAGAAACAAACTAGCACTTTTTGAATATCCCTAGCCGCTTTAAAGAATGGACGTAACATTTTAATCGCTCGGTATAAATCGTTGAAACCTGTTCTTTATCTCCACCCACTCTTCCCTCTGCTGCCTCGGTTCAGCGGCAGGCAGACAGCTGCTGCTGCCTTATTCAGTGGTTATTTCCAGTGGAAAATTATAAAATATGAGTATCATCCAACCCTTCCACCAGGGGCAAGCGTCATAATTGAACATGGAAGGGTCTCGACCCAAAACTTCACCCATTCCTTCTTTCCAGAGTTGCTGCCTGTCCCACTGAGTTACTCCAGCATTTTGTGTCTATCTTGGGCTTGGGGTGAAGTGTCCTTTATGTCCTGATGCACCATTTACAAGTTCTGGCGGGCTGAACTACAAACTGCCGTGATTGCATTAGGACTTTGAGGATTCCATGTTGTTTTTTCCACTATATATATTTTTTAATTTATTGAAGGTTTTTATGCAGTTTATTATGGTACCTACTGAGTGCTGTGTTTACATAGCTGTTGTGCTGCTGCAAACAAGAACTTCATTGCTCTGTTTCAGGGCACATGACAATAAAACACTCTTGACTCTCCTCTCCACTAATATGCTTCTGGCTGTACACAGATGTCAGGGATGCACCCTTTGTGATTGAATTATTCAAGATCTTGCTTCAGGGATTGTCTTATCTGTTTGATGTAAAACAGGGGTCGGCAACCTATGGCCCCCAGGCCGAATGCGGCCGTAACCCGAATTCTTCTGGTTCGCAGGCGGATTTTTTTCCCCCATAATCATCCGGCCTGCTGAGCGCCGAGCTCTGGCTGTACCGCATCCTGCGCAAAGCCGCCAGCACAGCCGCGCACCTTCTGTGAACACGTTTAAGAGAGAACTGCAGATGCTGGAAAAATCGAAGGTAGACAAAAATGCTGGAGAAACTCAGCGTGTGAGACATGCAAGGATTGCATGAGGCTGCCTCACTCCCTGAGTTTCTCCAGCATTCTTGTCTACCTTCTGTGAACATGTGATTTGATGCCTGCCATCCGGGGCGGGATGGGGATGTGATCCATGTGTACACGTGATAGATGTGGCCCGCCATCCGCTCACAGACATGCGTCCCGGCCCCTATGCAGAACAAAGTTGCCGATTCCTGAGGTAAAAGGTCCTGTTAGCACCCATTCATCTGTAGACCAGCACAATGAAAACTCTGCCATTCTATCCAATACAGGGCCCTGAATGGGACCATCACAGTATGTTCAAAGTGTTTCCTACATTATGTGCTAAACCGAGAAAGATTCTGAATCAAGAATGGTCAAATCTGTGAAAGCTGCAGCACTTTCGGCTGATACTTCATTTGCCAGGTGATTGGTGAGGAAGCGCTAAAGTGAGGTGTTGTGTTTTTCAGAGTATAAAGCGTGACCTCGTCCTCACCCCCAAGTTTGTGTACCTCATTGGACGAGAGAAGGTAACGGAAGGTTCGGCCAAGGGCCAGGTGAAGGAAGTGCTGAAACGAAAGATCGACTTGGAGCGGATCCTCACCGTCTCACTGAGGTAAGTCAGTGGCTGAGCAAACTCCAGCAATCTCTGGCTGCTTCTAACTCTAGATCCCACAAGAAACAAGCTTTCACACTGTTTGCCTCCGTATCCGCAGTTCAGATTAAGTTCTAGGAGCAGAATAAGACCATTTTCCCCATCAAGTCTACTCCGCCACTCAATCATGGCTGATCTATCTTTCCCTCTCAACCCCATGCTCCTGCCTTTGCCCCTTAACCCCTGACACCCGTACTAATCAATAATCTATCAACCTCCACCTTAAAAACATCCATTGACTTGGCCTCCACAGCCATCTGTGGCAATGAATTCCACAGATTCACTACCCTCTGACTAAAGAAATTCCTTCTCATCTCTTTTCTAATAGTATGACTTATTTGTGAGTCTTAGATTCTCCCACTAGTGGAAACACCCTCCACATGCTTAAGATAGACGCAAAATGTTGGAGTAACTTAGCGGGACTGGCAGCATCTCTGGAGATTCTTCAGAAGGGTCTCCACCCAAAACGTCACCCATTCCTTCTCTCCAGAGATGTTGCCTGTCCCGCTGAGTTACTCCAGCTTTTTGTGTCTATCTTCGGTTTAAACCAGCATTTGCAGGTCCTTCCTACACTCTCCACATGCTTGTCTTGCTAGGCTGTGTCCTTTTCCCTTCTGAGCGGATGGACAGGGTAGATGTCTCCTCCAGGTGCACACGTCTAGACGCACACGTCTGGGATATGGGACGGGGTTGAGGAAAAATGCATTCCTCCGAGGGATGTGGATATTCAAAATTCTACCTTAGAGTGGTATGGATGCTCGTCGAACCAATGCAAGGCTGTGATTGATAGGTTTGCACACTCAGGTACCAAATAAGATGGATCTGGGCTGAAGAGGGAGGAAGTATCCAGTCTGCCGGTCATTGAATGGCAAGCAGTTTAGAGGCACTGTGGTCTACACCCTGCTACTGCTCCTTGATTATCTTAAAAGTGGTACATTCATTCCCCACTTGAGAAGGTGATCCATCTTGCATTCATTTCACTGTTGTGTTTTAGGAGATAATATTTTGTTGAATTTAGAGAAACAACATGGAAATGGACCCTTCGGCCCACCAAGTCCTTGCTGACCATCGATCACTCGTTCACACTAGTTCTATGATATCCCACTTTCACATCCACTCCCTACACATGAGGGGCAATTTACTGAGTCAAATTAACCTACAAACCCGCACGTCTTTGGATGTGGGTGGAAACCAGAGCACCCAGAGGAAACCCACGTGGCCACAGGGAGAACGTGCAAACTCCACATGGATCCCGAGGTCAGGATCGAACCAGGGTCTCTGGCGCTGTGAGGCAGCTCTATCACAATGCTGCACTACACTAATAATTAGCTGAGAGAGTAAACCTGGATTCCTGGGCTGACCCAGTGGTCCAGCTAGTAGAAAATAAAATGGGATTGGCGTAAGATTAAATGGATGCCAGATGACTGGTGTGAACCTGATGGCCTGAAGGGCTGTTTCTGTGCTGTATTGCACTCTGACACCAGTAGCTCCACATTACTGTTTGGGGAGGAGTTCTGCTGCCATTGATAAATCTCACCCCTGATGAGGGGAGGAGCTGGTGATGGTCAGCACAGGTTTATTGTTGGCAATAACGGTACCTCTGGTTACTATGCAGCACCATGCAGGACGACTTCTTCATCCTCCATGAGCAGGAGTACGACAGTCTGCTGGAGTCGGTCTTCAAAACTGAATTCATCAGCCTGTTATCCAAGCGCTACGAAGAGAGGATGCAAAGGAAGCTGCCTCTGCGTTTCAGTAACACGTGAGTACTCTCTGCACACCGACGTTCCCGACTCTGAAACAGCCCTGGACAATGTAACCTGTCCCACTGACTGACAACAGCAGAATCAGTTGCTGTGTTTCCTTTCACGGCACCCAAGGGCAAACCTTTCACCAGTTTAGGCCACGTGCTCAAATTGTGATGACCCTGCGCGATGCACCTTTGTTCATTCAGTCTGACTTTTGTCATTCCCGTTGCTCAGACTCGAAATGAAGGTGAGGAAGGATAACTGGGGTCCCTGGAACGCTGGGAGTTCGCGGCAAGTTCAGTTTATCCAAGGACACGGACAGGAGGCTGTACTGAAGCCCAGCAGCAAAACCCTGCAGATCCGCATCGGGCCAGGGCTGCCGAAAAACTCGCGTAAGTGATGCCTTAT
This sequence comes from Amblyraja radiata, assembly GCF_010909765.2. Lineage (NCBI taxonomy): Eukaryota > Metazoa > Chordata > Chondrichthyes > Rajiformes > Rajidae > Amblyraja > Amblyraja radiata. Next base: position 17,463,106 of record NC_045989.1, on the reverse strand, counting down.
CCCTGTGTGGCTCAAGTGCTGTGTCCAAGACTACCTGCCCATTGTGTGAGATCTTCACTAACATAAATACCATCGATCTAGTCCACCGAAGCACCGTAAAAGTACATTTTATAACTAGTAAGCAGGTTTTGCAGCTTGATACAACTGGTTCAGTCCAATGGTGTTTTATTCAATGGAGCTTTATTTTGTCACATATGCCACTGCAGAGTGAAATTCTTTTGGCATATATTACACATGTTTTGGCACCATTTCCAAAATCTGGATAGCCTGCGGGCTCAATGTACTGAAGCAGTTCCCGAGAACTGACGTCCCTCTCCTCGTCCGGTCATCTTTGTGGCCAGCGTCCGCCTCCTGCAGCCGACCCTGAAGGCGCTGGAGGCAATGGCCACGTTGGAGTATTGCGTGCGGATCTGGTCGCTCCATTACAGGAACGATGTGGAGGCTTTGGAAAAGGTGCAGAAGAAGTTTACCAGAATGCTGCCTGGATTGTCGGGCATTAACTGCAAAGAGAGTTTGGACTGTTTTCTCTGGAATGCTAGAGGTTGCAGGGAAAACTCATTGAAGTATATAACATTATGAGCAGCATAAATAGCTTAGACAGTCAGAACCTTTTTCTCATGGCGGAAAGGTCAAAGACTAGGGGGCTTTTAAGTGAAAGGGACATAGTTCAAGGGAGATAATTTTACAAGTTTTATTACAGTTTGGTGGATGCCTAGAATGCATGGCTGGGGATAGTGGTGGAGGCAGATTCGATAGTGGCATTTAAGAGGCTTTTAGATAGGCATATGAATATGCAGAGAATGGAGGGAGATTGAACATGTGCAGGTGGATGAAATTAGTTTAACTTGTTCAGCGCAGACATTGTGGGCCTGTACCTTTCTCTGTTCTTAAGTACTGCATAATTATTGATTCAGTTATCATCTGTGATGGAATGCAATGCTTATAGGGCCTGTCCCACTTGGCGATTTTTTTCGGTGACTGCCGGTGTCATATCAGGGTCGCCAAAAGATTTTGAACATTTCACAATCCAGCGACGGCAAAAAAACTGTTGCGCACTCAAAAAAACTGTTGCGACACTCGATAAAACGCCGCGCGTCATACGTCATCATGCCACGAATATTTAGGTGACCTGATACGTCAGTCAATGTTGTCAGTTGTCACCGTAAATATCGCCAAGTGGGACAGGCCCTTAAGTTAATTTCCGACTCGGGTATAAAGCTATGAATGAAGGGGATCCAGTTAACACTGTGCTGAAAGATTGTTGGTGTTCTGGCTCCTGGATGGTGTTCAGTCTCGGCAGGGAGGTCCTGTGGTACTGCAACTATCCCACGCAATGACCAAACCACTGTCAGGAGCTAAACAAGAGGGAAGCTGTCCCTTGTTACTTTCCAGAACACCAACAAATGTACTACGATTAAAAGAACAAAGGGGCAAGTTCACCCTTAAACCAACAACGGCTCCATTTGGCACTGATTGTCAGAGCTGACTCAGTCCGACTCGTGATAAAGTCTATGAAAAACCCCACTGCTTCACCATGCCAATAATGGAGCTGAACACATACATGTGTTTGCAAGTGTGTACATATGCACATATGTGTGTACGTGTATACATACAGTTCTTGATTAGTAAGGGTGTCAAAGGTTACGGGGAGAAGGCAGGAGAAAGGTTCTGAGAGGGCAAGATAGATCCACCATGATTGAATGGTGAAGTAGACTCGATGGGCCAAATGGCTGAATTCTGCGCCTTTGACTTATGAATATAAACTCTGTCAGCAGTAAAGGGCCCAAAGCCAAATGCACCACTCTGGATCATCATGCCGCATTTGTTGATTCGTTAGATACTCATTAGATGAGAGACTCTATGCTCAGTGATGCTCGACCTGCCTCTAACATGTCTTCATGTCACATTCAAAACCTATGGACTTGCTTCATTTGGAGCATGTCTCCATGAGTGGACAGTCCGTGATGGTTCTTGCTTACCGACTTTCTGTTGCTTTTTTATTCTAGGGCCCACAAAAAGGGAACCGATGCTGAACAGACAACAAACTACAAGGCCACAAATGACAGCCTACCCAATGCGAGCTGCTCCACCACCTCCAGGTAACTGTGCGATAGTTTAGAATTCATTCCGGATTTGGTGCCGTTGGAAACCTAAAGAAATCAAATGGAGGGACGGGTTTGGAGGGATATAGGCCAAGCGCAGGCAGGTGGGACTGGTGTAGATGGGACATGTTGGTCGGTGCGGGCAAGGCCCTGTTTCCACGCTGTATAACTCTATGACGGTGGTGCAAGGTCCCCAGGGTGGTACTGCTGCCTCCAGCCATTGGACAGAGGACTTGCGGGTTGAGGATGACTTGCTTTGTCTTGTACTTTGGGTGGCAGGGTAGCTGAAGAAGCCCAAGTGGGACATGCCAACTCTCCCACAGGTGGGGCAGGCGGGCGAATGGGTGAATTAGGTGGTGGTGTACTCCTTCTGCCATTTACGCTAGGCTTCTGCACCGTGCCAGCACGTGGACTATGATCTCAATGCCTGCTGGAACACTCCTATGCCAGCTGAGCAGAAAGGGCCTGGCCATTCACATGAGCTGATGGGGAGTGTTACACTTTTTGACACTCAGCAGGTCAGGCAGCATCTGTGGAAAGAATGGATAGGTGACATTTTGTGTCTGGACCCTTCTGCTGAAATATTTATGCTGGGCTCCTGGCCGGTGTCATTGACTCCATGACTCAATGTGACTCTATTTGGGTTTCTGTGAAGAAGGAGTACAAAGTTTGCGTGATAATTACAGTCACTGTCTGTCATTAGCACAGGTGTCAGAGGTTATGAGGAGAAAGCAAGAGAATGGAGATAGGAGGGAGAAATAGATCATCCATGAGTGAAATTGCGGAGTAGACTTGATGGGCCGAATGGCCTAACTCTACTCCTATTCTTTATGACCTTTTTCAAATGTGACGATGACTAATTTATCTCGATTTTGTTCAAGGTGTGCACCAGAACGGAGTTGTCAAAGGCCCACAGAACAATTCCCAGCCTCCGCTTCACCGACCCAGCCAACGAACACCGCACCAGAGCTCACCGGCTGGGCGTCCGACTCTGCCCAGACCAGGCACACATCTAACGGGGAAGAACGCCCGTCTCCAAAACAATCTGGACTTCTTGAGAGTGCCCGAGCAGGGCGCTGCAGGGTAAGGGCAGCTCTGGGAGGCACGATTTTCTGTGATGTTTGTTTTTCTTGTCTCCAGGGAAATAGGTGGCATCCGATGAGGTGATTTGGAAACTTTTTCACACCAAGTGTTGAACATTCTCAAATGCTCACACCATTGTTGGGGGATGATCGATGTTCCACCGACAGTGTCTGGCTAGGTTTATTCCATTGTTTACCAGCAGCCGGTCCACAAGGTGATGTGTGCCGTGGGCGGCAAGGCGGTAAAGCTGCTGCCTTACAGCGCCAGAGACACGGGTTGGATCATAACTCGGGCGCTGCCTATATGGAATTTGTATTTCCCCCCCCCCCCCCGTGACCTGCGTGGGTTTTCTCTGGGTGCTCCAGTTTCCTCCCACACTCCAAAGATGTAAAGGTTTGTAGGCTAATTGGCTTGGTTAAATTGTAAAATTGTAAATTGTCCCCTAGTGTGTGTAGGATAGTGTTACTGTGCAGGATTCGCTGGTGGACGTGGACTCAGTGGGATGTAGGGCCTGTTTCCACACCGTTTCTCTAAACTAAACTAAACTGTACTCAGAGCTGCTGAAAACCTTGTGCGTATGTGCGTGAGACATGATAGCTCTCAGATGAGAGCTTTTATAACTGGAAATATGGCATAAAACTGGAATCAAAGAACGGATCCATTCCCCGATCCACACCCAGACACTCTTGTGAAGGGATTGAGCATCAGTGGTTAATTTCACCACCAACATTTGTTCTAAACTCTGTCGGGTATCAGGTGTGTAGACCCCAGACTTCCTCTACTTGTCAAAGTGATACAGCATGAAAATAGGCCCTTCGGCCCAACCTGACCACCACTAACCTGCCCACATTTGGCCCATATCCCTCCAAACCTTTCCGATCCATGTACCTGTTCAAATGCCTTTCGTTGCACATCCCCAATCCTTTCCACTAATAATTTCAAGTATCTTGCATTTTATGATGACTGTTGGCCGATCAATTTCCCTCCTAGGATAAATAAAGTTCTATCGTATCGTATCGTAAATATTGTTATAATATCTGCCTCAACCACGTCTCCAAATACTCACCATTGGGACCACCCCACAGAATATTGCCCCGTAAATGTTAGATTTACCAGCGCCAATGGCAGCAAGTTCTGAAGCATCAGTGCAGATCAATAATCTGAGAGAATGGAACTACTTCTCTCACCACTGCTACTGGTTACAATGCAGCTGGAGTGTACTGGCCACAAATGAAGGAAACGTGCCCTCTGCTGGTGTTCCTTAGAACTGCAATGATACCTCTCACCAACTGGGAAGGCCTAAAAGTGTGGAAAATATGCTCAAGATAGCCTAGAAACCTCAGTGTCAAATTAATACAATTGGTATTGATGGGAGCTTCTTTATCAGAAAGAATTTTTGTCTCGTCTGTTTTGCTGTGTTAGCTTCCAGCAATCACAGGTGTGTGCATGTGTCTCTTAAAATCTCTTCCTTTTTATAGTAACCGTACTGGAATGACACGAACAAGTGAAGGAAAGTGAGTCAAGAATGATACTGTTGGGTGATGGTTTGGGTGCTACCATTCATATTCTGATGATTTGTTTAAAATTAATATTTAGAATCATGTAGTTCGCCATTGGTTGCATTTCTGATGGTGACATAGATTGTAATGCTAACCTAACCAGTCATGGTGATGGGAGAGAGCTCTTGCTGATACAAATGACATTTTATTCTACTAATATCATTACAAGCAATCATCGTCAAAATGGAGACACAAGGAACTGCAGGTGCTGATTTACAAAACAAAAACACACAAGGTGCTGGAGTAATTCAGCGGGTCAGGGAGCATCCCTGGAGTACATGGATAGGTGACGTTTCGGGCCTGCAGTCTGATGAAGCGTCCTGACCCAAAACGCCACCCATCCATTTTCTACAGAGATGCTGCATGACCTACTGAGCTATTCCAGCATTTTGTGTATTTTTTTTCACCATCAATATGATCACTTTAAGCAATTGTAATAAAGATGGAGAATGTGTGAACTTAGCTTTTAGTACCTTTTCCATTCTATATAGCCTCCTTCTAAACAAAACCCACCAGATTTTAAATAGAAGACTTATTGCTGGCACGGAGGGTGTATATTGATATGCACAGTGTTTAATAATGTATGTTCAAGGACAGAAGCTCAGTGCTACACCAGAGGGATGGAGCACCAGCCTTTCCCGCTGATAGGCCTCTGGAACAAAGAATTCAGATACAAGTTCCTTCACCAAAATACCTGGTGGATTGTTACTTTATTTTATCCTGGGTTATTGTTCGCTATAGGCAAAGAGGATAGTGGGAGATGAATTGAATAAATCTGAAACACAAGGTGGATAGAATCATAGAGTCCACACTACTCTAGACCACACTAGTCCCACCTGCCTGCGTTTGACCCAATTCCATCTAAACCTGTCCTATCCATGTACCCGACTAAATGTTGCAATAGTCCTTGCCTCAACTACCTCCTCCGGCTGCTCGTTCCATACATCAACCACCCTTTGCGTGAAAATGTTACCACTCGGGTTCCTAGTAAATCTTTCCCCCCTCACCTTAAACCTATACCCTCAGAGTCTGAAGAAGGGTTTTGGCCCGAAACGTTGCCTATTTCCTTCGCGCCATAGATGCTGCTGCACCCGCTGAGTTTCACCAGCATTTTTGTGTACCCTCATCTTCTTGGTTCCCCTACCCTGGGCAAGAGACTCTGTGCGTCTGCCCGATCTATTCCTCTCATAATTTTGTACACAAATATTCCTTCTATTCTCGAGATTTGAAGAAGCAATAGTTGGGACTAATTGGACGGCTCTGTACCTAAAGGCAATTTCTCACCCATTATACTGCATTAATTGGTGCGAATGTGATATGATGGTCACGGACGGCCAAATGGCCTCCTGTGTTGGACGGTTCATTCACATTAAGGCTTCTCTGAGAAGCAGAGGAAACATCAAAGACTGGAGGGCATAGCTGTAAGGCGAGGGAACAAAGTTTAAAGGAGATGTGCAAGGCAAGTTTTTGCATTGAGGGCAGCGAGTGCCTAGAATGCGCTGCCAGTGGTGGTGATACAGGTGAAACGACAGTGGTGTTTAAGAAGTTTTTAGATAGGGCCGTGGATATGCTGGGGATGGAGGGATAGGGATCATGTGCATATGGAGAGTAACGTGGCATCGTGTTCAGCAAAGATAATGTGGGCCAAAGAACCTGTTCTGTGCTATACTGTTCTATGTTAAGATGGACAGGAAAAGATCACATTTTTATTTTATATGGGATAGAGGGACCTGTTTCTCCCACAAAACGCTTGGTCCTTCACTAATTTGCACCACACATGGGTGAACCAGTTGACAAAAGACGCAAAGAACTGCAGATGCTGGTCTACAAACAAAAAAGTGCTGAAGTAACTCAGCGGAGGAGCCAGGGTTGAGATCAGCCAAAAGCAAAGTTACTCCCTGTGCCCAAAACACCTTTACTTAAAGGGATCATGTTTAGCAACTTGGGTACTCTGGAGACTTGCTTCCTGTGTACATTGTTGTGATTGTCTGCGGCAAGAATGTCCAAACCATTTGCCATTGCCATGTGCAACCCCAGTAAATAACATGGCCCAGACTCAAACAGTTCTGTTCACAGTTTGGGATCTTCCTCTTCTTCTTGCGAATGAAACATAAACCAAAGGAATAGTTAGATCACAAGCTGGGTGTTGAGCAGCCATGTTGTTGTCTCTGCGTCAATGTCTGCCAGGTCCTGAGCTCCATTTGGTGGGTGGTAGAGCGGGCACCCTGCAGATGACATGGTTGGCTGTCGGTTTGGGATCATTGCCTGCTGGCTCGCTCTAAATTCAGGGGAGCTGATGGATAATTCTAGCTGATGGATAATTCCCACGGTTGAGGCATGGATGGACAAAGAGCTTGGACACTCTTGGTCAGCAATGCTTCCTTTCGCTAGACATTCACTTGTCAGAAGTAGAAGCTCAAGATGGAGAGCAGCCGTTCCACTTTCTCTGTATTGTTCTGCTTCAGGGCGCACAGGCAGACGACCAGCCGGCCACCCCCAGCAGGAGGTCGACCAAAGCCCAAACCCAAGCCCAAGCCTCAGGTACCACAGTGCAAGGCGCTGTATGCGTATGATGCTCAGGACACAGATGAACTTAGCTTTAATGCTGACGACGTTATAGAAATAGTAAAAGAAGGTAAGTCTCTAAACACAGTCCATGCTCCCGGGTCTCCTCACATGCTGCAAAGTAGGGACAAGCATACGTTCAAAAGTTCTAGGAGCAGAATTAGGCCATTCAGCCCATCAAGTCTACTCTGCCATTCAATCATGGCTGATCTATCTTTCCCCCTCAATCCCATTCTCCTGCCCTCTCCCTATAACCCCTGACACCCGTACTAATCAAGAACACACTCCATTAGCTGCAAACCGCACCCTCTGCTGGCCCCAGGTACAGTACCCATGATTGGTCCTCTTCAGCAAACTAAAATTGACCATTATTTAAATTTCCAGGAAAGAAGCACAGGCTGGTGTCTTGATCCAATAACGCAGTTTCTCAACAATATCTTGAGGCCACTTTTAATTATCTTAATTTTAACCCGAACTTTTCAAAATGTCTTCAAAAAACCACGATAGCCTTGATACTCCTCAAAGTTTGTCAGCCAACTTTGTAATAGGCCATATATTTTCTCCAGGCCACACACATCTATTGTGACACAGATTCAGTAGCTGACCGTCACTATGATGTAGATTTACTAAGAAAGATCTTGCATTTACATAGCACCTTACTCTTTTGTGACCAAAGTGCTTTAAAGGCAATTATCAGCAAGTGTAATTGCTGTTGCACTAAAAACAGGTTGCACGAACAGCCTGCGTTACAAATGCCTCATTTGTTGACACCCATACATAGGAACAAACTCCCATAATCTTAAATGCAAAAGCCTGATACTTCTGTGCCTGGGAATAGCAGAATCAGTTTCCTCTCTCGCTCGACTTTTAGTAGTTTTTTGTTCAAATAAGTCTTGTGTGGATTTGTTGCCATTCATCACAATACAGGTGGTCCTGCTCTAATGTTTTTCCACAATATGAATTGGATGCAATGCTATTGATGAATTGGGGAACATTATTTGTATTACACAGGCCTAATTGGGTATTACATGATTTTGATCATGAATTAGATCATTAAAAAGTTACTTTAGAAACAGGCAAGTAGAAAAAAAGCTGTCTTATAACCATATAACAATTACAGCACGGAAACAGGCCATCTCGGCCCTACAAGTCCGTGCCGAACAACTTTTTTCCCTTAGTCCCACCTGCCTGCACTCATACCATAACCCACCATTCCCTTCTCATCCATATGCCTATCCAATTTATTTTTAAATGATACCAACGAACCTGCCTCCACCACTTCCACTGGAAGCTCATTCCACACCACTACCACTCTCTGAGTAAAGAAGTTCCCCCTCATGTTACCCCTAAACTTCTGACCCTTAATTCTGAAGTCATGTTCTCTTGTTTGAATCTTCCCTATTCTCAAAGGGAAAAGCTGATCCACATCAATTCTGTCTATCCCTCTCATCATTTTAAAGACCTCTATCAAGTCCCCCCTTAACCTTCTGCGCTCCAGAGAATAAAGACCTAACTTATTCAACCTTTCTCTGTAACTTAGTTGTTGAAACCCAGGCAACATTCTAGTAAATCTCCTCTGTACTCTCTCTATTTTGTTGACATCCTTCCTATAATTGGGCGACCAAAATTGTACACCATACTCCAGATTTGATCTCACCAATGCCTTGTACAATTTTAACATTACATCCCAGCTTCTATACTCAATGCTCTGATTTATAAAGGCTAGCATACCAAAAGCTTTCTTTACCACCCTATCTATATGAGATTCCACCTTCAAGGAACTATGCACGGTTATTCCCAGATCCCAGTTCAACTGTATTCTTCAATTCCCTACCATTTACCATGTACGTCCTATTTTGATTTGTCCTGCCAAGGTGTAGCACCTCACATTTATCAGCATTAAACTCCATCTGCCATCTTTCAGCCCATTCTTCCAAATGGCCTAAATCACTCTGTAGACTTTGGAAATCCTCCTCATTATCCACAACACCCCCTATCTTGGTATCATCTGCATACTTACTAATCCAATTTACCACACCTTCATCCAGATCATTGATGTACATGACAAACAACAAAGGACCCAACACAGATCCCTGAGGCACCCCACTAGTCACCTGCCTCCAACCCGACAAACACCCGACAATTCATTTCTTGAAATGAATGTTTCCGTGTAACCTCCCCGCAGTAAACAGATGCCATTGTTTCAACTCCCCCTCCCATATCCGAATCCGACCTTTCTGTACTGGGCCTCCTCCATTGTCAGAGTGAGCACCACCGGAAATTGGAGGAGCAGCACCTCATATTCCGCTTGGGCAGTCTGCATCCCAGCGGCTTGAACATTGACTTCTCCAATTTCCGGTAGCCCTTGCTGTTTCCTCCCCTTCTCAGCTCTCCCTCAGCCCTCTGGCTCCTCCATTTTCTTTCTTCTTCCCGCCCCCCCCCCCCCCCCGCCCTGCATCAGTCTGAAGAAGGGTTTCGGCCCGAAATGTTGCCTATTTCCATTGCTCCATAGATGCTGTCGCACCCGCTGAGTTTCTCCAGCATTTTTATCTACTGTCTATGAGGAAGTTTGTTCGTCTTACTACAGAAGGCCATTGATCTTGACTTGCGATCAGTTCTATTGACCATTGTGTAATTAAACAATACAGCCTTCAGTTATTGTAGATTACAGTAACAAAAGTAGACCACTGAGAACAAATAATTGTGTTAGTGAGTGACACCTTCTAGCCCCCTAACCCCATTTTGTGCATTGATGCAATTTGTTTTTAAACACAATATTACAGCAGAACTACCTGTAGTGTGGAGATAGTTACCATAATCACTTGATCTTTGTGGATTTTTCTGACTTAAATGAATTGAACCTGTTCATTATCAAGCAACAGCCTGCATAAGGAGAGGCAGCGACCTACTTGCAGTCAGCAGAACCTCACTAATGAAGCAACAATTTAAATCAACCACTATTTTAATATCATTAATTGAAGGATCGGTTTTGGCTTGGACATCGGGTTCCAATAGTGCTGTGAGCAGATATCCACCTAAAAGGGCCAAATGAAACATCTCACCCAAAATTAAACCATAATTTATTTTTGGGAGGCGAGACAGGAGTGTAAATGGTCTCCACTTTTTCTTTTTACATCATTTCAGAACATAGACTTTGGTGCAGTACTCGGAGAGTACTGTGCTGTTTTTTCTAATGCTATGTTAAAACTGTGGCTTCTCCTCCTTGGTGAACGTAGAGCATCCCATGGCCCACCTAACGACAAACTCCAACATTATTTAACAGTGGGATCTTGCTGATCAAACGAGTCAGTCACAGAAGGGCAGTCTTCACTGCCGATACATGACAGTATATATGGGGAAGCTTAGCCCTAAAGTGTAACAAATGGGGCAGCATGGTGGCACATCGGTACAGTTGCTGCCTTACAATGCTTGCAACGCCGAGGACCTGGGTTCAATCCCGACTACGGGCGCTTTCTGTACGGAGTTTGTAGGTTCTCCCCATGGGTTTTCTCCGAGATCTTCGGTTTCCTCCCACACTCCAAAAGCGTACAGGTTTGTAGATTAATTGGCTTGGTATAAATGTAAATTGTCCCCAGTATGTGTAGGATGGTGTGCGGGGATTGCTGGTCAGTGCGGACTCGGTGGATTGAAGGGCCTGTTTCCACGCTGTGTCTCAAAACTAAACAAAACACTGGGCATCAGGTGAATCGCCACCCGAGCTCTGGAGAAATGAAAAGCTGTAAATGCTGACCTCATGCCACTTTCATGGCAGACCTGTTTTCATTGATTGTATCAATTTAAGGTACAGTCTACACATGAATGATGTTATCAACACTGTCCTGGTGGTATATCTCAATGCTCTCTTTTCATCATAGATCCTTCAGGCTGGTGGATCGGTCGACTAAGAGGGAAACAAGGACTGTTCCCCAACAACTACGTTGCCAAGATATAAAAGCAGTTATTAGAATATACAGATAAAGAAAATGGAAGTATAGCACAGACACCAACCGTACAGTGTGACATTGAAACACTGTATATGTTTGTAAATGTATGCATCAGAGCTGTAGTCCTGATCTACTCTTGTGATAAAACTGAAGGAGCTGTAATTTATTGTATTTATACATTTCCCAATACTGGATGTAGTTTAGAAGAATGTTGCAGTTAAGTTGGACCATAAAATAACTACATAGGGGGTTCTTATTTTTGCTTTATCCTTTATCAATTAAAGCTTTACTTTTTTATAATTTTAGTGATCTGCTATTTCTTCAGGAACATTAGTGATTAAATATAAAAACTTCCCACTAGAAGTACATTCTAAGTTGGGAAAAACACTGAACTTTGCTGCTGACTCATGTATGAAGAATGTTTGCTGCACTTAACACCCAGAGGAATGGAGTGTTCTCTCGAAAATAATTTAAAATTATTAAAAACAAACTTTCTACCAGGGTCCACACCAGTACTGCAGACTGTATTTTGACCAGACTGCTTAGTACAAAAAAAGAAACAATTGCAATGTAGTGCCTTATTGCATAAATGTGGCTGGTCCATGTTAAATGCTGTATTTGAACTGAAGTTACAGAAATGTTTTGCTTTCCCCTTTTACCGTATTAAAAAAAACTGGATTCTGAAACTCGTCTGTGCCTATCAATGTACTCCTAGTTTTCCTGTTAGACCTAAGCAACATTGACAAAGCAAAAGGCAACACAGTTGAATCTTAAATTGTGAACACATACTTAAAATATAAAATTCCCACATTGACAAACAATTCAATATAACCAAAACAAATTTTGATCTGAGATTTGACCAACGCTAATTAGAAACCAAGTTGCCTATTTAGCTTGGATAGTGACTGGCTCAGTGGAAATATCGAAAGGATGATACTCACTGTTATTAAAATGCTGTGTGTTTAAGACTTTTGCAATGTCAATCTATTTTCACTGTTTAACACATGTCCTATTTAATACAGTACAGGTTATGGAGATAGTTCTGGGGTTATTGGTATATAGGGTCTTTCTCCAAAAGCAACATTAATGACAAAGTTAATGGCTACATTTATTTTGTCTATATACTGCCAGTTTCAATTAATACCTTGCTCACAAGCTCATTAAGGAGTTAATATCTGGTCTCCTTCAGGCTGCGCATAAAGCTTCACATTAAACAGTGTTGATTTTACTTTGAATATCTCAAAATTCAGGAAGGAGGATAAATCTTGACAAGGCCATCTCAGCCACTAATGAAACAGGTGCAGTTTAAGTTTGTTGCTATTACATCCCACCCTCAATTATACTTTCCACATTTAAGGGACTTGCAGTTTTATTTCATAAATAAACTTAATTGCATCTATGCTGTGAACACTTTATTGTGCTAACTGGCACAAGAGTTAATCTGGGTTGAATTTACATCAAGGATGATGGTAACCAAATCATTTACTTGACAAATGCTACAGTGTAGCTCTGGTGCTCAGATTCAACATCTAGCAACACCACAGGATTGAAGTTGAAGCAACCACAAGGAGCCTCACACCCAAAAAACAAACACGATCAACTAATATTTTGCCTCGGGCTGCTGCTCAGTCACTATCCAATCCATGCACTAGGCCAAAATACTTTGGTTCTACAGGAATGAGTTAGTAAAATACAAACAGTCAAAATTTGCAGTTTTCAGTAAAACTGGATTAAAATCTGGAATCTGCTATTAATGGACCCAAATGTTTGATTGCACTAGTTTCCCTGACATACCCAATCTGAACACTTTATGTTATTTAGCAGTCTTAGCTAATTAGGAATCATCTATTTGGCTCAGTTTGTTAAACCAGACAGCCTAGAGTCAATGGTAGATGTGCAAGGCAAATTCTGCATCTGAACATTAAGGTTTGATAACTGCATTGGCATGATGCCAGTTCCTCCTTCCCAACAGGATGCACTGGGCAGCAGAAGTGGCCAATGTGCCCCTTCTACACTAATTGAACCACAAAGCCCACATCTTAAAAATTAGTAGCCATTCGCAACATCTAACCCCACAGTAAAATTTGGGTTTACAGGAAATGATTGCATTAAATAGACATCCTATAGACAAGGTGAACACCAGGTGCTTCAACTATGGAATGTTTAAACAGTCACCCCACAGTCTTAAAAAAGTTTTTAATTTTGAAATTAGCATTATAAAGGCATAACTTTAAAATGTACATACACATTTAGAGCATTAGGCTAGTTACATTACCGATCTCAGCTGCTCACAACTGGTGGGATGATAATAATGCTGACCACTCTCCAAATAGAGAAACTGTTGCAGGAGCCAGAGTTAGGACAAGAAATCCTAATGGAGTGACTAAAAACTGATGGCACAGTTCAATAGGATTGAAATTAGGGCATGCACCACAGTTCAATGTCTGAGCAGTGCAATTAGCAGCAGTCTGTTAAAATCTCCAAAAAAGTGCAAAAATGTTCATTATTTTCGAGATGGTTACAATTCAGAAGCGGCCAGTTCTTTGACAATTGGTGACTTAAGTTGAGGGATAGTGCTTATTTTCAGCAGTTTAGCGGTTGCATATTTGTTCTTTATGGCCTGGAAAATAGAGAAACAAAGATTAAACCAGTGAAGTAGTTAAAAGTTACAAAATCTCAATTGGGTTTACACTTACAACATGCTTTGTGAGGCCATCATTTACTTTCACCACATTCTGGGCCATGCGCTTCATAGTTGACTGCAAGGATTCCTCAGTGTAGCCAGTATAGTACTGCTGATCTGCGGTCTAAAAATAAAGTTCATGGTTTTGTAATTTAGACATTCAGCTTAGCCTTTGTAGCAGTATTGGCAAATTAGAGACAATTAGTGGAAAATCTCTAAATTGTAGCTCAAATCAAACCATGGCCAAATAAAGAGCTAGGTCATCTGATGACATTCTCACTCAAGATGTCACTAACAGAGACATCAGTCCACCTTACTACACTATTGGGGGGGGGGGGTTTCGACGAATGCAATCAACCCGGCATGCATAATCAAATAAGATCAAATAGAACAAGTTGTCCTACAACTTTAGGCTGTGCACGCCATACGCAAGAAGAAGAAGAAGATTACACTATGGGATCTAAAGCAAGCTACTGCTTGGGTACAACAAGCACCAGTGATACCAACAACTCACATGCACCTTGCATCCTGAATGGAAAACCAATTGGTTAGATCCAACTCATGTTGAGAATCTGCAGGGAAGTGGCAAGAGGGCATCTGAAGCAACTATGGAAACCAGACAAAAAACTTGGAAAGACTTGAAGGAACTGAACCTTACTCTTTCCACCAGAGGCCTCCTTGGAATTGTTATATATTCAAATGCAAACCATGGGCAGTAATTGCAAACCATGAGAAAGATATCAAAGTCGAGCAAACTTACCCACTTGCTTTGATCGAGGACTTTGAGAGCGAGACAAAGTGCAGCGGCTGCTATTTCAGATGGGTAGATGTGCACCATGCTGTAGTTTATAACAGTCAGCTCCATCAGATACTTGGCAAGAGTGTGCTGTTCAGCATCTACCTGCTTGTTAAAATAGAAGGCTCAAAACAAAAGCAGTAACCACTGACCCAACTGCTCAGAAACCAAATCACAAACTACAGTTGGCAACCGTGTCAGCTCCAACTTCTGAAATCTTAGTAGCGAGGCGTTTGCAGCCATTACAGAGGCCAAACGTTGTACTTACATTACCAGCCTTTGAAGCACGCCTCAGGAAGTGCAGAGGAAGTGGACGACCCAAATTAAAGTCAAGCTCTTTGAGAATGAGGATTTCCATTTGTATGATTTGTTCCTTGGTGTATGCATTGTCTGTGATGTAAACAAAGTCTCCAATTGCAGGTGGAAACGTCTCTTCATACTTGGACGCTATCAGCATGGCAGTCACAGAAACTAATTGGAGCTTCTTCCGAGAAACAGGCTGGCTCTAAAAAGATGCATTTCCAAATATTACATAACAGAAGCAAATAAGGTCATTAGATTATATAACTATATACAGAGGCACAATGTTTAACAGGTCTGAAGAAGGGTCCCAACCCAAAACATCACCCATTCCTTCTCTCCAGAGATGCTGCAGTATTGTGTCTACCTTCCATTTAAACCAGCATCTGCAGTTCTTTCCTACACAGGTTTGTTTTAATGTTCATTTTGGGTCACGTGTATGGACATCTGGAGCCCAGAATAGTGACAATACCCAACTTCCCCAGCCATTGTCCCAGGAGGTGCAGTACCACAACTCAAAAACCCAAGAAGTAAACATGGCTGTCCTTTGAACGCCCATAAAGTCTACTCCACCGTTCAATCATGGCTGATCTATCTCTCCCTCCTAACCCCATTCTCCAGCCTTATCCCCATAACCCCTGTACTAATCAAAATGATCTGCTTGGCGAGCTGCTCTGTGATCCAGAGAGAGCTGGCCAGCTGGATAGAGAATTGGCCTCATGGGAGGGTGATGGTGGAAGGTTGTTTTTCAGACTGGCAGCCTGTAACTAGTGGTGTATTTCAAGGCGGCTTACATTAATGATTTGGATGAGAATGGGGGTGGTATTGTAGATAGTAAAGATGGTTACCCAAACCGGATCTTGATCAACAGGGCAATGAATGGTTAATGCAGATAAGTGTGAGACAATGACAGGGCACTGGAAAGTGTTGGAGAGCAGATGGATCTAGGAGTGCAGGTACATAGTTCCCTGAAAATTATGTCAAAGATAGATAAGGTGGTCAATGGTTTTTGGTACATTGGAGTATCTTCGATCCAGAGATGCTGCCTGTCCCACAATTTGTGTCTTATCTATTGACTAGAGAAGTTGGGATGTTATGTTACAGTTGTAACAGAATTAGTTAAGCCACACTTAGAGTATTGCATTCAGTTTAGATCTTCCTGCTATAGGAAAGATATTGTTAAGCTGGAAAGAGCGCATAGGAGACTTACAAGGATGTTGCCAGGACTGTCACCCAAGTCATAGGGGGAGGTTGAGCAGGCTAAGACTTTATTTCTTGGATCACAGGAGGCCATGGGGTGATCTTGGAGATGGATAAAATCACGAGGGGAATAAATAGGGTGAACGCAGTCTTTTACCCAGAGTTGGGGAATCAAAAGCCAGGGGACAAGTTTACAGCGAGGGTAAAATGTAATAGGTACCTAAATACTAACCCACCCCTCCTCCCCACAGCTGGGTGGGTGTATAGAACAAGCTGGCATGGAGTAATTGAGGCAAGTTACAGAATAACATTTAAGACATCTGGACAGGTGCATAGATAGGAAATATTTAAAAGGATATGGGCCAAACACAGGCAGGTGGGACAAGCTTAGGTGGGCCATCTTAGTTGGCATGGGCAAGTTGGGCTAAAGGGCCTGTTTTGGTGTTGTACGACTCCAACTCTAATGGCAAATCTAGCCTGCCAAATGCATATGCAACCTCCAAAGGATCAAGGTATACTGTATAAAAGTTGAACAGCTATCCAATTAATTTCTTAGAGGAACCTCATATACAAAGTAATGGACCACCTCCACTGCCTAGATGTCCAGCAATAATTCTCAAAGTCCGGACACATGTTTTATTGTGGAACACAAAACATCATTTGGGAAACAAATCCATCCCACCCCATGAAATCCAGAACATGTACAGACACACATTAGACTGCACATTTCAAAGGCATTCTATCCCCCATAATGAGATATTTACTTGTAGAAAGCGATCCATTATAGCCACGGTCATGTAGAGTGTTTCTTGGAGCAGGTGAAACCTTGAATGAACCTGAACAAGCCAGTCAACTAGGATTGCACGCATCCGTTCATTTATTTCTTGGCCCTCAAGGTAATGAGGTCTGATTGTTTGCTGCCTCTGCCATGGGGTAAAATGACAAGCATTATACAAAACAGTGTTGGTGCTGAAATAAAGAGAAATAAATCAGTAAGTGTTCAAGGCATGAGCAGATGTTGTAAGCCTTAATGGGATAAGGAAAAAGCTACGGGAAAGATTAAAGTTCACCTAATGTTGACGTGAACCAAACACTGGTTCAGATGCA
The DNA here is from genome assembly GCF_010909765.2 of Amblyraja radiata. Taxonomy (NCBI): domain Eukaryota; kingdom Metazoa; phylum Chordata; class Chondrichthyes; order Rajiformes; family Rajidae; genus Amblyraja; species Amblyraja radiata. The sequence continues at coordinate 17,445,767 of NC_045989.1, read as the reverse complement.
GGCCATTTGACGTTAGGATATTATGCAAACGACTAAAATTGGTTTTCAAATTAATAGCCCTGTATCAAGAACAAATGTCATGTAATGGCTCATGCCCATAGTAAACACTTTGCAAGTGTCCACCACTTCCTTGATACTGGATTGGAGAGGAATCAACGTTAGAGATCCTTCAGATTAAGGCACCACCACTGCTGGACAAGAGGACAACTTAAAACCAACAACATTGGGATGTGGAGTCGTGTACGCAAAGGGTGGTTTGAAAGACTTAGTGTCCCAATGCACTTGCTACCTTGCTTTTGTGGAAAGGAGGCTCTGTTATACCTCTCGTCGTACCTCTGTGCAATGATAATAAAATATGTTATTATTATTATCTCATCATCAGTAATAAACTGCAGGGTTATGGCGATTGAACCAACTGCCTCATCCTCAATTGTGTCAGTTGTTATTAGAACAGAACAGCATAACAATATTTGTGCCAAGACCTCTTATCTGCCTGCAGTCGATCTATCCATTCCGTGCATATCTATATGCCTATCCAAAAGTCTTTTAAGTGCCACCATCTTATCCGTTTCAACTATCACCTCTGACAGCACATTTCAGGAACTCATTACCCACAAAATACTTGCTCCTCACCCTAAATATTCACCCTCTAGAATGTGATTTTTCAATACTGGGAAAGCAGTTCTTTCATAATTTTATACACTTCTTGGGTCTTCCCACACCTCTCGCATTGCAGAAAAAACAATCCAAGTATGTCCAAACCTCTCCCTGGAGCTAACGCCCCCTATAATCCAGGCAGCGCTCTAGTAAACCACATCTGCACCCTTTCCAAAGCCTTGATAGCTTTCCTGCAATGGAGCAACCAGAACTGCATGCAATACTCCAAATGCAACCTAAGCAAAGTAGTAAAACGCTGAATCTTGACTTCCTGACTCGTATTCAATGCCCAACCTATGAATGCAAGAATACCATATGTTCTTTACTACTATCACGGAGTTATGGACTTGGACCCAAGATCCTTCTGTTCAATGCCATGAAGGATCATGTCATTAATTGTACATTTTGCCCTTACATTTGACTTCCCAAAGTGCAACACCACATACCAGCTCAGATTAAACTCAATTTATCATTTCTCCACCCATTTCTATAGCCCAAACTGTATAGTTTGACAGCCTTCCTCACAGTCCATGACCCCAGTAATCTTGGTGTCATCTGCAAACATACTAACTAGTCTGTTCACATGTACATTGTATAAACCACAAACAGATCCCTGCAGAACTCCATTGGTCACTGACATTAGCCTGAATATCACCCTTCCACCACAACCCTCTGGCATTGGCCAATTCCCCAGTGAAGATCTCAGGCAAGCGAGATGAACAATTGAAGTGACAATTGTTGCAAACCACCACTGAGGAAGAAAGTTCTTTATTCCTGTCATGTTAAACTGCCCATCTTACTCAGACTATGTGCCAAGCAGATATTTAACCCTTGCCGCTGGTTGTAAGAACATTTGTGTGGCTGTAAGGAAATAGACCGCTGGTCAGTCTGAAGAAGGGTCTCGACCCCAAACATCACAGATTCCTTCTCTCCAGAGATGCTCCAGAGTTACTCCAGCATTTTGTGTCCATTGCTGGTTGTAAGATGCCAAACTGGCCAACCTTTCCCAGGTGCACCCAACGTGGCTCAAGACCTTCTGCACTCAGCCAAGTCCAGGTCACAACTTCATTAACCAAATTCAGGAGTAACAATTTAGTGACATCGGCATCTACTCACCTCAAGTTGGCACAGGTATTTGTAGATGTCCTTTATATAGTGACTGCACAGTTGAGGATTACTGTGATCTTTAGCATCAATGTCTTCCACCTTTAACAAGGTTCCAGAAAAAGCTTGGCATAAGTCTTCCTCTTTCATCGACACATCCATGGGTGTTGGAGACAGAGGGACCTTTGAAAAGAGACGATTAGAAAGTGGAAGGGGGAAAAAAACAAAACTTACAGTACACTTCAGGAGCAAACAGCAAGTTTCACATACCTTTTCAATGGGCTCTTGGATTGCATGGGGCTTTGCTTCAACAACTGCTGGTTGCTTCTTTAGAACAGTGGGTTTCAAAGCATTTTTCTGCACAACTTTGCCTTTTGGTTTAGTCGCTACTGGTTTGGACAGTTTCACATTGTTAGTTTTCTGCAGAAAGTAAAAAAGGCAAAGTTAACAGCTGGATAACTCGCTGCTGTTGCCACATAAAAGTGAAGGACACAAAGCTCAAGGGCATTCTACCTGCTCAGCTGCCCGAGTCACAGCACGATTGGCCAGGTCACCCAAAGCAGGCCGTGGGGCGACTCCAGTGACCTTGGATACTGGCGCCACGTTCTCCAAGTTGCGAAGAGCCTAACAACAGAAGATGTAGAGTGTTATAGAGACAATTTCTCACCAGCCTTCCAAAACCCAGATCAATGGTGTGTATTAATCAAGTCAAAACTGCAGGATGTTAGCGAGGCTTTACTTGTTGTATAGTGCATTGTGTTTGGTTTTGGTCACCCAGCCACAGGAACGAGGCCATTAAGCTGCAAAAGTGCTGAGAAACCCTGATGCTGCCAGGACTTGAGGGCCTGAGCTATAGGAATAGGTTGGACAGGCTAGGACTATTCCTTGAAGCACAGGGAACAGAGAGGATACCTTGTAAAATCATGAGGGAAATAGACAGGGTAAATGCACAGTTATTTTCCCCTCCAGGGGCGAGGAATCGAGAACTAGAGGCTTAGATTTATGGTGAGGGGAAGATTTGATAAGAACTCAAGGGAACTCACACCTCCCCCACTCAGAGACTTTGCTATATGGAACAAGTGTCAGAGGTAGTGGTTGAGGCAGACAATAATAAATAAAGCATTAAGGCTTGAGGGGCAAAAACAGGCAAATGGGGCTAGCCTTGATGGGGCATCTTGGATGAGTTGAGGCAAGGATCTCTTTGAAATTCTGCCCCAAACATAATTAGAAACATTATCCAGGCTAGAACCACTGGAAATAGACCTCAGACCATCAATTTGTAGCTGAACAATCAAATAACCTGCAGTTGGAAACCTGGAGAGAAGATGGAAATTAGAGACACGGGCAATTGGAAGAAAGTTGAACGAAAAGTTTCCTGCAGACATTCAAGAGCGGAGAAAAAAGGCAGATTGCTGTTCTGTAGACCTCCATGATAGGTTGAGAAGCGATTGAGGTTTAAGTGGTTATGCCAACAAGATTGACACCAGGGGGAAAGAGACTACAGATGCTGGAATCTTGAGTGAAAAATAATGTGCTGGAGAAACTCGATTTGCCAGGCAGCATCTGTGGAGTGAAATGGACAGGTGTTTTGGGTCAGGCCCCTTCATGCTAGTGGAGCAGGGGGTACAAAGTCAGTAGAAAGTAGCGAGAGGAAGGGGTGGAGTCAAGAGTGAAGATAGTAAACAAGGCTAGAGATGACAAAACAGTTCAAATGGTGGAATCTGATAAAGAGTGTAACATGGAACAGATGGCGGGTATTAAGGAATAGGGGAAGAGAGGCCCAGAGCAGGAAGCGCGTGGGTGATGGGCACATCTAAGAGGTGGAGGGGAAATGAACCTGGTGACAGGTGCAGGGGGACTGGAAAGAAAACCATGTGTGAGAAGCAAGCTAGGCAGATGAGGAGGAGTGGGTAGGTGGAGTTTTACCCAAAATTGTAGGCAGCAATGGTCACGCCATTGGGTTCTAGGCTACTCCAGATGAGGCCAAGTACAAATGGGTCATTATGGGAAACAGGGAACTCCAACTGACCCTGGCACACATTTCACTTGCCATCTTCATTACTATATTTGACCATTTGGATCCCCTGTCTTCTCTACTTCCCAACCCTGGTTCAAACTCCTTTTTCTCCACCACCCAATTCCTCATTTAGAGAAAGGTTGCCCCAAAACGTCACCTGCTCCTTTCCTCCAGACATGCTGTCTGACCCAGAGTTACTCCAGCATTTTGTGTCTATCTTTGGTGTAAGCCAACATCTGCAGATTCTTCCACCACTTTGTCTTCTCTTCACTTATCCTTGCCCCACCCCTTCCCTCGCTTTCTTCAAGCTATCTGGCCTATTCTATAATTCTCGATTCTTTTCCAACACCAGAATCGCTTTAGTACGCTAAAGATGTAGAATTACACGTTAAGACACAGGTTTTTTAAAGTTTTGTACGAAAAATCAATCGAAATTTAAAGCAGCAACACTAGCCACGAAACAGGAAGCCGGGCAGCATGTGGACTGCGAATCAAATAGTCCATTTGATGCAACATTCTTTAAAACGAGAGATGTTATTCAAACAAAATATTGCACGTTTTTCGTGAAGCATTGTAAAACTGACACCAAATTCAAAGAAGCTTTGCGATGAATAAGACGGCATGGTCACTGAATTAATCCAATATCAGATCACATTATTTAAAAGTGAATCAGAGAATATCGCCATTTTGTAGAGGCAGGAAGGGTTTGAGATGAGGAGGTCGGGAGATGAAGGCACGGGTCCCCGTGGCTGGAACAACTAAACCGGTTGTGTTGGAGAACAGGAGGGGGGCGATTGTCCGCGGGGTGACCGGGCAACTTGAACTATTATTTCCCTTTGCAAGCGGGTTACTTACTGTCCATATGGCCGCGGTGGGGGGTGGAGGGGGTGGAGGGGAGAGCGGGCAATGCCACACAGCAAGAGGCAGAGCCCACACTTAACCAGAGGTAGCCGGACACAAAATAGTGACCAGGGGGGGTACATGGAGTCAATGGAAGGGGGGGGGTAGGTATTGTGTCTATCTTCAGTGTAAACCCGCATCTGCAGTCCCTTCCTACACATTTTGTCTTCTCCTCAACTATCACACATAAGACACTTACCGCAGCCCGGCGGGTGAAAGCCATGGTGGGGGATGAGGCTCTGGAGGGGGATGAGGCTGGGGGGGGGGGGGATACAAGGCGGCAGCGGAACGGTGCTCGGTCTCCGGCTTCGGCTCAGCTGGTGGGGCAGCGCTGCCTCGCCTCTCCTCTCCCCTCCCTGGCTGGAGCAGCGGACACAACAAGCGGCGGGGTCCAGGGGAGGGTGTTCGATGCCAGGCAGTGGGTCCGCCGCTGTCTGTCTGTCTGTCTGGCGCTCCCTCACTTGGCCCGGGCGCTCCCTCACTCCGCTCCTTTCCCCGCGAATCTTTCAAATATCATTTCTCTGCTCCTCATTGGCCCGAACTTGAAAGGATGCGCTCGCCCCATTGGCTGTGGCCGGGATCTGGAATGCGTTGCCTGGGCGACAGTCCGGACCTTTAATAAGAATCTCCATAAATGTAGCAAGATGCGGAAAACCCGCGGGAGAATCCTTCTGACACCCCCCTCCCTTCTGAACCCCCCTCTCCCTTCTGAACCCCCCTCTCCCTTCTGAACCCCCCCCCCCTCCCTCCCTTCTGAACCCCCCTCTCCCTTCTGAACCCCCCCTCCCTCCCTTCTGAACCCCCCCTCTCCCTTCTGAACCCCCCTCTCCCTTCTGAACCCCCCTCTCCCTTCTGAACCCCCCCTCTCCCTTCTGAACCCCCCCTCTCCCTTCTGAACCCCCCTCTCCCTTCTGACACCCCCTCTCCCTTCTGAACCCCCCCTCTCCCTTCTGAACCCCCCCTCTCCCTTCTGAACCCCCCCCTCTCCCTTCTGAACCCCCCCCTCTCCCTTCTGAACCCCCCTCTCCCTTCTGAACCCCCCCCCCTCCCTTCTTAACCCCCCCCCCCCTCTCCCTTCTGAACCCCCCTCTCCCTTCTGAAACCCCCCCTGAACCCCCCCCCCTCCCTTCTGAACCCCCCTCTCCCTTCTGAAACCCCCCCCCTGAGCCCCCCCCCCTCCCTTCTGAACCTCCCTCCCTTCTGAATTTGTAGTCGGCAACTTGGATGTGTTGTGCATACATACTAACGTGCTGTAACAGTTAGTGCCCCTTAAAACTGTCTAGCGGGCACTTAGTATGCACAACATCCGTCCCACTCCCAACCTCAATACATGTTGAGCTACCCCAGCATTTTTGTGCATGTCGTTGGTTTAGTTTGGTTTATTGTCACGTTCACCGAGACACAGTGAAAGGTTTTTGAAGGAACTGCAGATGGTGGTTTACACTGAAGATTAACTCCAGCATTTTGTGGCTCTCCTCAGTGAAAAGATTTTGCTATGTGCTAACCGGTCACCGGCAAGACAATACAAGATTACAATCCAACCAATTACAGTGTACAGATACATGATAAATGGATTAACGTAAATAACGTTTAGTGCAAGATAAAGCCAGTAAAGTCCGATCAGGGGTAGCCCAAGGGGTCCCCAATGAGGTAGATAGTAGTTTGGGACTGCCCTCTAGTTGTTGGTACGGTAGTTCAGTTACCTGCCAACAATTAGGAAGAAACTGTCCCTGAATCTGGAGGTGTGTGTTTTCACACTTCTGTACCTTTAGCCCGATGAGAGAGGGGAGATGAGGGAGCGGCCAAGGTGCAACTCGTCCTTGATTATGGCTGCTGACCTTGCAGAGGCAGTGAGCTGTAAATGGAGTCAATGGAAGGGAGCTTGGTTTGTGTAATGGTCTGGGCTACGTTCACAAGTGAGTCTAGGACCAGAAGATGCAGCCTCGGAATAAAAGGACGTACCTTCAGAAAGGAGATGAGGAGGAATTTCTTCAGCCAGAGGGTGGTGAATCAATGGAATTCATTGCCACAGACAGTTGTGGAGGCCAGGTCAACGGATATTTTTAAGGCAGAGATTGACAGATTCAAAGGCCACAATAAGGTAGGTTGAGAGTTCAGGACTACACCCTAAGTTTATAAGAGGACCATTAAGAAGTCTGATTACAGCAGAGAAGAAACAGTTACATCTGCCCAACGGGAGAGGAGAGAAGAGGGAATGACTGGGGTGAAATGTTCCTTGATTATTTTGGCTGATTTCCTGAGGCCGAGTGAAGTGCAGATGGAGTCGATGGTGCGGGGGGTGGGGTGGGGTGGGGTGGGGGGCTGGGCCTGGTCTGTGTGGTGAACTGGGCTACATCCTCAACTCTATGAAATTTCTTGCGGTCATGGGCAAGGTCGTTGCCAAGCCAAGCTGTGGTGCATCCTGATAGGATGCTCTCTAAGGTGCATCTGTGGAAGTTGGTAAAAGTATTTGGGGACATGTCTAACTTCCTTCGTCTGCTGAGGAAGTAGAGACATTGATGTGTTTTTTTGGACGTAGTTTTAATGGAGTTGGTCCAGTAGGTGATAGTTATGTCTTCGAAGTTAAAGCTCTTGACTACTTCCTCCTCAGCACCACTGATGCACACACATCACTTCATTTCCTGAAGTCAATAACTAGATCCTTCAAACTGCTGACATTGGAGGAGAGGTTGTGGTCTTGTAATCATATTACTAAGCTGTCTATCTCCTCAAAGTGAGTTTGTTTGGAGATCAGTTTCAAGCTGCAGATTGTTCACCTCATTACTTCCTTTCTGGATACTAAATAACAATTTACCAACTGGTGGGTGGGGCAAAGCCAGAATAGAGTGTGAAAATGAACCTGAAAGAATCAAACTAGCAGGCCGCTCCAACCTTCGAACACCCACTTACATGAATCCGATTTTATTCACCCTACATTCCCATCAACACTCCCCAGATAGACACAATAGGAGCAGTGTATAGCAGCCAATTCACCTAACAGCGTACACTTCTTTGCAATGTGGGAGGACACCCACTCGGCTACTGAATGTGTAAACTATAGATGGCACCAGAGGTCAGGCTTGAACCTGGACTGCTGGAGGTCTATAAACTGCTTAACTCTTCTGTATTAATGTATAATGCGGATAAATGTGAGGTTATCCACTTTGGTGGCAAAAACAGGAAAGTAGACTATTACCTGAATGGTGACCGATAAGGAAAAGTGGAGATGCAACGAGACCTGGGTGTCATGGTACACCAGCCATTGAAAGTAAGCATGCAGATGCAGCAGGCAGTGAAGAAAGCGAATGGTATGTTAGCATTCATAGCAAAAGGATTTGAGTATAGGAACAGGGAGGTTCTACTGCAGTAGTACATGGTATTGGTGAGACCACACCTGGAGTATTGCGTGCATTTTTGGTCTCCTAATCTGAGGAAGGACATTCTTGCCATAGAGGGAGTACAGAGAAGGTTCACCAGACTGATTCCTGGGATGTCAGGACTTTCATATGAAGAAAGACTGGATAGACTCGGCTTGTACTCGCTAGAATTTAGAATATTGAGTGGGGATCTTATAGAAACTTACAAAATTCTTAAGGGGTTGGACAGGCTAGATGCAGGAAGATTGTTCCCGATGTTGGTGAAGTCCAGAACAAGGGGTCACAGTTTAAGGATAAAGGGGAAATCTTTTAGGACTGAGATGAGAAAAACATTTTTTACACAGAGAGTGGTGAATCTCTGGAATTCTCTGCCACAGAATGTAGTTGAGGCCAGTTCATTGTCTATATTTAAGAGGGAGTTCGACGTGGCCCTTGTGGCTAAAGGGATCAGGGGGTATGGAGAGAAAGCAAGTACAGGATACTGAGTTGGATGATCAGCCATGATCATATTGAATGGCGGCGCAGGCTCGAAGGGCCGAATGGCCTACTCCTGCACCTATTTTCTATGATAGTGTTTGCAAACAAAGCACCCTTGCTTGGTCGCCTGGTGTGATATCCCTTCCCTCGTTTGAGGGGTGGCTCCACTGGACTCTGCCCCTCAATTGTCCCACAGCAGGAGGATCCTAGACTGTGGTCATCCAGAACTTATGGCTGGCAACAAGCCCTCCCGCTCTACCACCGACCTGAAATGAAGATAATAGACAATAGATAATAGGTGCAGGAGTAGGCCATTCTGCCCTTCGAGCCAGCACTGCTATTCACTGTGATCATGGCTGATCATTCACAAAAAGTACCTCGTTCCTGCCTTCTCCCCATATCCCTTGACTCCGCCTTCTTTAGGAGCTCTATCAAACTCTCTCTTGAAAGCATCCATAGAATTGGCCTCCACTGCCTTCTGAGGCAGAGAATTCCACAGATTCACAACTCACTGGATAAGTGCCGTCCAGATGCTAAATGATAAGCCCGTGATTGATTGTATCATGTAATGATGACACCTGGCCAAGGAAAGGTGTTTGGGGATGGAGGTGGTGCAGGGTATAACAAGCCTAACTCACTGAAGAGTGCGTAAAAGCACTGGCATCCAACTGGAGCCACTTGCAAGTCAGCAGTCAGACCTGCCAAAAACTGACAAGTTCTCTATGACCCAGACATTTAAACTTATTAAAGTCAATGAGATGAACAAAAGACTTGACATATTTAAAACAATGTAACTTAACTTATTAGTGAGAAACCTTTGTCCCTCACAGTGCTGTTCATGGCTCAGGTCTAACCAGCCTCAGTTTCAACAGGCATTTGCCCTGGAGTTTGCTTTGTGCTGCTAACCAGCTGGTTTCAGCCCTTAGATAGACACAAAAGCTGGTGGAACTCAGGGGGTCAGACAGGATCTCTGGAGAAAAGGAATAAGTGATATTACGGGTCAAGAGACCCTTCTTCATTGCTGGTTCAAGCACAATCTGCTGTCTTGCAATGGTCATGAAAAAAAGTTCCTAATGTCTAATGTTTGCTTAGAATAGGCATAAATAAATATGTTATTCATTTTATTCCCTTTATCATGTATTTTGTGAATGGCTCAATTGCAATCATGCGTTGTCTTTCCGCTGACTGGTTAGCACACAACAAAAGCTTTTAACTGTACCTTGGTACACGTGACAATAAACAAAACTATTTGTTCTTGATCCAGTGAATAGAAACTACATTTACATAGTACCTTTGATATCATCACAGAATTTCAAAGTTCTTGCAGTGGTTTATTGTATCACTTTTTAGTACATATTGAAGTTGTTTTTCATGACAATACAATGTAATTCCCAAGACATGCAGGTTTGTAGGTTAATTGGCTTCTGTAAATTGCCGCTAATGTGTAGGATGCAAAAGTAGGATAACATAGAACTAGTGTACGGGTGATTGATCTTCAGTGTGACTCGGTGGGCCGAAGGACCTGTTTCCACATGTTATCTCTAAACTAAATGTGGCATTCATTGATGTCCTGTGGAATACTATTAATTGGCAATGTGAAGGCATTTTTCATTGCACGCTAATGTCCTTCACATTAGTATCTTAGAGACAGAAATTTGGCGTCCCATCTGTGAACACCATGTTCCAAGAAATGGAAGTGAGATGAATGCCGGATGATGTTTAAATACTATTGGCTAAGGGATGGAGGTTGGCAAGGATACCTCAAAAACCCATCTGCTTTTCTTACTTACTGTCCAAATATATAATGATTTTGCACAGCTTTTATTCAAATCTCCTCTCAATCTTGTTGTCAACGAGGAAACAACCGCAGCTCCTCCAATCCATCCCTCTGGCTAAAATACCCCACTCTTAGAAATATCCTATTAAATATATTTTGCACTCCCTTAAATCTTAAATTTCCCTTCAATCTAAAAAAATGGCTGCCACATTCCAACTGGGATCAGCGGTGTTTTATAAAGTTTCAACTTTTGCTTTTGCATTTCATGTCTTTGTTGCAAAACCTAAGATGTAACAAAGAACAGTACAGCACAGGAACAGGCTTTTCAGCCAACAATATCTGTGCCGAACATGATGGCAAATTCAACTCATCCCTTCTGTCCGGACATGCTCCATATTCCTCTATTTCTTACATATTCATGGATCTATCCTAAAGCTTCTTAAGCAGCAATATCTGCTTCTACCCCCACCACCCTGGTAGCATGTTCCAGACACCTGCCATCCACTGCAATAAAAAAAACTTGCCTCTCTACATCTTTAAAAAAAATCCTCCATCTGACCCATCATATCTATATATTACTAAAAGTCTGATCTTGACCACTTCCTGTTGTTCTGTATATTGATTTTAGAAAAAATGCTGCCACTTACGGCTGTGATTTTTTGGCCATCTTACTCAGTCCCTCTCCGCTGCGCAGGACAAGAGGATTTTTCCTATTGATGAAAAATAAAAGAGTTATTAGTGTTTAAAAAATGTTGAGATTCTCTCTCCTGAAGGCCATGCCCCTTCCGGACGGACTATAAAACCCGGAAGTGTTGAGTGCCTCAGTTAGTCTCTGCAAGATGGAGGAGCAAGAGGGTCACGTCTCTCAGTCTGAGCTGTAAATAACATTGAACACGTGTCTACTAAACTGTGACACCTCACACGCTCTCCGTCGTCTCCAGGAATTCCGTTCTCTAGGCCCCCATCTCATCTTCACCATGGACGTCCAGTCACTCTACACCTCCATTCCCCACCAGGCGGGTCTCAAAGCCCTCCGTTTCTTCCTCGACCGGAGAACCCACCAATCCCCGCCTACAGATACTCTCCTCCGCCTAGCCGAGCGGGTCCTTACCCTTAATAACATTTTGTCTGACTCCTCCCATTTCCTCCAAATACAAGGCGTAGCTATGGGCACGCGTATGGGCCATAGCTATGCCTGCCTCTTTGTAACGTACGTCGAACAATCCTTGTTCAAGACGTACCAGGGCCCCATCCCCGACATCTACCTCCGTGACATCAACGACTGCATTGGTCCTACCTCCTGCACCCACACAACTCACTGACTTCATCCATTTCACCACTAACTTCCATCTGGCACTCAAATACACCTGGACCATTTCCGACACTTCCCTACCATTTCTTGACCTCACTATCTCCATCGCAGTTGATAATTCTTCTTCCCGCCCGCTGCCGCGCCCCCACCCGCATATCAGTCTGAAGGGTTTCGGCCCCCGAAACGTTGCCTATTTCCTTCGCTCCATAGATGCTGCTGCACCCGCTGAGTTTCTCCAGCATTTTTGTCTACCTTCAATTTTCCAGCATCTGCAGTTCCTTCTTAAACATGTATTTTAATCCCATTTACAGCCCTTGGTCCTTAGCTATCTATGCATTACTGATTCTATTGTCTTGTCACTTGAATTGTTCACCTGAAATGCATCATACAGTTGCCCAGAGAACAATGGTTTTTCATCCACTTACCTTTTTTCCCCTTGTAGGAGTGTGCTTAGCAGGTACTTCAAATATCTCTTTAAAGACCTTCCCTAATATTAGCCAAAATCTTCAGAGCCACTTCAAACTGGTCAGATTCTCTTCAACATTTGAAGTTAACCCTCCTCCACTTGAGTAGTTCTACTTCAGATTGCTCCAGCCCTTTGCCGTTGCTAGTCTAATCCTTGTGTGTACCTACATTCCAAATGTTCGCACAGTGACATGTTATAAACCGAGGTCACCTCATCTTCTAAACCAGACAATGCAATGCCTCTGTCCTCACTGGGTCAGAAAAACATACCAGTAAGAATGTTCTCCTGAGTACTTATCGGAAACATTTCCTTCACTTTGCAACTTCATCCAAATTAATATTGGGGTGATTGTGGTCCCCAATATCAACACTCTACATATTTTCAGCTGATTTGCTCTAGTTAGGCCAACACAGTAGAGCTTTTGCCTCACAGCACCAAAGATCCCTGATTCGGGGCTATGGATTTTGCACATTCTGCCAGTGACCATGATGGTTTCCTCCCACATATGAAATATGTGCAGGTTTGTAGATTAATGGGCTCTGTAAAATTGCCCCTGGTGTGAGTGGGAATGACATGGTAGTGTGAATGGGTGATTGATGCTCGGTGTGGACTCAGTGGGCAGAAGGGTCTGTTTCCATGCTGTATCTCTAAATTAAACATTTCCTTCTTACTAGTTATTGGCCAGAGGAATACCCCGCCAGCACAATAATATCCTCCTCACTTCATGGTTCTAACTAAATGGATAATGTTATTTTTGTAAGTTACTAATGAATGAAAATCAAATTGCTCTTTTATAAAAGATCATATAGCATTTCATCAATAAGAAGTTTCTGATCATATCATTTGGTGGAGGAACCTTTCTGCACTTACTATCATGACAGACAATATTTCTCAAAAAGTTATTAGGTGGAAACTCTTTTGAGACATCCTCTACTTGCAAATACAGTAAAAACGAATTAAAAAAAATCTTTAATCCATTTTTTAAGATGGTGATATGATTTTTAAAAATAAATTATTGATAAAGATTAGCAAGCAATAACTAATTCTTCTGCACAAAGTAAATTAATTAAATTCAAAATTTTTGCTCTCAAATGTTTGCTTTTAAAACTCAGAAAGGATATGATAAAGGCAATTTCACGACCCAAGAGTTTTGTAAATAAATTAAGCAAAAGTCAATGTCACATAGCTGGAATCATCATATTTACCCAAATGGAGAAGTTTGTGACAGCACATCTAAAGTTCTATGAATAGCATGGGTGGCAATAGTTTCCATAATTAAAAAATGTGGCACCCTATTAAATGGCAGTAATTGAGTTTCCAACTGCCTATCCAAATAACACTCAAACTATCAAGGCATTTATTTTCCAACTTGCACTTGGAATAAAATTGTGATCATTCGCCCTTTAGAAGCCAATTGTAATAAGTATAAATGGATAAATTATACTGCACGAAATGTAGCAAGCAACAAATTAAAAAATGGGGAAGTTTACAACAAAAATAGCAATGAGAAATGTATCATTTAACCGCCCACCCCAGAACATATTGTCTTATTGAATCAAGTACATATAATGATTTTCTTTCATAAAATATTTTACGAGTTTGGAATAAAATTGATGATATTCACACTAAATATTGTACAACATTTTTAAATTGAAAATGGCAATATATTGGTTGGCACGTCTAGTATTGCTGGTAGGTAACAGCTACATCCATATAAAACCGGCAATAATTTAAAAACCTATAATCTAGTGAACAGAAAAACAAAACTTAGTTATTCATTCTTCAGGGGATAAAAAGTGCTATGGGGCTTAGCATACACATTTGATACAGCTTCAATGTTTTGGAAATCACATTTGTAATGGGGAAATCAATCTGGTCTGAGATACAATGTATTTATTTTGAGACTCAAAGGGAAATTAAACCATGAGATTAAATACAACCTAATAAGTACTGTGTATTTCAATCATTTGCAAAAATTGTTACAATGCAAATTTTCTCAGGAATGGAAATTTTGCTAATCTCAGTGCTAATTTTTTTCTTTGAGAGACGGATTACTTTTAATGCTAAATTTCAAACCAAAATTAAATGGAAATGACCACTAGAGAGAGGAATTTCCCAGCTGTTTTTTCCCCATTGCCCTCCCACAGACCAGTTTTACGTTGTGGTTAGCCAGCCCATCAATGTTAAAGTCAATTAGCTTTTATCCTGGAAGAGCTTGAGGGCGGATCTCAATCCCCTTACAACATCAAATACCTGAAAAACAACTACATTAAAATATGAATCGCTGACAATATTCTCCCATTCTCAAGTCCAAAGATGTTAGATCTTGGGTCCCGATCCAACACAACCGTCTATTTCCCTCCTCAGATGCTGCCTGGCCAATTGAGTTCCTCCAGCACTTTTTCCCCCCGCTCTAAATGTAGCAGCATAGTTGCCTCCCTTGGTACTATAAACCAACTTGCGACTATATTCAAATACACTTCCTGCTTCTCTGCAGTGTCATTACCCTTGTTAGACAACAGATGGCGAACAACTTTTGAAAGAAAATGACAATCTTAATTGTTATTCTTTTGTTCAGTAGTAATGGAATATTAGATCTTCCGTATGGCCTGGTACAATTGTAAGCTTTCAAGGGAGCTTCATAAAAGGTTTTCTTTTATCTCTTACCTCAAGTAAACCAAGGAAAAAAAGTCAGAGTATAATGTGTTGTTATCGGGAACTGAATTATATTTAACCTGGAATGTGTGAATCCATTTTCGGAGAGACACTCAGTAATATGGAAAATGAAAGGCTCAAAGTCCTGTAAGTGAGTGATCAAAGATTGCCACATGGCCTAAAATGCACTCATAGTTGAAGCTATTGCCCCCTTGTGAGCATGAAGCCTTCAACAGCAGAAGCTTGGAGTAAGCCTCTTCATTGGGTGATGTTGCTGACAAGTATCCTGTGGCAAAAACATGCAACTGCTTTTGTCAGTGGATGGGGAAGAACGCCAAGATACTGCAAAATGACTAATCAGTTGACTGATTTGTGCCACTGAATGCATCCCCTGGGCAACACTGAATGCAAGAGCTAAACCCATACTTGGTTAGTTCAAACCAACACTGAGGCCTTCCAATGATTGATCAATTTTCATGTTATCAATAATAAGAATAATTAAATGTTCAATTATTGCCTTATTGCACTTGTCTGATGGTTTCATCTTCAAAACAGCGTACGTTTGCTCAATTATTTAGTGTAGTTTTTTTATTTTAGTTTTCACTGGCTGTTATATTTGAAACATAATGGGCTTAATATTATGTTGTGGAAATGCAATGGCTTAACCCATGATTGAACCCATTGTTCATCATCCTATTGGGATGGTTTACTTAATTTGAGAAGCAAAAAATTATTAAAATAGCGAGCACAATAACTTCAGGGTTTGCATTTTAATATTCATGCAGTTGAATTTCAACATCGGCAGTGGTTTTTTTCCAGATCAGTTTCCTTATCAGATAATACGGCAACAATTTGGGATTATAAAATGGCAGATCACAGACACAATGAACTAATGTTGAACTAGTTTTTGATGATCATTGTACAGTGGAATCTCCAGCATTCGTTTCCTTCCATGCAGAAACAATGGTGCAGATCAAAAAGTGATAGTTGACCCAAATGGAAAGCAAGAAACAGTTGCTGAATTGGGCGTACACTTAGATGGAAAAGAAATACAAACACACATGGAGTTAACTATCTTTATTAACTTTAAAACTAAGTCATCCTGAAAAATGCATCCAGGGACCTTTACAAATATGTGAATGCATGGATACCTGCCATTAGTACTGCATTCCAACATTTCACCTGAATCTTTAACAGCCATTATTCTGTAATCTGTCTTCAAATTCATTACCTAGATGTGCTCATTGATGAATTCATCTGGAACCTTGTTCTACAATCTGACTAGCTCACCATTACAAATCATCAGATGTGCAAGTATACGCAATACAGCTGATTTACTTAACATTAGTGTTTGTTAGAGCTGTTTAATGGCAGCCAAACAGCTAAAATTGTAAAGAAAAGGGAAACCAAAATAAATCAGAGTGAATGAAAACATTGAAGTTAAATTTGTCAGCCTGTTAGTCTCATAGAATATTGACATTCTTAAAAATTACATTTATCACTGTGCCAAACAAGAATGGATTTTTATTACAAACCTAAAGAGTTTATATGGTTGGATACATATTTCTTGCAATGGCAATTGGTTGGGATAAGATCCCTTCAACTGATTGTATGCTGTGTGATGAGTTTCTACAATACAGCAGTCGTTTTCCTAATCACGGAATGTCTTGATATTCCTCCTTAATGAACAGATCACAATCTATATACACAATCTAGTATAAATGTTTAAATTAAAGTCCAGGGTTAGTGACTGATGACATATTCTATTCCAGTAAAGCAAGGCATCATGAAAATGACTTTGTTTCTACCCAGAGCAGCTAATCTTGTCTGCAAGTCCTAGGACACAAAGCCCGTTATGTGCAAAGAAATGCAATCCAAGGAACCATGCAAAATAAAATGACTTGGAAAAACATAAAAAGCCACATAAAAAAGCTTCATAAATACATTAAAATTTAAACTCTATACTGAAATATCATTGTAGGCCTAGCATAAATTGTACTATGTGGCTTAGCCGCACTCTAGGTTCAATGCTTTTGAATCTGCGCAGGTTATTCATGCCATCTTTGGTTGACTGCAGTACTGAGAAGAGTTAATGAGATGTCAACTGTCTGCAGACAGCTGAGCTTCAATGTCCACTCTGCAGATGGGGCATTTCTTGTTGGTAGTCAGCCACTGGTCCACACACACTTGATGAAAAAGATGCATGCAGGGTAGCCGTCTGCAAGAAATAGGGCAAACAAAACCACTGGTCAGAAGGTATTTAGATGTATTGTATCATCATCAGACATATCCTTCCATATTAAATTCACACATTTTTACTTGCCCTTTTAAATACTCTAAATAAAAACGGTCTTGTGAAAATATCAATTTAACATTTGAACCAGGTATAACTTGCCGATCAAAGTTTTAACTACTTGTTTATATTTCCCATTTTTATAGATTGAAGAACTCTCCTGATCATTTTTTTAAATTAAGGCTTGCCATCATTTTCTACAATTATATTTGATAGTTTTTAAGGATCATGGTTATTAAGAATCTGTTTTCGTTGGAGTAAACAAGAGTAATACATCTAAAATATACATTGTTCAAATTAGCATTTAATAGTTTTCCTAAGAATGAGAAACAAAAGCAGGCACATTTATCAGATACATATACTTATGATAACAAAAGCAGACAAAATCAAATCTTGACCCTCCCCCCAACCTACAGTCATCACAACCAAGTTTCCTTGAAGCAAGGCAAGGACATCATTGCCGAGCAGACAGTATAAACTAGTTCATAAGGTTCTTGATAATGGACTTTTTCATTTTAGTTTAAATATTGATTTACAGCAAGATCAAAGACAATTGTGTGCAAAGGAATTGTATTATTGGTCAATAAGGTGCAATGCAATGAAAGGTCCAATTCACACAACACAGTTTATCAACAGGAAAATGTTCTCCACAAATTATCTTCTTTTGTATCTGCTTGTCAGTTAGTTATGTTTTCTTTTGGCATGGAATTGTTTTTAATTAATCAATTAACAGTCTACCACAGACTATTAGAAATGCTTGCACAGATTTATACAGAGATAATTTGTTTGACATAGCCATCTTACCTAACATCTTCTCCTTCTTCTAGAATAGATAGACAGATTGTACATTTCTCTTCTGTATCATCCTCTATTCCATCCTCATCCTCCTGTTTATACTGCAATTTCCTCTGTAAGTCAGTTATCGCCTTGTTACCACAAATTCAAATTTGTCAGATGGTTTAATCAAATAAATCACAAAACATATACAATAATAATTTCAACTTGTTTGCTTATAATTTGTGTTGTATATAAAGGCAATTTTTATAATATAAATTGAAAATTAATGAGAAATGTTTTACCTTTTTATATTTATGTGGGTACGTGCATCTCTCAATTGTACCCTGTGAGGCACCTCGATTAACATTACCCAGTCGTTCTTCTAAATGTAGTAAGTCCTATGAAAGAAAGAATATTTATTTTGTTAAATGTTCACATTTAAATATAAAACCAGGTCAACTTTAACATATTGTATTTCTTGTCGTGGTTATACCAACCTCATAGGTGGCTCTGAATCCTGGAATCCTTGAGGAAATGTAGCGAATATGAGGATAGCCTGCCATGTCTGGAGGTACAGCCTATACAAAACAAAAAAAAGTATTTGTTGAGATGAAATATCACAATATTTCAATTTAAGGTTATATTTGCAGTATCAAGATTTTGTTTAAAAAGCATCGTGTTTACAGGAAACTCTTGAGCAATTTTTTGAGGTTACACATATGCCTGTAATTCATAATGATCGATTTTATGTATCATAAAAAATTGAACTTTTTGGATGTGAACTATTGTATATCCTTGTTCGTAGATTGATTAGGCAGTAAACATCTGGATTTGGATCCACATGGACCTAGCCGTTCACCTGGATTCACTGCTTAGAAACATAGAAAGTAGGTGCTGTAGGCCATTCGGCCCCTTGAGCCAGCACCGCCATTCAATATGATCATGGCTGATCATCCAGAATCAGTACCCTGTTCCTACTTTTTCCCCATATCCCTGGATTCCATTAGCCCTAGGAGCTATATCTAACTCTCTCTTTAATACATCTGGTGAATTGGTCTCCACTGCCTTCTGTGGCAGAGAATTCCACAGATTCACAACTCTCTGGCTGAAAAAGCTTCTCCTCATCTCAGTCCTAAATGGCCTACCCCTTATTGTTAAACTGTGACCCCTGGTTCTGGACTCCCCCCAACATTGGGAACATTTTTCCTGCATCTAGCCTGTCCAATCCCGTCAGAATTTTATATGTTTCTATGAGACCCACACATTTTTTGGTTTGTACTGAACTGAGTGAGTTGACCTTCAGCATTCAACAGATATTAGGCAAGATGTTGTTGGGTCTGCAGCAGGAGAAAGCATCAAATGAGACCCACTAACAACTTGAGCCTTCCTGACTGTCAGATGCTGTAAAGGGACTTTTCAATTATTTTTTAAAGTTCTGGAAAGTCAGGCGTGTATAAAATTGATTGAAATGTTTTTTTTAAAACATAGATAAATAATTAAAAACTTAGATGTGGGTAAAACAACATATCCACGAGGTGGGCAACCACACTTCCATGAGAGTGGCTGCTGCTCCTTTTCTTGTCATAACGTTGATACCAAATTCATTCTAATTGTTTTTTTGTTGTTATGTGTACCGAGATACAGTGAAAAACTTTGTTCTGCATGCTACCCAGGCAAATCATACTATACATGAGTACAATCAAACCATACACAGAGACAGCAGTTGGTGCAAAAAAGATAAAGGAAACATTTGAGAATATAATGTAACAGCTACGGAAATAGTTGGTGTGTGCTTTCAAGGTTTTTTATCTTCTGTCTAATGGATGAAGAAAGCAGAGGCAATGACCATAGTTCTTGATCATGGCGGGTGTCCTGAGCTATATGAAGAGTGGATACAGCCAATTTGGAGGGGCGGGGAGGGCGAAACGGGGCGGGTGGGGACGGGACTGGTTTAGATGATGAACTGAGCTGCTTTGCAACTTTCTGCAATTTCTTGTAGCCTTGGCCATAGCATTTGCCAAAACAAATTATGTTGCATCCCCCTCGGCTGCTTTCTACTATGCACCTGCAGAAATTGGTAAGTGTCATTGGAGACATGCCAAATTTCCTTAATCTGCTGAGCAAGTTGGAGACGTGCCAAATATCCTTACTTTTTGGAGCATCACTCTGCCCAAAAGACTGACATAAGTAATGAGAAAGATGCTGAAGAGAATTACCAGGGTACAACATGTGATTACTTAAGAGGGTAAGGGAAGCATTATGGATATCTACCAGGAGTTAGGAGTTATTTTTGAAAGAAGGAATTTATGAAGAAGGAACCTCAGCACATATTATTTTAGATATTCAGACCTCCAAATGATTAGTGACATGGGTGCCAGCAAAGTTCCAAGAGCCTGGAAATATTGAGGCAAGATAAGAATTACATATGGAATTTAATGTTGAGACTGATCACTGGTGGTACTAAAGGGCCTGTCCCACTTGGGCGACCCAATCCGCGAGTTCTGGAGAGTTTGCCCTCGACTCATACTCGCAGCATTGTCGACACGAGGTTGTAGGAGGTCTTCGTAACTCTCCTTCATGCTCGAAAGTGGTCTCCACGTACTCGAGGCCTCAGCTAGCTCGCGGCGGTTTTTTCAATATGTTAAAAAATGCCCGCGAGTAAAAAAAGGTCGCCATGGAAAAAATTGATACTTTTTTACTCGTAGGTTTAGTCGTAGTAGGTCGGCTAGTTAGTTATAGGTAATCGAGGGTAGTCGAAAGTAGTCGAAGATAGTCTTCATCATAGTCGAAGGGAGGTCGAAGGAGGTCGTCTTCACTCTCCACTATTCAGTGTCCAATTTTCCCGAAGTTAGTCATAGCTAGTCGAAACTGGTCTTCAACATAGTCGAAGGAGGTCTTCAACATGTCATTTTTTCTAACTCTTCTAAACTCGCCAATTAGATCACCCAAGTGGGACAGCCTCTTAAGAAATGGAGCTAGGGCTGCTGCTTTTAGACAATAGACAATAGGTGAAGGAGTAGACCATTCGGCCCTTCGAGCCAGCACCTATTAGTACAGCGAAAGATTTATGGTGTGTTTGCCTGCGAGTGTGTGCGCCAGTAAAGGTGACATGTTCTCTCTATGTCTGCTTGGATTTCCCCTGGATGCTCTGTAGTCCTCCCATATCTCAATAATATGCAGACACTGTAAATTACTCCGTGTGTGTAGGTGTGAGTAGAATTTGGGCGTAGCTGAAGGGAATAAAAATTGAATGAATGTCAAATTAGTGTAAATGGGTGATTAATGATTGGTACATTAAGTGGGCCAAAGGGACTGTTTCTATGCTGTATCTCTATGTACTAGTACATGTACTATTTTGACCTCGTACAAGACCCCGGTCAGGTATTGCTAAAAATACCTCAGCCCAAATTTTCTCTCCCACACAGTATTTTGATACTTCTCAAGGTAGAATTATATAAGGTAAAAGTATCTGAATGTATACGAGTTTATTTAAATTAAATAGATTAGTTTAGTCTAGGTAACAATTTTAAGCTGTACAAGTGTCAGAAGATGGTTGAGCAAACAAACAAAGTGCTGGAAGAATGCAGCGGGTGAGGCAGTATCTGTGGAGGGAATTGACAGACGACATGTCAGGTCGGAATCATGGAGAAGGGTTCCAACCCAAAACATCGTCTGTCTATTCCTTCCCACAAATGCTCTGACCCGTGAGTTCCTCCTACACTTTGATTTTTGCTCAAGATTCTGGTGTTTCTGTAGTTTCTTATGTCTCTTGTTAGAAAATGGTTCCTGGCCCAAAAATAGTAGAAAACTGGTTCAGACCACAAGTTCACACAGTGGATAGAAATTCTTTAAACACTAGCTGAGCCTGCTTTTGAGTTCAGATGTTAACATTGGATAGATTGTCAGGATAATCCGAGTCTTTCTGACTAGCTTTGAATTTGAAGAGTGCCAGGGAGTCCTGGGAGAAAAGCATAACCAGGACTCTTTCTCAGGAATTTGTCTGGTTTTGCAGCACTTCCAGGGGACATGGACTTCAGATGGATTAAAATGTCTATATTATTGTTTACCAGCAAGTCTTCACAATTACGTAAGGCTGGCCAGAAACAGCTAGTGTCTTTTCCAAGCCAACATTGTTCATAATGTCTTACATAAGAAAACTGCATTTACCAACATGCCGTGGCTAATTTAGTGGACATATTTTAAATAACGTGCTTAGTGGATATTGCTGATGTGTCATAATTTTGTCACTTTGGGTAAAAGCAAGCTGATTAGATAGTGCCACTCCATCCATTGTTGACACGTTTCAAGACTTTCCATCGCCCAGCGCATAAAATTTGACTTCTCATTTTCAAGTTCCTTCATATGCTTTTCTTTCCTAGTTTACTGCAACTCAAAACATCCCCTCTCAGTGTCTGTAATACAGCTCAGTGCCCATACCTTTAAATGTACCAACTGTGGCCAGTCCTATGGCAAATAAACCTTGTTTTCCCTGTTGTCTTACTCTCAGTCTGAAGAAGGGTCTGAACCCAAAACGTCACCTATTCCTTTTCTCCAGAGATGTTGCCTGATCCACTGAGTTACTCCAGCATTTTGTCTCTATCTTAGTTTTACAAAACTTTCTCTTATCACCGATCAGTCCTACCCCACTTGTTTCACAAGTCAGAAGCACTCCACCTAAATGCTTTCCTCAATCATGGTCTCACAATTTCCATTGCCCAAGTGAACCTTTGTTTATAAATGCCTCCTGAGAAGCTCTCATACATGAAGACTGCCAAACAAATTTAAGCAATTTACATTTGCTAGTTTAGTCCTGGGAGTTTCGAAACAGCACCTGACCAAGTATGACTGAGAACTTGCATTACTAACTTTCTAATGATGGAATTCCTCTTGAAAATTTATAGCCGAGTTTGGGAAAAGATTTAAAATTACTAAAATGTTTAATCACTGAATCTAAACATTAAAAAGGTTGGCATCTAGAATGTTTCTCATCTCCACAGTAACAAACTGACCTGATGTACTTTTCTGTTTTTGTTTTGCTTGCTATACTTTTCCTTTTGCAGATCCCAAGCAGCTTAAGTCACTTAAGTAATCAAGAATTGGCCAGCACGTTAATCCAACTATGAGGAGTAGAAATCTTAGGAAATGAAGCAGAAACCATTCAGCTAATTTCATGGACCTGGCCAGATTTCAAAATGACTTATTTACAGATCAATAGTATTAGAATAAAGTTGCTGGTTTCCTAAATATATAATTAAGCTTTAATTTTAAAATCAGAACCAAAAATGAAACCATATTTCAAAGTTTTGAAAAATGTGTTTAATCTAAGTTTCTGATTTGAGTTGAAAAATATTTTCAGCACCACCCCTTGCTTAGTTCTGACCTTTGAACAATCTTGTGCCAAAGTGTTCAGCTGCTTGGTGTAGCTCAAAGGGTGAACTAATTCCCACAAATCTGCTTCTCATTCTGAAAAGGTTATCAACCTAGTTTTAAAAACAATAAGTTTTCATACAGCATTTAATTTACAATTTTTGGGTGGTAAATGCCACACAAGTGGAGATATGGAAAGTGTGATTTACATTTATGATTTTCTCTCTTTCACCGTCTCATTAATTAAAATACTTAAAGCCCCATTAGCAATCTGCCTCCTGAAATTGGTCATTGTCTCTGGAATTTGGATGGATTTCAGGTTCAGATGAGTGATCGTATATAAATGCACACAAATAAAATGATCAGTTAGAATCTTGATGTATTCATCAGAGAGCTCAATATATGGCATGTCAGTAAATATCTGTTTACGGGGCCCAACCAGACTGTTCTCATTCTATCTGAACCCAAGCTGAAGATTCCCAGTTGTTTCAACGCCATGAATCTTTAATACTTATCTACATATTCAAGTTCATCCCTGGACCCACCCTTTGTCATTTGAGTAATCTCAAACCCATAATCCTCCAATAACGCCTTGATTTTCGAATTCCCGATTAACAGGCAAGTACAGGCGACTTTAGCAGTTCATCTGGGGAATCAAAGATGGAGCAGTCCATAGGGACACAGAGTAAAAGTCGGCAGGCAATGGGGGCAAAGTCAGCAGACAATGCCATCCTCATCCTGATGGCCACCTTTGTGTGTGGCTGCATTGGGCTGTGCGTAGAGCCAAAGCACATGGGCAATGATGGTCATTACCTGCTGAGGTTCGACCTGCCCCTGGTATTGCGAAAGATGGGCCTGACATTGAGCCATGCAATGTGCCAGTTAGTTGGACATTGCTGCTCCACCTGTCCTTTGTGGAAAAGTTCTTCCGGACAAACACCTCGGACCACAAGTTCATCAGGCAGTGGTCAGCACGGAATATCATGCAGACACTACAGGACAAGGACTCGATGTATTCCCTGGCATGGATCCCTGAGCGGACGGCCCAGTTTGTCTGGCAAAATGCCTCATCACCACAAGCGCAGCACTGTGCTGCAGTGGCAGAGTCGTTGCCTCACAGTGCCAGAGACCGGGGTTCAAACCCAATTACGGGTGCTGTGTGTGTGGAGTTTGTACATTCTCCCTGTAACCGTGTGGGTTTTCTCCGGATGCTCCGGTTTCCTCCCACATTCCAAAGACGTACAGGTTTGTAGGCAAATTGATTTAGGTAAAATAAATTGTAAATTGTCTCAGTCTATAGTTGTAAATACTATGTAGGATAGTGCTAGTGTATGGCGTGATTGCTGGTCGGTGCAAACTTGTTGGGCCGAAGGGCCTGTTTCCACGCTTTCTCTAAAATCTAAAGCATTAAGACCATGCTAGACTGACAGTGAGCGGGGCCCTCTCAGTCAGATCCTCCCGGCACTATCAGAATCTTACTACTGATGCATGCTGCCATCGGGACGGCTGCTACGTAGAGGGGATGGTTGCCCACCACAGAGTGTGGATTTGCAAAGAAGGGCTGAGAATGATGCCGGGGACCTTGTCGTGATTCATCCCAAACAGCTCTGTAACGGAGGACTCTTTGATTCACAGGCTGTTCCCAGGGACAAATTCGGAGATCGTCATCGAGTGCTGCTGGAAGATCATCAACTTGGTGAAAGATGGTGTCTGGTCTGCCCAAAACTTGTTGGCTATGGAGCAGAGCAAGATGTCTGACAGGGAATGTCACCGACTGGCTCATTCCAGACTTCAGGAGTATGTGCTGAGGGACTAGCTGAAGCTTGGGTTCAGTTACTGCTTAGACTCTGTGGAGGTGGATCACAGTCTAAGATCCTTCTGCTGCTGGACATAGGGGGCATAGTCCAGTAGGCTCACCCATCAAAGAGAAGGGGTATCATTGCCAGGGAGCTACAAGAGTGGCAAGGGTGCTTGATTTTATGATAGTTGCGAACACTACTGAATATGACACTAATTAATGTTTAGACCAAGAATATCTGAAGAGTTTTTACACAGTTCTTGTTTTGTATATTTTTTATATTCTGAATAAAGTTTATTTTTGGAAATAAAAAAAGCTCTGATGTTATGCCATGTTTTTACTTTTTCTGCCACTTTTTTTGATTAGTTTTCTTAAAACCATTCAGCTTCTTACAACATTTTTGAATATCAATGAACAAGATTTTCTCTGTGGCTTGGTACAGTGTTTGTTTGAGAACCACCCAATCAGAATCACTGTAAACCTGACAATAACTAATAAATCAGAGTCATTGAGTCAGATCATCTCATATTTAGAATGATACTGTGCAATATCTGATGTACTCAATTTTATATTAAAAAGTCTTCTCTACTGCAGCAAATCTCTCATTAACTTGGATAATTAATTCAGCAAGATATTCCCCATATTGAGCAATGACTTTCAGCTCAGAATTCACTGCTTCTCCACTGGAGTCTGTTTTTGGATGGAGGTAATAGCTGAATAACATCTGTTCATTTATTTGGATATCAGCACTTTAATTAGCCTGGAGCCATCTAATTGATACCCCCAACTTCTGCAACATATGTTGCTGGATTAATTCTGGGGAATGCAGAAACCTGAAATGAAAGTGTCAGAGAAAAGAAAATCCCTCAGGACATCATCTGACATAAAATGGTAAATGATTATAAAAAAATAATCTTGGTTCAAAATGGGGAGAGCTTTAGATTGAAAGTACACAGTGTTGGCTTATCTATTGAACATGGTAATGTTGTTTCCCCCCCTGCTGCTCGAACGGCAAATAGCTTCTACCAATAGCCACCAATGAAAACAGTAACTGCACAACCTGTTTTCCTCTAATCTCACACCACAACCCAGAAAGCAGAGTGATTGTAGCAAGTTTGACACCCTTTTAAAACAAACTTTATCAAGATATTACAATGCAAAGCAAAAATTAAAGCACATCAAAACAATCTTCACTGTGAATTCTATGAAGATGGGTTTAAGTTTACAATGATCTTCTTGATATTTTTTTACGCTGGAGTGACTTGAAAAGGCAATTGTCATAAACCTGGTTTATGATCACATTTAGAATCATTTTAAAATTGGATTATCATCTATTAATTTGCTCACCATAAACGGCAATGCTCCAATTGGGAAATGATGTAGTCGAGGAGGTGGAGGAGGGTGGTAATGAGCCAAGTGAGGATGAAGATGACCTGGTGGATATGGTGCTGCAGTCACCCCTGGATCAATACCTAGATCCCTGTAACAGTTTAAACACAAATTTATTAATTCTTTACTCAATATTAAAGCTGCAGTAATTTAAAAGATTCTACAATCATTCATTGCTACAAAAATAAAGAGGTCTATGTCTATACAATATTTAGCAATGTAAATTATTAACTAATTGAGGAAGCTGATTATCATGACTGGAATCACCTAACTGGGACAATAACCTGAATGAGTGGTTCAAATTATGTTTTTACCACATGGAATCCCACAGCTGTATCTGGGAAAATCCGCAATTTGATCTCATTCTTTGTGTAAATTCTAAAATCTACGGCCTTGTGCGATACTGCCGACTTAAAGTGTCATGCAGAACTAATCATTTTCTGTTAAAAATGACAAACAATTTATTGTATTTCCCTGACCACGATTATATGTTAAATGCCACAGTGCATCTGTTTATAACCAGCAGGGATTTATAACACAAACAGAAAAGGCTTGCAATACAAGGCAGTTGTTGGTTAAAATCAAGGTCAACATTTTAGGAAAAGTATCACTTTCCATTTCAGGGGGAAAATATGAATATTGCTGTTTGTACCTTTTTAAATTTACCCAAACTTTACTGATATTTAAAAAAAATCCGATCTTCAATAAATTATACCAACGCATCAGTCTCAAGCTTAGCCTTTGCTACCCCCAGCTACTTGGAAACTAAGGCATTAAATGGTTGCAGGAATAAATTGAAGAGGGGAATTTCCCACTGACCATGTTGGCCTCTCCTGTGGCTGCCGTGGGTGTGAGGACATTGTCTGAGGAACGTGAATATGATGTCCATGGCCATAGTTAGGATGCATACGATGTGGATGTGGTGGAGGCCGCTCATGTGCTCGACTGCGGAAGAAACAACACAACAGCTTATTCAAAGAAAACCACTGTGTTCTCAAAACCTCATGCAAGATTTTTCCTTGTACCTGTATCTCACCATACTTGAGCATATGACAATAAACTTGTTAACAGCTTATATCAACAAAATTGTTAGTCAGCGAGGATGCAAAGTATATAACTTCAAGGACAAGATAATATTTCCTTGCTGCATGACTAAAAAAGATATGCAAATATTGTATTACAAATATCATAGGATATTTGATCTTCTAAATGAGGTTTGAAAGTAACATTCTCTTGTTAAATGTGCAGCTCTTTGCAGCTTTGAACCTCAAAGGGGTTGGGTGAAATTAGCATTAATTAGCATAGAAATCACTTTGGAGAGCAAGCTCCTTTCACATATTTACATAATAAAATCAAGAAGTCAGCTACTTTGACATCAAGAATGTCTGCAACTTAAAAGCTTTATATCCTACCAATTACTAAATACCAAATGATATTTGAGTTTAACAAAAAATGGAGACAATATCATTGTGTCCCAGGTCATAAACTGAGGCAGTTAGTAAAGCCAATGTCTCAAAGAGCTTGGCACAGATATACAATCCTGTCCTCCGATGCTGTCTACTTGGAGTTTACCTTGACCACATCAAGGACCCCATGCACAATAGTAGATTAAATTGCCCCGTGTGGTGGAATCTAGGGGGAGATTATAGGAACTCGAAGAGAATATATTTGATTAATGTCTGATTCTAGTAAATTGGCATCTGATGGTCAATGCAATCTCGGGGGGCCAAGGGTCTCGACCCAAAACGTCACCCATTCCTTCTCTCCAGCCTGTCCCGCTGAGTTACTCCAGCATTTTGGGCCTATTTTGGTATTGTATTGTTTTTGGTACATAATTTAAAGCTGGGATTTCTCTTTGCAGCAGAGGTTGGAGGGTTGGGTTGTTCCATTGCTCAATTTACTGCTGTCACTGAATTTGGAATATTTTCTGCGATCCATTAATTGACAGAGATTTTAATAGGTTGTTGAAGATATCATTGGCCACTCTTCAAAATTGCCAACATATTAAGGCGGTGAGGAAATGTTTACTGTTGTGAGTATTAATTGATTGAATTGAATTGAATTGATTGATTGATTGAATCCTTTATTTGTCATTCAGACCTTTCGGTCTGAACGAAATGTTGTTGCCTGCAGCCATACATGTAATAATAACAACACACAATAAACACAAATTAACATCCACCACAGTGAGTTCACCAAGCACCTCCTCACTGTGATGGAGGCAAAAGTCTTAGAGTTACTGTCTCTTCCCTCCTCTTCTCCCTCTGCGCTGAGGCGATACCCCACCGGGCGATGGTAAGTCAGTCCCGCGGTTCAAGCTCCGCGGCCCGGGGGTGGTCGAAGCTGCCGCCCTCCAGTCCAGCGGACGCAGCTGTTGCCACGGGAGCTCCGGAAAACAGGCACCAGCCTGTGCCCTGCGAGCTCCCGACGATGTCGTCCACTGGCCCGCGGCCGAACCCCGGATTCAGGTCGCTGCCGCCAGAACGCCGCCTCAGCCACCGGAGCACCGTCTCCGCCCCGCACCGG
This sequence comes from Amblyraja radiata, assembly GCF_010909765.2. Taxonomy (NCBI): domain Eukaryota; kingdom Metazoa; phylum Chordata; class Chondrichthyes; order Rajiformes; family Rajidae; genus Amblyraja; species Amblyraja radiata. The sequence continues at coordinate 17,416,875 of NC_045989.1, read as the reverse complement.
GCCGCCCACACGGCAGCGTCTCAGCCCCGCACCGGGCTGCCCCCACGGGAGCACCTTCCAGCCGGGAGCCGGTCCGCCCACACGGGAGCACCTTCCAGCCGGGAGCCGGTCCGCCCACACCGGAGCACCTTCCAGCCGGGACCCAGGCCGCCCTCACGGGAGCGCCTTCCAGCTGGTAGCCGCGCCGCCCGCACGGGAGTGTCTCAGCCCCGCGCCGTCCGCCCTCACCGGAGCACCGAGTCGTGCCGCTGCCCGAACGTCGCCGCAGCTCGAAGACGGCCAGCCTCGCTGGCTCAACCTCCGGATCCTCGAGGTTGGTCGCAGGTTGGAGGCCGCCAGCTCCGCCATTAGGCCTCAGCTCAGGCGGGGGAAGAGAAGGGGTATACGACAAAAAAGTCGCATTCCCCCGAAGGGAGAGACAGAACGCCCTGTTTCACCCCCCCCCCCCCCCCCACACACATAACACCACCTAATAACCAAAAATTTAACTGAACACAAAAAAGTAAAAACAGACAGACTGCAGGCGAGCCGCAGCCGTTTCACAGCGCCGCTACAAGATTGTGGCACCAGCATAATCAGAAGGCAGCCACAAAAAATGCTGAAATCTTCAGCAGTGGTAGACTTTAATCAACCCATCCTTTAATCTTAAAAGACGCTGTGGCTATTTATTTAAAAAAATATCTAGTGCAGCTTACAGTATGCAGATATTTACAATGGCCATGCATACAATGGCCAAATGTTCAGTTCCTAACTCATTTGTAATTCTAGAAAATGTTAGCTTTCCTGACGTGTCTAATGTAGTGAGTAAACACAGAGAAAAAGTGTTCAATTTAATCAGACCGGGTGTTAAATGTCTACATTTTGAATTATTAATTGAGCTTTAATTTAAAATAAATGTACAAAACAAGGAAAAGCTTTAAGTGGCTCGAGCTGTATATATTTGGCTTGGAAAGATGACGTATTAAAAAAGTAATCTGGCATTTACTTTTTGAAGAGACATATGGAAATTTGCAAAACATTTGGAACTTAAAATAAATGCCCAATTATTATGGTGCACTAACGAAAATTGGTGGCATGGCATAATTATGAGGAACATTTGACTTACGTCGGGTGCTGCATCATTCTTCTTCGCTGCGCCTCCATTCTCTGAAGCATTTCATGATGGTGTAGTCGCTGAGTGGGTGGAGCAGTAGGGAGATGGTGTGGCATTGTTGCTGCAGTTGCAGGAAGGTGCGGAGGTGGGGCAGGTGCTGGTGGTACAGTATGTGTTACAGGATGTGAGGGAAGCTGTGGATGGAAAGGGTGCACTGGGTGTGGAATAGCATACTCTGGTTGGGGAAGGGGTTGTGGCGGAGGGGGAGGATTTCCATGCGCATGTGGGCAGATGGGGGCTTGGTGGTGCAATGCTCTTGGCAGTGGACCATCTGGAAGGAAACAATAAATAATATCAGAATTGGCAGCTAATTGAAATAGCCACCTTGGAAAAAGAAGAATTTCCAAAACATAGCAGAATGAACATGTAAGGAGTTTAGAAAATTCCATTCAAGATTGATGACTGTACTAATTATTTCTCATCAACTCCCTTGTGGAAAAATAAGGCCACCGGATGCTGAAAATTCTTTAACCAGCTTTCATTGCTCATTTGTCATGGAAATTAACCCAGAGAATAAATTGTAGATGCGAATTTTCTAAAATGCATCAGAGCCAAATTAGCTTTCTATGTTCATTATGAGGAACATTATGTCATGGTGTCAGAACATCAACCTGGTGCTTAACATTAGCAAGATGAAAGAGTTGGTTGTTGACCAACAGAAGCAGTGGGGGAGAGTGAACACAACCCTATACTTATCAACAAAGCTGCTGTAGAGGTGTTCAACAATTTCAAGCCCCTCAGCATTCATATCACCAGCAACCCAACCTGGTCCTTTCACACTAAATTCATGATGAAGAAAATACTTTCTTAGGCATCTAAGAAGATTTGAAATATCTGCAAGGATTCACTCGAACATCTACAGATGTACTATAGAAAGTATTCTGATGTGATGTATCTCAGCCTGGTATGGCAACTGGTCTGCTGTTGACTGCCTGAACCTGAAGAGACTGGTAAACTCAGTCCAATCCATCACAGGCTTGTCACTTCCTTCCATTTAGTCCATTTTCACATTGCAGTGCATCAAGGCGACTGGAAGTATCGCCAGGGATACATGCCTTGATGGCCATTCCCTTTTATCTCTTCTACCTTCAGGGACAAGTTACAGAAGCTTGAAAGCTCTTGTGTCCAGACTCAAGAACAACCTCTGCCCCACTATTATAAGACTCCTGAACAAGTCCTCTCTCACACACTCCCTCCCAGAGCTGTTGCCGTATACTCTTACCCTTGATACAGTTATTCCATTATTGCTTGAGTTCATTTTTTGCTTTACTTCAAATTGCACCACAACCATTCTGTTGTTTTGCATGTTAATGGTTATGAAAGATTGTCGTATCTATCATTATCATATATACTGTTTCACAGAGCTTCACCGGCAAGGTATATAAGACAATAAAGTGCTATGAATCTGAGCAACATTCATTCTGGAGCGTGGTGCTATTTCAGGCACACCATGTTACCCACAGTATCAAAACAGGAATAGCAGAATGAGATACAAATTGAAATGCAGAGGTTTCTGCTCTTGATCATCATACAAAATATGTTATAAAAAAAAATCCTAGCATAATTACAGCTAAAAACACACACTTAAAAAATAGCATGGTTATATAATATACATAAAACTAATTTTGCAATTCCTGTATTTATAGATAAGCCTTTTCAGGTCAGATGCCTATGCTGGAAGTGAATTCAATAAAACAACCCCATGGTACTGCAAAAAAAATGAAAACTAAGACTTACAGGTAGGATGTATATAATGTCGACAAGAAGCAAGTGGGGGCTGTGGTTGACCTTGCGTCTGTCCTACCATCCCAGAACTATATCCTTCGACAGTCACAGGCTGGCTTGTTCCAACTGTTGCTTGTGCTCCGTAGACTGCAGTTCGTGCAGGATTTCCAGGACAGCAAGGGTCAAATGCAGAAGTTCCATGGAAGCTCCCACTTCCATGGCTTCTAACAGCACCACTACTTAAATCAACAGGCACAGTCTGTTTAAAATAAAACATACAATTAATGTCAATTATGAAAATCGTATCACGTTAATAACATTGTCCATAATTTCTATTATGTTCATTTATAGTCCACCAATTGTGGCTTTAGGCATTGAAAAATAGTAATAATTGACAAACGTTAACACTTTTTTACTATCTTTATAACCCATCCGTTTTCTCCAGAGATGCTGCAACTCATCCCTTTTCTTCAGAGATGCTATCTGGCCCACTAAGTTACTCCAGCACTTTGTGTCTAACACTCTTTACTATCTTCTCTCCAAATAAAACTTTAACTGTACAAGTCGGGACAGACTATCCTGACATAAACACAGCTCTTAATATTGATTTTCTTTCACTTTATGCCCTGGTGAACCTCATTTATTTCCATATTATGTTTCTCCAGTTTATCTCGTTGCCCCTTGTTGGAGATTATCAGAAAACATAACAGTTGGCACAATTTCTAAAGAACAATTTTTTTTGGCAGAGCTCAACGTCTTGCAAGACATGCCTGGAGAGATGACTCCATACAGTGATGCAAATTGTCCAGCCTCTACAGTTGGAATATTTCTCATGCTTTTAATTGGCGTGAACCTTTATTGGATTATTGCTTGCCATACCTACATTATTCATAATCATTTTGCCTTGTAACATATCAATTTAGCTTCCTATCCTCTTGATTTCTCCTTCAGACGTTCCATATTCACTTGTTTATCTTTAGTACTGTTAACCAGAGTTTTTTTAATAGGTCATTATGCCTCATTTTAATGTTGTTAATTCTTCCAAGAAACAGTTGCCTTGGCTGCAAGACCATTGTTTTTTTGTAGGAATTAGTGGTATTTCACAGTGAAATTATTTCATTTAACTTTCCTTCGATTCAACGGATAAATTAAATGTACAGCATTTCATGCAATTGCAAAGAATGTGCAAGAGCTCAGAGCCAATTTTTTTTCCCCATTGAAGCTGCAATTTTTTTACAATTGCATAATAAAATTCTTATTACCAATTAAAATTGGAGCAACCTTACACATTAATTCAATTCAAAATGTTGCCATTTGAAAGCTGTTTTCATCAAATAAACGAGTTGCATGATAAATTACATTTTTTGTCATCGTAACATTATTCCTATTGTATCAGATATTCTATTATTCTGTTCCTGCCCAATTTTTCTTCTATAAACGAGGTAGTAGAATACAAACCTGATATAGGCCACCTGCATTTCCATTAGCTCCACAAGGAGCGGGCACTATAGCAGGTCTTTCCAAAGGACAGTTTGATTCAGGAAACGAAGGCATTGCTGGTGGCACTGTAGAGTGGGCACCTGGGTGGTGCTGGAATTGGTGGCTATGTTGCTGAAGACAGCTTGGATGAGGGTGGCCTAACGAGTTGTGTCCTTGTAAAGATGCGCCACATGGTGAGTGCTGAGGGCAGCAGGGCTGGAGCCTTGGCATTGCCCCAGGACCAGCTTCTGGCAATGTATTTAACCCAACTCTCCGAACATCATCTTTGAGGAAAAGTAACAAAGATCAAACTCTAGTCTTGGAAATGTTTGTCACCTTTACATTACAAAAGTAGTTCTGACAGCACAGTTACAATAGAGATGCAGGCATATTTGCATTAGTTGCCACTAGTTATTTTTATTCTTACCAGATAAAAATCACAATTTGGAAACAGAACAAATTAAAAAGGGAAGTTAGCTTAAAACTCTTAATGCAGGTGAGACATTAGTCTGTGCAGACAATTAAAGTACATTTGCAATTTTCTAAAAACATGTGAAATGTTTTATGCCACAATCAAAGATACACTTGGCACTAACTGAAAAGAACACGTATTAAGTGATATGGTGATATAATGTTTGCCAGTGCCTTTTCTTAAACCTCCTGCAGTCTTGGTCTTTTTGGTAATCTCACCAACCAGCTGCAGAATGTGAGACGAATCATTTTGATACACAATTTGGCTCGTTCCACCCACCCGATCTCAGCACATTACTTGACCATCTTTCACTTCACCGTTCCCATCGCAGTCCTTATTCCCCAAGTAACTGCTTTACACTGTAAGCAATTTTCTTAAATCACATTCTGAACTTCGTGTCCTGGAACAGTTGTCTCTAGTGGGCACAACTACTTTAATTGAACTCTAAGTAGAAAACATAACACCAATACTCTTCACTCTTACTCTCCCTGAGCCATTTGAAATATTCATCTTCAAAAGTTTCCTTAAAGATCCTTTCCTTAATAATCTCTCCCTCCAAACTTTTTCAGATCTCTATGATTTCTTGAAAATTATGCTTGGATATTTTGGATGAGTATTTTCATAAAAGTACAATTTATTCCTTTTGTTGATTACTGATGCACTACCGTTGCATATTGTTCAACTGACTCAATTTTACAGAAATCTGTAACCATCCCTCAGAAAGGCAAAATATATATGACTGGCCTAGTAGTCTTAAATTATTTGTCATATTAATCAAGATGAACATTTTTAATACTAAGGCATGAAAATATTCTTATTTCTACTTTATGATTGCATTCAGCATTCTCAAGACAGAAACAAACAAACATATTTTCTACTCCAATACAATGTGCTTCACTTGCCTCCCCAACCGCAGCATTCAGTGTTTTATTGGTAACATTTCTATTAATCTATCTAATATGCTAGGTAGATTGTTTCTTCTCACTAAATCATGCCTAATTTGTCTAGATGCCTACATATTCCACACCATTGTAATTTCCCAAGAAATCTGGAATGCGCAAGAGCAGAAAAAGCAATCCTTTTTTGAACACCTGGGGACATCTGGTTCATGCTAAACCAACAAAATATGAACAAATCCTGGCCCTCCTTACTGATGTTTTTATCTGAGGAAGATCAAAGATTTACATCCCTGGTCAGATATTACTAGTTCCACTTCACCCATCTTAGCGGAGATTCCATCGAATTTTTGCATTCAACACTCTTTTTTCTTTCCGTATCCTTCTCGCCTTATCTATTCAGAAAATAATTCCCTCTACTCTTCAGGTAATGAATTCTTAAGGCTACCAAAGCAGTTCTCACTGAATACCTCATTAAAGAGGCCTAACAATTAACTACAAAGCTCTGCAAGGTAGTGCAATTCAAATTTAATACGAAAGTAGCACCTGTTAGCGACACCTGTGAGATCTGGATATCTCCCTTGGTATATGTAATTTTGCCAAATGCCTTCAAACAAACCTGCAGACGTACCTACTGTTGAAGGACCAGCATTAATGGCCATGGGAGCTCCTGAAGACTGTGCCACAGAGGCAGGCTGGGTGGTAGAAGGACCGGGAGTTGTACTTGAGATCTGGCCTGAGGTAGGTACATTCGTGACAGGTTGTGACCTGGCAACAGAAGTAGTTGGCACCACTGTGGGGTCTGTGATCAAAGTAAAAAAATAAATGAAAATTTCATTAGGGTCTTAAATTCGCACAAAGTTGAGACAGTTGACAAATCTTAATCTTAATTAATTAAAAAAAACATTCACATTCTTCAAACAGGGTGATTTACTGCCAATAGTCATCCAAAGATTGGAATTAGGCCATGGCATGTTGCTCTCAGCTGTCATTTTAACAATCTCTTTAAAGAGCAGAGGAAACAATCTGTAAAACTTCCCCATGCAAAAGGACAAATTCCCCAGAAATAATGCTGTGCGAGTTTTTACAAGAACATTATGCCTCTAAAACTAATTGCAGCCATTATCTATTGTATGGTCACCAAGCGCGATTGACACACAAATTACCCAATTATCTCCACCAAAGCTGCCTGCAGCACAGTCGCCATATGCGACCATTAAAAAAACTAGGTTAATAGATAACATCTTGCGGCAGGACTATATCCTAAGTCCAACAACTGTGGATACGACTCATTTTCTGAAGGATGGAAAATAAATGAAAGGGGAGCTTAGAATCTATAATCAAAATTTTATCCAAGAATGTTATTGGCAATTAAACATTCTCAGCATAATCGGACCATCAAACAAACATTCAAAGCCGATTATATAAAGGTACACGCTAAAGCTACATTGTTCTGCATCTGCTTTAAACATTTAATCATACCATGTCTATTGTATAAATTAAGTGGTGCAGAGACTAGAAAATTAGAAAAGCTAACTTGGTATTATTTCTCAACCACACTCCTGAAACTATATTGCACCATGTTTAAGGAACACCCTCCAAAGTCAGGCTGACACAGAAAAAAATGTTTGGCCTTATCAAACTATGAGAAAACATTTACTAATACCCATGTACCAAATTCAAAACTGTATTACACACCAGGAAACTGATATTTTAACTTGGTGAATTAGGTAGAAAAAAGTTAATATAATCAAAGATAGACACAAAAAGTTGGAGTAACTCAGCGGGACAGGCAGCATCTCTGGAAAGAAAGAATGGGTGATGTTTCGGGTCGAGTCCCTTCTTCACTGAAGCTACTCAAGCTTTTTGTGTCGATCCTTGGTTTAAACCGGCATCTGAGGTTCCTTCCTACACACTTAATATAATCAAAAACTGCTTTTGACACCTTCTAATCAATCTCAAGGAATTCTTCACTTGAAATAAAAATAATTTCTGCTTATATTCTTTAATAACTTTAAATGCACAAAGACAACAACTCTTTAAAATAAATATTTATGTTGATTGCAACTATTACAAATAAGGAAAACATGAATTCTTAAACATTGTCTACAGCAGAAATTGAAATGGATTTACACATACTTAGACAGTAGGTAGGTTTGATTAGATTAAAATACGATAAATCATGCTTTGACGTAAAGTCACTAGCTGCTTCTAGTTCATTCAAGGCTATTGAATCGTCAGCTCATAATCTCCATCACTACCCACTTATAGTTGAGCTGTAGACAGGTAGAAATGATCCAACAGGTTTCTTTGAAACTGTCGCAATCTTATTTCCAAATTCCCATCGAGTAACACAATGCCATTTACATATTCTGAATGGATAAACTACCTAAATGATGACCCCACCCCTCACCACCATTTCGCATCTAATTTCAGATCTTTCACCTTACAATTTCCCTGGAACAGAAAAATAAAGGTAGGAAGCTCTACTTGGGTAAAGAATTGAAACCCACTGTCAGTCCTCAGTCGTGTCACATAATGTCTTACTTTCATCAGGCAAGGGGAGATAAGGTGAATTAAATAGAAAGGGCTCGAAGGATTGGGATGAGGCAGAAAAGTCAGCTAACTACAGCCAAAGTGACTGAATTTTTTTTTTAAGTAATTGAATTATTACTCAAGACAAAATTCTCATCTTTTACTAAATTATTGATTTTGTACATTTTCACAAAGTTGCTATGGAAATTGGGCATAATTTTCAAAACACCTGTTATTACACAGTTGATTTGAGTCTGGATATTATGAACGATTCAAGTCTCACCATTGGTGCCATGGTTGCTGGTAATGGAGGAGTGGGGACAAATGTTTCTCTCCAATAGAATGAACTCACTGATTAATGGTGGCTGGTTCTTCTCTAAAGTTTGATTATCAATTTACTTTGTGATGAACAAATGAAGAGAATTTCATAGAATTTCAACAAACAAGGTCACAAAAAGAAGAAAGAATGCTCAAAACGTTTTCACTAATCCAACTTCATGTCATGTTCTTTTCATGAAAGATTCCATGTGTGCCCAAAACCAAGAGAGAACCAGATTTTAATTATCAAAGGATGGGAGAAATCTTGAATTTATTCAATAAGTTGAAACTCAAATAAGGCTAAGCTCAGTGAAATATAAATCCAACCTGCCTTTTTGGCTGGTGAACATTTTCAACCAAAGAGAGATGTTACCTAAATGATTTATTTCTTGTTTCTCAGATAAATCTGAGTTAAATTGTTAGGTTTTTAAGAATTCTTACCAACTGAAATGAAGATACAAGGCTCACAGAATGTGAATAATTCACCATTCTCTGTAGTCACAGAGTTAATAAAGAAAACCCTTATTCTATAAAAGCAACCCGACATCGCTCAAATTCAGTTCAATCTTTGACAGACTGATCCTGAAGAATTTCAACTTCAATACTGTATGAAACAGTACTGTACAACAGTCAAACGTGAAAATGCACTCTAGAACTTTCATAATCTTTGCATTGCATCACAAAGCTTAAAGTCAATGTTTTGTTGAATAACATTCTGGGTTAGTATTCTGAACAATATAATAAATTTTGCAAGATGATTTGAATAAATCCCTTTTTTAATTCATGCAATTGAAAAGGTACACTTCTCCACTGTTTCTTTTCAAGCTCCATCACTGAGCTTTGTGCAAGGCTTTGCTGAGGATCTGATGACTCCAGTAATATGTTTTTACTTTAGAGATGCAGCGCGGAAACAGGCCCTTCAGCCCGTGGAATCCACGCTGACCAGCAATCCCCGTACACTAGCACTGTCCACACTACGGACATTTTAGAATTGTTACCAGGGCCAATTCCTCTTTGGAGTGTGGGAGGAAACCAGGCACCCAGAGAAAACCCACACGATCATGGGGAGAACATACAAACTCCGTGAAGACAGCACCCGTAGGCAAGATTGTACCTGGGTCTCTGGCGCTGAAAGGCAGCAACTGTGCCACCGTTAAAACTAGTTGATAATAAATGACTGCATTAATATTTCAAGTTTTACAATTTGCAACAATAATTTACATTTAACCTCCAGTAAGATTTTTTTTTGCAGAGTTAGAATGGCGGTTTCTCTCCCAAAATAATTGAACAATGTCAATTTTAATGTAGAAATACTTTCGCATTCAGTTAAGTGCTAAATCTCAGGGGTTTGCTAATTTACAAAGCAGGGATTCACCACATACAATTTGCAATATATACCGTGTGTATATATGTGTATATATGTGTATACTTAAGGAAGTAGCCCCAGAAATAGTGGATGCATTAGTGATAATTTTTCAAAACTCTTTAGATTCTGGAGTAGTTCCTGAGGATTGGAGGGTAGCTAATGTAACCCCACTTTTAAAAAAAAGGGAGGGAGAGAGAAAACGGGGAATTACAGACCAGTTAGTCTAACATCAGTAGTGGGGAAACTGCTAGAATCAGTTATTAAAGATGGGATAGCAGCATATTTGGAAAGTGGTGAAATCATTGGACAAAGTCAGCATGGATTTATGAAAGGTAAATCATGTCTGACGAATCTTATAGAATTTTTCGAGGATGTAACTAGTAGAGTGGATAAGGGAGAACCAGTGGATGTGTTATATCTGGACTTTCAGAAGGCTTTCGACAAGGTCCCACATAAGAGACTAGTATACAAACTTAAAGCACACGGTATTGGGGGTTCAGTATTGATGTGGACAGAGAACTGGCTGGCAGACAGGAAGCAGAGTAGGAGTAACTTTTCACAATGGCAGGCAGTGACTAGTGGGGTACCGCAAGGATCAGTGCTGGGACCCCAGCTATTTACAATATATATTAATGATTTAGACGAGGGAATTGAATGCAACGTCTCCAAGTTTGCGGATGACACGAAGCTGGGGGGGCAGTGTTAGCTGTGAGGAGGATGCTAGGAGGCTGCAAGGTGACTTGGATAGGCTGGGTGAGTGGGCAAATGCATGGCAGATGCAGTATAATGTGGATAAATGTGAGGTTATCCACTTTGGTGGCAAAAACAGGAAAGCAGACTATTTTCTGAATGGTGGCCGATTAGGAAAGGGGGAGATGCAACGAGACCTGGGTGTCATGGTACACCAGTCATTGAAAGTAGGCATGCAGGTGCAGCAGGCAGTGAAGAAAGCGAATGGTATGTTAGCATTCATAGCAAAAGGATTTGAGTATAGGAGCAGGGAGGTTCTACAGGGTCTTGGTGAGACCACACCTGGAGTATTGTGTACAGTTTTGGTCTCCTAATCTGAGGAAAGACATTCTTGCCATAGAGGGAGTACAGAGAAGGTTCACCAGACTGATTCCTGGGATGTCAGGACTTTCATATGAAGAAAGACTGGATAGACTCGGCTTGTACTCGCTAGAATTTAGAAGATTGAGTGGGGATCTTATAGAAACGTACAAAATTCTTAAGGGGTTCGACAGGCTAGATGCAGGAAGATTGTTCCCGATGTTGGGAAAGTCCAGAACAAGGGGTCACAGTTTAAGGATAAGGGGGAAATCTTTTAGGACCGAGATGAGGAAAACATTTTTCACACAGAGAGTGGTGAATCTCTGGAATTCTCTGCCACAGAAGGTAGTTGAGGCCAGTTTATTGGCTATATTTAAGAGGGAGTTAGATGTGGCCCTTGTGACTAAAGGGATCAGGGGGTATGGAGAGAAGGCAAGTACAGGATACCGAGTTGGATGATCAGCCATGATCATATTGAATGGCAGTGCAGGCTCGAAGGGCCGAATGGCCTACTCCTGCACCTATTTTCTATGTTCTGTTTTCTATGTTTACACCACCAGAGTCTTGGGTTTGATCCTGACCATGGCTGCTTGACTGTATAGAGTTTGTATATTCTCCCTGTGACCTGCATGGGTTTTCTACAGGATCTCTGGTTTCCTCCCAAACTCCAAAGATGTACAGGTCTGTAGGTTAATTGGCTTGGCATAATTGTAAATTGTAAAATGTCCCTAGTGTGTAGGATAGTGTTAATGTGTTGGGAATGCAGGCCGGTGCAGACTCGCTGGGCTGAAGGGCTTGTTTCCGCGCTATATCTCTAAACCGTAAAGAAAGGTCCAGAAAGGAGAGTCAGAGATGGACTATGTGAAATTGAAGATGAACACAATATGGAAATTGGATACACAAGAGACAAAATTTGAGTTCTGCATGAGTGCAGGAAGCAGCACCATTGTTGGCTCAGAGTCATCAGGCTTTTGGCCCACCAAGTCCATCCTTTTAGACAAATCCTGCGATTATCCCATTTTTTAAATTCTCCCCACTTTCCCATCAACTTTCTTCAAATTCTCTCATCCATCTACATACAAGGAGCAATTTACAGTGGCTACATAACCCACCACCTCATGTCTTTGGAATGTGGGAGGAAACCAGAGCATCGAGGGGAAACCCATGCAGTCACAGGGAGAACACACAAATTCCACAAGACAGCATCAGTGGTCCCATTAAACCAGAATCTCTGGCACTGTGATGCAGCAGCTGTATTACCTGTGACACTGTACTGTCGATGACTTTAAAACAACTCTCTGCCAAGGGTAAATTTACTCTTTTTACTCAGAGGTTCACAGAAACAACGGAAAACTGGTTGAACATTAGGTACTCGCCCTGATAATAATCGTCAGGAACCAGTTGAAGTTTACAGTCATACTTGATTTCCAGGAGTGTACAAGGTAAAACTTACTAGTGAGTGACTAGCGAAACTAATCCAAGAGTGGAACACTGATACGACAATGGCTTTAAAGGTTAACATATTGTTTTATCCATTTCCGATGTAAATGATGAAAGCATTTAAGGGCTTTGCTTCACAAATTTATTATGTACTCTCTGTGCAGCCCAATTTCAGAACCCAAACACACTTACCATCTTCATCCACAGTAAGATCAACCACCTCTGCAGTGCTTTGTCGCAACGGCTGAATAACTGTAGATATTCTGTTTCTGCTTCGCTGCTCCTGATGTCTGTTCTGGGAGCTTGAGCTTTGGCCCCAGTGTACCCTTGAGTGACCAACAAGTGTGGTGTAAGACCTGGAAGCAAAACAACCACAAAATGTTAATTCATATCTAATGATATAAGGGTGCCCCCCGTTCTTAGATGACACTCCATATTGCCATTTCCTGTAAACCAAGATGTCAATAAATGAGTAGGGAAAAGTGTATTCACACTATTTTTCCTTCCCACCCTCTGCAGGAGTAAACTTTATTCCATATCTCAAATTTTTGGGTAGTGATTTGTTAATTCTCTAAAGGCAAATTTACGTTACCTGAACAGCCAATAACACAGGGGTAACTATATCCTATAAAGGAAAATTAAGCATGCTTGTTTGGAACTACGAATTTGGATTTGCTGAGATAACTTTTTAATATTAATATTATTGTTGCATAATATTAATATTAAAAAATGTGCTAGATGGGAGAAGAACATTCATTCCTTTTTCTTAATTCTCTCCCCAGGCAGAAGGTGTAAATGATTGAAAGCGCATACCACCACATTCAAGAACAGCTTCTTCTGGGCTGTTATCACACTTATGAACAGACCTCTCAGATGCTGAGGATGAATTCCCGAGCTTCTAATCTACCTCTTTTACCTGTACTTTCTCTGTAACTATAACACTATGTTCTGCACTGTTTATTTTCTCCTTTGCAGTACCTGACATACTCATGTATGGAATGATTTGCCTGGAAAGGACGCAAAATGAAAATTTTCACTGAAAGTCAGTATGTGACCTCATATATGTACTCAATCATACCATTAACAAGTATGTCAGGTAATGCAAAAATAAGCTAGCACCAATATCAGAATTGAAATGGAGTAATTGTTTGAATTACTTTTTAATTGGAATGCAAGTGCTTCAAAAATATCTTGTTTTTGTTTATATCAGTTTAAAATATCTAAAATATCAGTTTATTCTATAAAGGTCTCAACGTAAATGAAATCAAACCTTGGATAATGGGAGAAATTTTAACAAATCCAGACTGTCAACGGTTCAATATGCCCGCTCGGTTTTACGTTTAGGGCGAAACAAGGATGTTAGTAGGTTACTTTCAATCAAAGAATATTCATGCCACCATTCAAGCTTGCTCAAGGAGAAAAAAAAATGCACATGTATACACAAAATTTAAATTAAATGTAGGAAATGCTTAAACTGGACCATCAAAATCAAAAACAATGTGCACAACAATAAATTGCAATGCCAACCACCCCCTCCAGGATTTTCCTTTTGTTATGCTATCTCCCAGTGCCACACATTCAGCTTCAACCTGCAGCATGCTTCTGCTAGCTCTCATTCCTTTTATCCTGCACCTCGGTCAGTGCTGCATCTGGTGCAATCAGGCTGGCATAACTGATTAGTGCTGTCAGTGCACACATGCACCAGATGGTAAATATAGCAATTCATGATTTTCATAATTCAAGTTGCCTATTAAGCTTGGCAGAACCAAACTTAAAACACCTGCACTCCTCCAATATTAATAGTTCCCAAATCCTTTAGCCCGAAACATACTTAATCTTAAAAATCAAGAAGGTTCCCTCCTCATTCTAGCCAAACAATTTTGTATTATTGACACACTGTCTGATGGTTGTTTTAATGAAAGAAGGCTTAATTGTATGCAACAGCAAAAAAAACAAGTAATTTAGTCCAGCCAGTCTATCTACATGTTAATGCTCCACAAATGTTGCTGCCCACATTCTTCACTGATCAGCATTTTCTTCCATTTCCTTTCATTTTCTATACTTATATAACTTTCTCCTGGAAATACGTGTACAATTCACCTTATCAATTTATAGTTCTATATCTTCACCATTCCCATAAATAAGTTATTTTGAATTATTTATTTGACTTCTTGGTCACCATCATATATTGACGGTACTTTAATTGTATATTTTTCATTAAATGGGAACTCTTGCTCCCCTCTCCTCCCCTCCACTGCCCGGAGTAAAAACTTAATAGGTTAACCTTCAGCCTTATCATTTCAGGAGAAAAAATTAAACCCACCATTAATTATGTTTTAAATATCGTAACTACTACATCTGTACTTGTTTGTTTGTGCAGTAAACTGAAATATTCAATGCTCCCAGAAGTGGTTCAATGCTAGTTTGGAGCATATTTTCTAATTCTCAATTTAATCCTCTAGGAATAAACTACAATATTTTGCTTCTCTTCACATGAACCTGCCTCTAATTTCTGATGATTTGTATATTTGTATTCCAAGATTACTTCGATGCTACTCTCAATTAAGATCTCCGTTTGCTGATTGTGACCTGGTCATTTTCAGACCTATCAGTAAATTAATTTACTATGGTGTCCTTTTCTCACCATGTCATAATTTTGCAGCTTTCCCCCTTAAACTCACCCTCAAAAAATCTGGTCCAATTTAATGATTAAAAAAAGTTGGATTCTCAAGTCTAACGTGTGAATACACTATCTGCTTCTGCAAGTTGCTCATTAATTCTTCTTGCTTTTTGATTGAAAGGTACAACATGGCAACTGGGCATTTGGCCCACTGAGTCTCCAGCCATCATTGATGACCCACCCAGCATTAGTTCTGTGTTACCCTACTTTCACATTCACTCCCTACACACCAGGGACAATTTCATAAGTTAATAAGTTCATTTATTGTCACATATACCAATTGGTGTAGTGAAATTCACTGGCCAGGTCAGTCATACAATTTACATTGGCCAATTAACCTACAACCCTACAATTGGGACATGGGAAGAAACCGGAGCACCCAGAGGAAACCCAAGTGGTTTTCCCTTCATTCTTGTATGGATATTTTAATACCAACTTATCCATTAACTACTAAAGCTGAAACTGTGTTCTCCAAAACCCAAGCTGGGAATCCGAGTTGAGAAATGATAGAATCACAGAATCGTTATGGCAAAGACGACCATTCAACCCTTTCTGTCTAAGCTTCCTTCCATAAGAACAATCCCGCCAGTCACTTTGCACCATTGTTTCCACATCACCCTGCATGTTATTCTCTTACGTCTATCTAATTCCCTATAAAAAGCACTGAGCAACAGTGAAGCTCCAAGTTCCTCAGTGCAAGACTACCACGCAGTGATTAGAAAATTCTACCAACCTCCCCCAAACAAAGTTATATTACAGCGACAGACTCTAAGTTTGACATTATCTGTTTGGGTTTAGAGCAATGCAAAGATTTTCACATGAATCTAGAACTCAATCTTTCTCTAAGAAGATTGTGGATGATGCTCAAATTAATCCTTTCAAGATCTCCAGACATCTGTTAACTGACATCATGGAAAATGGAACATAAACGGGCAAATGGAGCCAAAGTACTGAAGCTTTACCTAAAATGAATAGCTGAGCAGGCTTCAAATGCTGATGGTCTATTGCACTTCCGTGTTTTAATGCCTAAAAGATCATATATTAATTCACTAAAACTTTAATGCTCATCAATGTAAAACATACTTAATATAGAACCACAATGTCTAACCAAGATATTATTCTGTGTGTGAAAATGTCTGTGTGTGAAAATATACCGTTTAACTTTGTGCAAGTGTGCAAGTATTAGCATTGCTGTATGAAGGCACTGGTGTTCAAATAAAGCCAATACATATCTGAATGCCAGGTATATTTCAGCACAAATATAATAATAACTGAATCAACATATATAAAAATAGTTCTTCAGAAATTGATTTCTTTTGTAGTACATTAACATATGGTGTTACTTGAAGATATAGATCAAAGGCTGTAGGGAAACAGAATTTGCATTTGCAAAGAAATTATTGATTTAAGTATTTTCAATCTCAAATAGTCCCAGGCATATACATCCTGCAATGGACATAGAGAGGGAGCCCACTGTGACTCAGGGCTGCTTTTCTATCTCCAACATACATTCTTGACATGGCACTTTCCGATGCAGACTATTTTCTAGGAATGTAATCCCTCAGTAAAGTGGGGGTGCACTGTAATTGTCCTTCTTTCCCTCTCACTGTGCACGGTTCTGCACTGTTGCTTCAATTTTAGTTTACCCATCTGTCTCCAACTGGTTTTTGATGCCATTGTTACCATGACAACTTTGTCTGCACCCTGTTTTCTCTGGTCTCTGCATACCACTTCCTCTACAACACACATTTTTTTAAGTTTTCTGTTTCTGATGAAGGGTTCTTGACATGAAACATTGACTGAATTTCTCTGCCCATGGATGCTACCAACATCTGCTGCATTTTGCTCCATTTATGTCAATGGTTTCCACATCAAGACTACATTTACACCAGTTCACTGATTCAGCATAATTTACCTCCACAAAGACCACAACAATACATTCCATTAAAGGCCAGAGTTTCTCTGACATCTACTTTCTGGATTTTCACATCTATGACAGCATACGTTAACACAAAACCAATCAACTATATTATTGTCAATACTTGATACAGGTAGTTCTGCTATTTTATGCATTCCTAAGAAACTCTGTGCTATAGAAAATAGTGTTATAAAAACAATTGTATCAATGGAGAAATGAGGTTCGAGTTTGAGTTTAGTTTATTGTCACCTGTGCTGTGATACAGTGAACACCTTTGTTGTTAGCAGAAAGACAATATATGATTACAATCAAGCCCTCCACAGTGTACAGATGATAAAGGGAATAACATGTCTAACGTTTAGTGCAAGATAAAGCCCAGTCAAGTCTGATTAAAGATAGTCCAAGGTTCTCGCCAATAAGGTAGATAATAGCTCAGGGCTGCTCTCTAGTTGTTGGTAGGATGGTTCACTTGTCTGATAACAGCAGGGAAGAAACTGTTCCGGAAGCTGGACGTGTGAGCTTTCACAATTCTATACCTCTTGTCTGACGGGAAAGGGGAGAAGAGGGAGCGGCCGGGGTACGACTTGTCCTTGATTATGCTGGTGCCCTTGCTGAGGCAGTGTGAGGTGTAAATGGAGTAAATGGAAGGGTGGTTGGTTTGTGTGATGGTTTGGGCTGCGTTCACAATTCTCTGCAATTGTCCACAACTGTCCAGGATTTACCAAACAAAATGTATTTTTATTAGCTGTGTCTATTTTTATCACTGCTAAAAACACTAAAAGCTGTATGTTACATTATTTAAGAGAGAATTATTGCACAAGTGTCAATAGAAACAATTGCTTGTCAATTTCAGAGGCCACTTGCAGTGAAAATGACAGACTGTATTCTTAAAATACAATGGTATCCAATTACTGCGGGGAAGCTGTATTGAAACATTTTTGGGTCCAATTTTTTTCCAAGCTAGCTTTTTTTTTGCTTGTCAATTTTCAAAGTAGCATTTAAATGGTTATCTGGTTCATAAAGGAAATCGCGTTTTAACCAACTCAGCTTGCATCAGAGAAACAATGTTTCAACATTCATCAATTGCATTATATCCAATTGCATTATGGAGACCTTTCATAATGCTTGAACTAGATGAATAGAGTATTCAGTTGGTTTCTTCTTGATACTGTTTAAAGTATTTTTTCTTTCAACTGCCAGCCAACCAACCATTCTCTGAAGAATTTCTTAATCATATATATTCTAATATATATATATATATATATATTGCCATTACAGTTACGCTTTAGTTTATTGTCACGCGTACCAAGGTACAGTAAAAAGCTTTTGTTGCTTGCTATCCAGTTAGCGGGAAGACAATACATGATTACAATCGAGCTATTTACAGTGTACAGATACATGA
Organism: Amblyraja radiata; assembly: GCF_010909765.2. Classification (NCBI taxonomy): domain Eukaryota; kingdom Metazoa; phylum Chordata; class Chondrichthyes; order Rajiformes; family Rajidae; genus Amblyraja; species Amblyraja radiata. Next base: position 17,398,441 of record NC_045989.1, on the reverse strand, counting down.
TAAGGGAATAACCTTTAGTGCAAGGTAAAGTCAGCAAAGTCGGATCAAGGATAGTCCGACGGTCACCAATGAGGTAGATAGTAGTTCAGAACTGCTCTCTGGTTGTGGTAGGATGATTCAGTTGCCCGATAACAGCTGGGAAGAAACTGTCCTTGAATCTGGAGGTGTGCATTATCACACTTCTACACCGTTCACCAGATGGGAATACATTTGCTTTTGCATTCTCCGTAAGTCAAAGTTTAACTTACATTCTCAGTTTAACATCTCATCTAATGACCTTTCACTCAGAGACACAAGGAATGGCAGATGCTGGAACACTGACCAAAACACAAAGTGCTGGAGGAACTCAGCAAATCAGGCAGCATCTGTGGTAGGAATCGACTGGCTATATTTCAGGTCAGGACTCTTCTGCAGACACTTCATTCAGCAATGGATTATAGCATCATCACAGACTGTACAGAATAGGATTTTAGCCAGAAAAAGCTCAAGGATTTTCATACACAGGTGCTGTTTCTCCTGGTTTATTGGACCAGGGAACATCGTCTCCAGAGAAGGAGTCAGAGGAGTAAGGTGATGTGCCTAAACGACTATCGACTGGTAGCACTAACTTCCGTGGTTATGAAGTGCTTTGAGGGGTAGGTTATGGTGGATATCAACTCCTACCTCAACTACGAACCATTACAATTTGCCTACCGCCACAACAGGTCAACGGAGGATGCAATCTCACTGGCTCTCCACTCTGCACTGGACCACTTGGACAATAAAAAGACATACGTCAGACTGTTGTATTGACTACAGCTTGGCATTCAATACCATCATCCCCTCCAAGATGGTTACCAAGTTCACGGAACTGGAACTCTGTGCATCTCTATGTAACTGGATCCTCGACTTCCTCATCAACAGACCACGGTCTGTTCGAATTGGTAAAAACACATCCTCAATAACAATCAGTACAGAAGAACCTCAAGACTGTGTGCTCAGCCCCCTGCTCTATTCACTGTGTAGCCAGACACAGTGCTAAGTCTATCTTCAAGTTCGCTGACGACATCACCGTTGTTGGACTAATTCACAGATGATGATGAGTCAGAGTATAGAAGTGAGATCGATCAACTGACCAAATGGTGCCGCACAACAACCTGGCTCCCAATGTCAGTAAGACCAAGGAACTGATTGTGGAATTTGGAAGAGTAAGGTTGAGGACCCACAAAAACTGTGTATATCGACAGGACGATGGTGGAGAGAGTCAAGAGCTTCAAATTCCTGGGCGTGCATATTTCTGAAGATCTTTCCTGGCCCCAGCACACAGATGTCATTATAAAGAAAACAATCAATTCCTCTACTTCCTGAGAAGATTACGGAGATTCGGTATGTCAGAGAGGATTCTCGAACTTCTACAGGTGTACAGTCGAGAGCATATTAACTGGTTGCATCACGGCCTGGTTCGGCAACTTGAATGCCCAGGAGCGAAGTTGTGCAAAAAGTTGTGAACACTGCATAGTGCATCACGGGTTCTGACCTCCCTAACATCGAAAGGGTTTACCGGAGTTGCTGCCTCAAAAAGGCAGCCAGCATCATCCGAGACCCACACCACTCTGGCCACACACTCATTTCACCCCTGCCGTCGGGAAGAATGTACAGGAGCCTAAAAACTGTAACGTCCAGGTTCAGGAACAGTTTCTTCCCTACAGCCATTAGGCTATTAAACAATACAACCTCAAATAAGCTCTGAACTACATAGACCATTAATGTTATTATTGAATTATTATTGCTTGTTTGTTTTTTATGTGTACACGTATGTGTGCATGTGTCATATATATGTGTGTGCATGTGTATCATATATATAGCATCTGTATATGAGTGTATGTACACACACTGAACTTTTTTTCCTTGTTTATTATATTGTTTACAGTGTACTATGTTTATATAGTCTGTTGTGCTGCTGCAAGTAAGTATTTCATTGTTCTATCTGGGACATTTGACAATAAAACACCCTTGACAGTTAGTACTCAAACAAATTAAAGTTTCTTCTGTCAAGGGCTGTCAATTAAAATTCAGCGATTTTTGCATACAGTCAAAGAATAACAATAAGATAAGAAAATTAGCTTCAGATAAAGGATTAGCCACGATAGACACAAAATGCTGGAGTAGGCAGCATCTCTGGAGAGAAGGAATGAGCGACGTTTCGGGTAATGACCTTTCTTCAGCCATGCTCTCTTTAAATGACATAGGAGGCCTTGAGGCTAATTCCTCCTCCTGTTGTTCTTGGGTTTATACCACAACAAACTAACATAAAAACAAGTACTACCCGGAGCCTCAGCATTCAATAGCAGTGTATGCGTTTCTGTTTCAAGTGGGAACAATTTTACACACGGACAGATCATCTTCAAGAGATGCTAAATACCAACTTGGGGTATAATGAGATTACAGTAATATTTTTATTATTCTGGATTAAGTCTTTAAAGATAAATGTCAAAAACATTTCTAGAAGTGCTCAAAAGTAACCACAGGCAAGAAATTCTACTTTCATCCACAAACCATTTGATGCACATGCCAAATTTAAAGTTAACTTTCAACAAATGTGTGGGGGAAAGCCTTTAATAGTGATTTTTTTAAATCAACAAAATCAAAATCAATGTATCAAGTTGACCATTCAGAGATGTAAAATCCAAAATCATATTTAATTCACATAGTATTATTGCTGCCAAATCACTGTATCTAGTAATTCTAAATGTAATTTCAAACATTCCTTCTAGACCTTGAAGTAACATGCAATTCACAAATCACCAATCTCAGGTTCAACTCACCTGCAATTGTCCCCAACAGTGACGATCTCCACTTCACTGTCCGTTGAGGTAACATTGATTTCTTCATTGGCAGTAACCTGGGGTGCTGAGGTGGCCTCAATCACCACAACATCCTCATCAATATTTCCTGGAAACAGCACAAAATCCACAATCAGCAAGAATCTAGCAAGCGTGTGATCTTGAAATTTTGGTTTCACCCAATGTGACCTATATTTCAGAGACATCAAATGCAAGTGGCCTATCATTATTAAATAGTCATTAATGCTCATCTTATATCAAGGCTACGGTAGCGCAGCGGTAGAGCTGCTGCCTTATTGAGCTTGCAGCGCCGGAGACCCGGGTTCCATCCAGACTACGGGTGGTCTGTACTAAGTTTGTACGTTCTCCCTGTGACTGCGTGGGTTTTCTCTGAGACATTTGGTTTCCACTCACACTCCAAAGACGTACAGGTATGTAGGTTATTTGGCTTGGTGTATGTGTAAATTGTCTCTAGTGCGTGCAGGATAGTGTTAATGTGCGGGGATCGCTGGTCGGTGCAGACTCGGTGAGCCGAAGGGCCTGTTTCCGCGCTGTATCTCTAAACTAAACTAATCATCAAAACAAAAATGATCACTAAACCTCTTGATTGGTCATTTGTTATCCACTGAATGAAATATTTTTCAGAGATAAATTCAAAAAGTTATATAAGAAACTGAGCTCTAGCTACAGATTTAAATTACTACTGCTTCTATACATCTGAAAAAACTCAACAACAAATGCAAATGCACAGCTCCACGATGGCCACTTACTCCACAATAACCTTGATCAAATTTGGATTTAGACTCTCCCTAGTTAATAGAAACACACAATTTTAATGTCCAAGAAAAGAAAAACAAAAATCTGAAACACTTTGAGGAATGCCTTTTCAGTAGAATTCAGCGATTCACAACTCAAAATGGAAGCATTTTTTTTCTCTTCAGAAACTAACACACTTTCGATGCATTTTTCATCTTTAGCTGAAAGATATTTGTGGTATATTTCTTCACACAGATGATCATAAAGACAAGGAGAAATGAAGTTGCCTTTTAACTTTTATTTGTGGATATTTAATTTGCAGATATTGGTTTCAAATATGTTATTAAGTCTATTTATGATGCCCTTTTGGTAAGGCTTTTGCCAAATACAAAATAATTTCTGTGAGAAAAACAACATAACTTGCAAGTCAGTTTTAAAGAATTTCTGCGTGCTTTATATGGAGTCATGGCTACTTTGAGGGTAACTGCAGCAGTCATGCGCATGTGCAGGAAAAATAGTATTCAATCTAATGAATTTACTTCCTCCACATAAACTGATTATTAGTTAGCAAATTTCCAAGGGAAAATTATATTATTAATCTCCTTCGAATTACATCCATCAACACCATTCTGTCTAGTTATTCATCAAAATACCTGGCACAATAAACCTTAAGTAATTAGCGAGTTAGAAATAACACAGCTACTGTTTGAATACGACAGGTTGAAATTTGAAATTGATTAAAGAAAATCTCAGCAAAAATGAAGACGTTTTAAAAATTCAAATGGCTCGTTATTCCTTGAGAGAAGAAACTTCTTGTCTTTCTCCAGACCAAACCTTGGTTCTAAAAAATTCCCTTGCTCAAACATCAAAACAATAATAGCCATTAAGGGAGCATATTGAGAGAACTTCTTCATAAAACAGACTGCAGTGTTTGAGGCGACTCCACCACCTTCTGAGTACAATTAGTACAGAGGTGTTCAGTGCCACCCATGTGCTATAATACATTGAAAGAGAAATTAGTTAAGGACATCTTCAAGTGCAAATAAAATAGCAAAGACTCCCATGTCTCTGGTAGTCTTATTTTCCATTCACTTAATATCATGATGAAGTAATTTGTACTGTACACAACTTTTTCTTGAGGTGGTTTGGTGTTTTGCATATCTATGCTGGAATCTTGGCAAATTCATTGAGCAGAGACTGGAAATCTGAATTTGGACCTTGGGCCTGTATGACTCAGTTAAAACAAATTATCAACTGAGCAATGAAGAGTGTTTTAAGCGGAAAATTCTGCCATTTTAATGTTGAGAAAAGGTCATTGTACTCTTCAAAATGGTTGAATGATGACGACCAGAAATTACAATTGAACAGGAACACTAATTTAAAAAAAAGAGCAGCAAATAAAATCGCAGCTGTTTTTTTAATCCCAGCTCTGTCATGACCAAGAGAAAAAAAGATTACTTTACACAAAACAGGTCAAGAGGGCTTAAATATTATCAGTTTGTAATTAAAGGCAAAGTTCTGTACAGCTGCAACAGATGGAGTTTCCAAAACAAATATGAGTTTATTATAATCATCACATTAGAAATCCCTCTGATACTGCTAGTTACTGGCTTGGTCCTCTATAAAAACACCACCCACACATCAGAACGGGTAATTGCATTTGAAGAATTATTACAGAGTTAATCATCATTGCATTGTCACAACAAATAATATCCTATCCTTTTTCTCCAGAGATGCTGCCTGACCGGCTGAGTTACTCCAGCACTTTGTGTCTATTTTTGATAAAACCCTGCATTTGCAGTTGCAGTTCTTTGTTTCTAAATAATATCAAATTTGTTTTTGAGCATCCAGTAAACTAATTACTTTTCAAAAATTGGAAGAACACATTTTAATCTATAAATATTTTTACTAGCACTTTTCACGCTATTAAAAGTGGACAAACTTCCAACAATCAGTTTTCATAATTCAATTTGCAACCGCAATACTTTTCAGGTACTTGATTTTCTTCTTCAAATTACACAAATTAGAGACATCAGCCAAACCTTAGGCTTACCAAAATCAACTGTTTGGAACATCATTAAGAAGAAAGGGACCACTGTTCGCAGAAGACTTCATGAACAGAAATACAGAGGTTACTCTGCAAGACGCAAACCACTGGTTAGCCACAAAAATAGGACGGCCGGGTTACAGTTTGCCAAGAAGTACTTAAAAGAGCAACCACAGTTCAGGAAAAAGGTCTTGTGGACAGATGAAAAGAAAATTAAGTTAAATCAGAGTGATGGCAAGAGCAAATTATGCAGGAGAGAAGGAACTGCCCAAGATCCAAAGCATACCACCTCATCTGTGAAACACAGTGGTGGGAGTGTTATGGCCTGGGCATGTATGGCTGCTGAAGGTACTGGCTCACTTATCTTCATTGACGATACAACTGCTGAAGGTAGTAGCATAATGAATTCTGAAGTGTATAGACACATCCTATCTGCTCAAGTTCAAACAAATGCCTCAAAACTCATTGGTCAGCAGTTAATTCTACAGTAAGACAATGATCCAAAACATACTGCTAATGCAACAAAGGAGTTTTTCAAAGCTAAACAAATGGTAAATTCTTGAGTGGCCAAGTCAATCACCCGATCAGAACCCAATTGAGCAGGCCTTTTAAATGCTGAAGAGAAAATTGAAGGGGACTAGCCCACAAAACAAGCATAAGCTAAAGATGGCTGCAATACAGGCCTGGCAGATCATCACCAGAGAAGACACCCAGCAATTAATGATATCCATGAATCGCAGACTTCAAGCAGTCATTGCATGCAAAGGATATGCAACAAAATACTAAACATGACTACTTTCATTTACATGACATTGCTGTGTCCCAAACGATGCTTGAAAGGAGACAGATTTGATAGTAATCAGCCAGATTTGATTTGTCCTATTTTGTAAACAGGATATTCTTTGGCAATTTTCCCCCAGTGTGATATAGATCATGCCACAGGTACCACGTAATCCCGTGCTACCTGCTCCATGGTGGATAGTCGGCGACTAAACCGTCTCCCCCACCTGGTTTGCCAGGTGAGGAGGGGGCTGTGGACCCCCAGAAGGACCAAAAACAAGACCTGTCAAAGGGCGGATGAGCTTCTAGCGAGCCAACGGCCATCCACACTTCAGTAGAAGTTGTGATCACTGTCGCAAATAGCATTGTTAGGAATGATGATAAAGCACACACACCAAAATCCTATACTTCCAGCGGCAGAAGTCCACAGGAACTGGAGGACAGAGATGTGTGGTGCATCCGTCACCATTCCCGTTGGAAACCAGCACCACTGCGTAGCTAATGTTTTCAACGATGATGAATGAATGATGTAGATGCGAAAATTATAGTTAGTTTTAGGCCATTGGTCTTTGCTGCAACAAGGCACTCACAATGATTTTTTGATGTCATACACAATGATTAAAATTGGATTAGGCAACTGCCTTTTGTTCTCAGAAGATAGCTAAGATGGATCATTCACTCAGCACTTCTAAATGAATGAGGTTGCTGATGATTGAGCCTCATCTTTAGCACTCACTGAGAACAGTAATGTTCTTTGAATTGTCTCCTTCTCCTCTATTAGTTTCATTGCCCCCCAACGATTCATAATTAGAGCTAGTAGGACCACAGACCTATATTCTGACCATTTAGTTATGAAATCATGCATCACTATCAATTGCATACTTGTTGTTTAGCACGCTTGTAGTCTTGTCAGTTAACTTACAAACCTGTGCGTTTTTGGAGTGTGGGAGAACACTGGAACACCCAGAGAAAACCCACGCGGTCACAGGGAGAACATACAAACTCAGTACAGACAGCACCCGTTGTCAGGATTGAACCCGGGTCTCTGGTGCTGTAAGCCAGCAACTCTACTGCTGCGTCACTGTGCCACCCCAGGTAAGCTGCCAATGAGTTCTACTTTGATTTCAGAAAATGCAATTAAAGTGCCATGCAACATAACAGGAGACCTCAGTGTAAAGACGGAATTTTGTCTTCACAAGAATATTGTGTGGTCCTTCTACCGAAGCAACTATGCATCTACCAAAGTTATAATGATAAGGAGAAAGTCAAGTAGGTCTATCCCTCATGTTGAGTCACTTCCTCCTTTGGCACCCATATCCATGAGCAAGCCATTATTGGTGATGGAGTTGTAAGACCCCCATTCTGTGCGCTTGCTATCTTGTGCTTCTTCCAAATGTTTTCCCAACACTAAGGAGCACTGATTGATCAGCTGATATGACAACTGGAGGTTACTTTGTCCACATATGACTTGATGTTACCAGACACAGCATTTGTGGTCAATGCAGAGAACTTCCAGAGCAACTCCCTTCCATGTATATACCAGTTTGATGAATGTTCAGGTAGGTTTGTCCTTTTTGTTGGACAAGGCCCGTCCAGGGATTATGATGGAGGAGTCTTGCTTGTTGCCTAAGATATGAGTTTATGGAAATGATTGTCAAGCTATTAACAGATTAGAAATCTTCATGTAGGACATCATTTGTCAATCTCTTAAGCACGCTCTGGTACAATAGCAAAAGTGGAAACCTGATTCAAGAGATTGGAATATAAAGTTCCAAGAAACATGGGGATGCACTTGGGAGGGGCTGCGGAAGACAGAACACAGTATACTTAATGATGAAATAATCTGATATTTGTGTCATAAAATATTGGCACACTTCATGGTTTAAAACATGAAACATAAGTGTGGTCAGATAAAATAAAAGCATGCCCAATTGTAACAAGAAGTCCAGCAATTTTTAGTACATTCATTATTCTACTTCACCTAATTCTTAACTACAATTCTGTTACAGGCAGCTTTTGGGTGATCTCAAAATTACTTGCCCAAAGCTTCTATCTACATAATTATAATTTCAACACTCTATTTACACAATTGAAAGTATTTGCTGTGGCTCGATTTGGCTTATTTAGTCTGAAATCTTCCAGCAGTTTAAGTGGCTTAGGTAAAAGTGTGATTGAAGTCTTAATTCCACACCGATTTAACTGCTTTGTAGAAATGAGAAGGACTCTCAGGAAAGGTGCACTTTGCACCAATTTTTTTTCCATAAATGACATTTTGCCTTTTATGGTTATTGCCAAAATGGTTATTTTGCCTGGCAGATTTCTGGTATATGTCATTAAACTAAGGCTTCCGGCTGCATGGGCAATCCTTCACAATAACTTTATAGCAAATAAGCAGCTAACGTGGAGTGCCCTTTTCCCTTGTGACACTCAGATCAAAGCCACAGTATACAGGGTATTCAGCCTCTCAAACCTCAAAGGGCATCTTAAACAAAATTTGCTCAGTTTTGACTTTTTCCAACTGATTTTCAACAGTGTGACAGGGGGTTAAATCAGTGGTTCAGGATTTAGCGTACTTTATTAATAAGTACCTCTTGACATTACCTTTCATCTACTTTATTTCCACAGAAGTCAGATAAATTCTAGTTTGGAAATTCTTGCCACCTTGAGAGGATGACATCAGTTGTTTACAACTATGTTCAGACCAAATCACTATTTTTTTGTAATTTCTCCTCAACCAAAAACAGCCTTCCGAACTGCTCTATCCCATTATTGTTACCTGATATATCACTACGAATATACAGTAAATGACAATTAAGCCAGATTTGGATTGTTTGGATATTCTGATGGTTCGGCAGCTGGCTCTCTCATTATTCTGGAATGCAGGCCAGGAATCAGACAGCAAGCAGAACGTGTGGTCAGGGGCTGGGCGTGGAGTGTAACTCAAGCTGGAATTAAGTGTGGGTCAGCTTTGCAGCTAGCGTACACAGTGCTTATATATTTCCTACATTTAAACTCCAGTAGTCTGGAAAATCTGCTAGTCTGACCAAAGTCCCAAGGGTACCAGATTCACCGTACTCAAAAATGTTGATGCCCGACACGTCTCACGTTAAACTGTATCTGCCAATTATTTTCCTCCATCACTGCTCAATCATTCCCCCCCAAATTCAGGTCGAAATACATGATTATCAGTTCCCCTGATTAAACACTGATCCCTACATGCAGTGTGGAGCTTGGAATAAAACAAATTACAATGTTTAAAGATTGCATGGACCAAGGTTTGGCCCATGAGCTGAATGGGCCCCAAAATCCAATGATTAAAGCCGAGAGAGATCAAGCAGTTGTCTGAAAGTTAAATTACTTTTGCAGCTTCAATGATCATCCAAATGGATTTTAAACAGCTGTACGAAAAGAACTTGGGCCACTGTGTTGAGAAAGCAAGCTTTCAAACAAGTTATATCTGATATAAGCTATTAATTCACCAAAAATAATTTAATGAGTAGCCAAAACTGTTTGGTATCTTAATTACTATTAAATAACCTTAATTTAAATGCAATTATTTTTATTGAATCTTTGTTGCTTAACTTAAATTTTGAGTTTCATTAACCATCAACCATGAAACATCACCTGCTAGCCAGTAATTTTAAAAGCCCTCCAGCTGTTATTCACTAAACCTGTATGATGTGTTTTACTCAGTAATGAGTCACATAAGCTATCTGTCAAAATGTGAACAGACCGCAGTAACGACTAAATTGTCTTTTTTCAAGCTTGTAACAGTTGCACTGCAGTCCTCCGCATTTCCTGATTATATTTTTAGCACATCTTTTAATACTTCAACAAAAAAGAACAATTTCAAAAGCTATTTATATATTGTATAAGAATTATCTCTGCCTTGAAATATTCTTTAAAAAAATAAAGCATTTCCAAGCTATTAATCCAACAGCGATAAACAAAATATGATCCCTCCTGAATTTTTGTGATGTCATAAATTTACAGACAAAAAAAATCTAGATAATGACAATTTTAAGATAAACAATGAGCTATTACTAGACTGCTTTTTTTCTGTAGTATTACTTCTAAATCGTCAGTGTGCTTGAGATGAACATATCTGAGTACAGTGATCTGAGAATGGAGATTGTGATGAGTGAGAGCGGTGGGTTTGAGCATTGGTGAGCAAAGGTGTGTAGAATCTTTTCAACACATGCCTCTGATTCAACCATGCAACATTTGCTCCAGTTAGTATGTGGTTTGTGAATCATTTAACTTTTTTTTTTTAAGTCCATACAAAGTGTGGGAACAGATTGGATTACATTTTAATGGGATGCTTTCTAAATTAAAAAATATGGAAGGTAATTTCAGTCCATTATGTCTTATGACTCGCAGCATGTGGGAATTCAAAGTCATATAGTATGGACACAAGCCATTTGGCCCATCATGAGCTATTCGTGCGTGCGTGCACGCGCATGCGTGCGTGTGCTCCCTGAATGCATCTACAGAAATGCAACCGGATGATTCATGATCACAACATTGTGATGGCTTAACTGTACAACAGGGGAGGAAGAAGAGAAGAATAGTGGGGGGAATGTCTGCGGCCACAGTTCTGGGTCACTGGGACAGTTTCTGGGGAAGGGGGAACCCGTTCAAGATGGGGAGGTTGTACCTGAACTAGAAAAGGTCATACATTCTTGTGAGGATGTTTGCCAGAACGGTCAGGAAAGGTTCAAGCTAAGTTGGCAGGGAAGGGGGGGGGGGGGGGGGGGGGGGGGGGAGAGACAAGTGGGAAAATAAGTACAGTCAAAAACAGAAGCACTACCAAGTCAGTGTAGAAGGCAGAGTGTAATGGTGTAATATGGCATATGAAGAATGCAAGGCCTAATTGGATCTACTTTACTGTAAGGAGTCTGACTTGTCAGGCAGATTAATTTAGGTTCATTTTAAGAGCAGCAGTAGTACTGAAACTAATCTTAAGAGAATGTAGCTGAGAAAGTAGTTGCAGAGGAAAGCATTTTGGAGACAATGACCATAACTTAGTAAATTCAAAGGCACATGAGAATGGGATATCAGAGAGACAACGAATAAAGGAGGGATGGACTGGTAACTCAAGTGTGAGGGGATGGAAAAGGGTTGGTCACATGCAATTCTGATTTGTGATCAATTACTGTATAATTAGGGAGAATATCCTAGTGTTTCTTCAAATGAAACAAAACAGTTAGAGCCCTGTTTCTTTTTGATTGCTATCACTTTACTGGGTGGTTACAACAGGTCTGCAGGAGATAGAGCATAAATATAAGCAAATTTAAAATAAAGGGACACAGATTCTGTCTGACCAATTTAACTGAATTTTTCCAAAGAGGTATCAAAACATATTGATACGGGTAATTGATGTGACAAAGAAGCTTTTGACAAGGTCCCATATGGAAGGACACAAAGTGCTGGAGTAATTCAGCAAGTCAGGCAGCATTTCTGGAAAACATGGATGGGGGTCTGGCTGAAGAGGATAGAGCCCAATTAATCAAGGACAAAGATCTGGTAAATAGGTTTAGTGAGGATAGCTTAATGGGTTTAATAAGGTCAGTATGGACATAATGGACCAAAGGACCCATTTATTGACAGCAACTTTATGTGTTTCAAGGTAAATACAATGGCCAATCTATTTTAGGGAAGTGTTGATTGCCACCTAAAAACATCAATGATTTAGATGAAGGGATTCAAAGTAACGTTAGCAAATTTGCAGATGACACAAAGCTGGGTTGCAGTCTGAACTGTGAGGAGGATGCTATGAGAATGCAGAGTGACTTGGACAGGTTGGTGAGTGGGCAGATGCAGTTTAATGTGGATACATGTGAGGTTATCCACTTTGGTAGCAAAAACAGGATTATTATCTAAATGGTGTCAAGTTGGGAAAAGGGGAAGTACAACGGGATCTGGGGGTCCTTGTTCATCAATCAATGAAAGTAAGCATGCAGGTGCAGCAGGCAGTGAAGTAAGCGAATGGCATGTTGGCCTTCATACATGAGGAGTTGAGCAGATGAGCAAAGAGGTTCTTCTGCAGTTGTATAGGGCCCTAGTGAGACCACACCTGGAGTATTGTGTGCAGTTTTGGTCCCCTAATTTGAGGAAGGACATTCTTGTTATTGAGGGAGTGCAGCATAGGTTAATTCCCGGGATGGCGGGACTGTCATATGCTGAGAGAATGGAGCAGCTGGGCTTGTATACTCTGGAATTTAGAAAGATGAGAGGGGATCTTATTGAAACATATAAGATTATTAAGGGTTTGGACAGGCAGGAAACATGTTCCCGATGTTGGGGGAGTCCAGAACCAGGGGCCACAGTTTGAGAATAAGAGGTAAGCCATTTAGAACAGAGACGAGGAAACACTTTTTCACACAGAGAGTTGCAAGTGTGGAATTCTCTGCCTCAGAGGGCGGTGGAGGCCGGTTCTCTGGATACATTCAAGAGAGAGCCAGATAGGGCTGTTAAAGATAGCAGAGTCAGGGGATATGGGGAGAAGGCAGGAACGGGGTACTGATTGGGGATGATCAGCCATGATCACGTTGAATGGCAGTGCTGGCTCGAAGGGCCAAATGGGGTACTCCTGCACCTATTGTCTATTTGCTGTCCATGAATAATAATAAAATGGATTGAGCAGGGGAGTTATTTTCTTTCATTTTTTATTTAACATTGGAAAATACTTTTAACCATGACAAATCACCAATGAAAACTTGATATAAATGTACACTGTGCACAATTAACAACTCCAGTGTTTGGTGCGGCACAGAGAAACAAACAGAATCAGATCTGATCTTAATGTGCACGCTGTTGCTTAATATCAGCCATAATGATGGTGGGCAAATGCAATTCCCTGAACAAGTCGATGTTAAGAAACAAATATGGAAAAATCTGCATGCACCATCATTATACAGTTGACATATTGACAAATGTGTTGTGTGCAAGAGGCAGTTAAATGGGGAATTAGTTGAAGGAGAAAAATGAATTGTGCAGATTTAGGTCAAGGTCTGGAACTAGCCTACATATTTAGACCCTTGATCACTATTTTACATTGGCTATTCTTTATAATACTCCCATTCCTTTTGCATTTCCATCAAAAACAACAACCCGAGGAAGCACACATTATATTTGTTAATAATTATTTATAGATGAAAGGGCATTTCAACAATGCCAATTTGTTTCTGACGGGTACATTACTGTATGCAACAACTTATTCTGAACATTCTCTGAAACACACATTAATGTACATGTACCGTGCCCTCCATAATGTTTGGGACAAAGACCCATCATTTATTTATTTGCCTCTTTGTACTCCACAATTTAAGATTTGTAATAGAAAAAAAAAAATCACATGTGGTTAACGTGCACATTGCCAGATTTTAATAAAGGCTATTTTTATACATTTTGGTTTCACCATGTAGAAATTATAGCAGTGTATATACATAGTCCCCCCATTTCAGGGCACCATAATGTTTGGGATACAGCAATGTCATGTAAATGAAAGTAGTCATGTTTAGTATTTTGTTGCATATCCTTTGCATGCAATGACTGCTTGAAGTCTGCCATTCATGGACATCACCAGTTGCTGGGTGTCTTCTCTGGTGATGCTCAACCAGGCCTATATTGCAGCCATCTTTAGCTTATGCTCATTTTGGGGGGTAGTCCCCTTCAGTTTTCTCTTCAGCATATAAAAAGCATGCTCAAATGGGTTCGGAATGGGTGATTGACTTGGTCACTCAAGAATTAACTATTTTTTAAACTTTGAAAAACTCTTTGTTGCTTTAGCAGTATGTTTTGGATCATTGTCTTTCTGTAGAATGAACCACCGGCCAATGAGTTTTGAGGCATTTGTTTGAACTTGAGCAGATAGGATGTGTCTATACACATCAGAATTCATTATGCTACTACCTTCAGCAGTTGTATCATCAATGAAGGTAAGTGAGCCAATACCTTCAGCAGCCATACATGCCCATGCCATAACACCCCTATCTGTTATACAGATGAGATGGTATGCTTTGGATCTTGGGCAGTTCCTTATCTCCTCCATACTTTGCTCTTGCCATCAATCTAATATATGTTAATCTTCATCTCATCTGTCCACAAGACCTTTTTCCTGAACTGTGGTTGCCCTTTTAAGTACTTCTTGGCAAACTGTAACCCGGCCATCCTAATTTTGCGGCTAACCAGTGGTTTGCATCTTGCAGTGTAGTCTCTGTATTTTTGTTCATGAAATCTTCTGCAGCCAGTGGTCATTGACAAATCCACACCTGAAGAGCATTTCTGATCTGACGGACAGGTGTTTGGGAATTTTTATTTATTATAGAGATCTGTCATCAGCTGTGGAGGTCTTCCTTCGCCTGCCAGTCCCTTTGCGATTAGTAAGCTCACCAGTGCTCTTTCTTAATAATGTTCCAAACAGTTGATTTTGGTAAGCCTAAGGTTTGCCTGATGTCTCTAACAGTTTTATTTGTGTTTCTCAGTCTCATAATGGCTTATTTGACTTTCATTGGCACAACGTTGGTCCTCATGTTGATAAACAGCAATAAAAGTTTCCAAAGGTGATGGAAAGACTAGAGGAAAAACTCGGTGCTGCGAGCGCTCTGATACCTGCATTAAGGAGGCATTTAAACACACCAGAGCAATTACAAACACCTGTGAAGCCATGTGTCCCAAACATTATGATGCCCTGAAATGGGGGGGACTATGTATAAACACAGCTGTAATTTCTACATGATGAAACCAAAATGTATAAAAATACCCTTTAATAAAATCTGACAATGTCCACATTTAAACACGTGTGATTTTTGCTATTACAAATTTCAAATTCTGGAATACAGAGGCAAATAAATAAATGATGGGTCTTTGTCCCAAACATAATGCAGGGCACTGTAACTAAGGTTAAGTGGCAGGTAACGTCTCCATGAAAATGAATTGAACCATGCAGGTCATCACAGAACAAAATTGAATAGTATAGTAATAATCTGAAAGATACCTAATATCTTTATTGACTATTTCAATCATAGTTTAAGTATCTTTCTGGTAATGTTAACATGTACTGACTATGATAGGATGGTGGCAAGATGACAGAGAATTACTACTGCCTTTTGATAAAGATAATTTCACAATGCTTTTGATCAGGGAATTACAGAATTTTGATCCAGTAACAATGAAGGCAAACAATTTATTTCCAAGTCCATGTAAATATAAGGACATTTTTAATGAGATGGTGCTCCTATGCCTGCAGTCTTTGCCCTCTTTGTGGGCCAAATGCAATTAAACTAAGTTTCATCATTTGAATATCTATTTGTATTACAATAGTATAATTTCTGCCAGACCCAGGATTTGCATTTTAATCAATTTCTCATACTATAATTATGCCCATGGTATAAATGCAAAATCAATCAGGATTCAATGGTGTCACAATATGACAACATTCCAAAACTAAGGAGTAACAATTGGGAAATATTCAAGTTACCATAATTGCTTAAATACCAATAATACATATATTGATGCACAGTTAGAAGGATACAATGAAAAAGCAACTTAATACCCATTATTTCACAATTTCTGAAGGCTCAAAGTTTTACCTGAGGCAACTGTTGTATTATTTTGGTGGCTTTCATTCCTCGACATATATAAATCCTCTTCTCCTTCTGTGGAAGAGCTGGAGGAGGATTCACTGCTTAGGTCATTATCGCCCGAACTGCTAGAACTTGACAGTAAGGCATACTTCCTGCAAGCAAAAACTTCCCTTTTCTTCCTCTGCAATAAAATCCGTTCTTTTTGCTTTTGAGTCCGTTGAGAAATATTGGGTTTCTTAAATTTTTTTCTCTGTTGAGGCCTTCGCAGACTGCTATGTGGGAGACAAGGTCGCTTGATTAACATCCCTGATATCGATTCCTGTTCAGACCTAGGCCACTTGTGCATTTTTGAATCAACTGTTCTACTTGTGCCACTCAATACCGCTTGGGAATGTCTGTCTGGAATCTCCTCCTCTTCTTCTGAAGTCACTGTATCAGAATCTCCAAAATGTAGACTTGAAGAAGGTGATGAAACACATTCACTAAAAGAAGAATCATCTGCATGGTCTTCCGACTGCATACGAGGCCTCAGACCAACGTTACCTGGGTGATCTTTCAAATTAGAGTTCTGAATTTCTGATGGACCAGCCTGCTGGCTTTTGCGCTTTTTTCTGACAACAATCATTTTCTCCTGTTCTAATCTGTTCTCATTCATGTCCTTGATCGACTTTCCCGAATCACAAACGTGAGAGAACTCATTTACAACCTTACTTGCAATCATTTCAACGTCTGTCCTGAAAATCTTCGTTGCCAGGATTGGCTCAGGGTTCATTAATGACTCCTGTCTTTTGGGTGCATCAGATGTTATCTCAGTCTTCATATCCAGGCTGAATGTCAGATTTAGAGGAGTTACATCTGGAAGTCCATTAAGGGACAAGGTGATCTTATTCTTGCACTCAGTTCTGAGGGGGGGGAAAAAAGGAGAAAAAATATTAGTCATGATCTTACAAAATGGGATACTTCTGCAATTGGAAGATTATCTGCTGAGTACCAAAAATGTAGAAGCAATGGAGAAGGTGTAATGAAAATATTTACAGAGATGGAATCAGTATGTGATAACTATCATAAATTGCAAAATAGTTCTTTTCTTCAGTAAATTGGAGCATGAGTGGCAGTCCGAGATCCATTTACACTTGAAGATGGTGTTACATTTACCAATTAGTATGCTCACCTGGATAAGCCGGGAAGCACTGAGAGTCATGTTTTTTTACTTCTCCAGTGCTTTTAACACCATCCGGCCTGCAAATTGATGAAGAAGCGGGTGGATGCTCCATTGGTGTCCTGAATCACCAGCTACCTGACTGGACGACCACAGTATGTATGTCAGGCTACAGAACTGTGTCTCGGATGTGGTAGTGAGCAAAACAGGGGCCCCAAAGGGGACGGTCCTTTCCCTCTTCCTGTTCACCATCTACACCTCGGACTTCAGATATAACTCCGTCTCCTGCCACCTGCAGAGTTTTACGGATGACTCTGCAATTGTAGGCTGCATCAATGAGGGGGGGAAGCTGAATACAGAGGTGTAGTCAACGACTTAGATGTGGTGTGGGTTGAATGACCTGCAGCTCAAAACTGACAAGACTAAGGAGTTAGTGGTGGACTTTTGGAGGAAAGGAACACTCCTGTACCCTGTCTCCATCAATGGTGTGGATGTGCAGTTTACCAAGGAGTTCAAATACCTTGGAGTGTACCTGGACAGTAAACTGGACTAGTCCAGGAACTCTGAGTCCCTGTACAAGAAGGGACAGAGCCGGCTGTAATTTTTGAGAGGTCCGCTCCTTGAACGTCTGCAGTAAGATGCTGCAGATGTTCTGCCAATCGGTGGTGGCCAGTACCATCTTTTTCGCTGTTGTGTGTGCTGGGGCAGCAGGGCGAAGGCCGCTGACACTAACAGGATTAACAAGCTCATCAGGAAGGCTGGCTCCGTCCTGGGGTTGGAGTTGGATTCATGGGAGGTGGTTTTGGAGGGGAGGATGCTCCTCAAACTGCGGAGCATCTTGGACAATACAGCTCACCCCCTCCATGACACACTGGTCAACCTGAGGAGTACCTTCGGCAACAGACTGGTTCCACCAACATGCAGTACAGACCGCCTCCCCCGCCCCCCCCAAATCTTTGCACATCCCCCCCCAATTCTTTCCACTCATCACTTTAATTTCACATTTCACGTATCTTGTGTTTTATGGCTGTTGGCAGATCAATTTATCTCCTGGGATAAATAAACTTCTATCGTATCGTATTGTAAGTCAAACCGACAATTTTCTTACATCCAAAAAAAATAACTGCAAACATTTCTATATATTAAAGTTGGAACTTGCAGTTACAGAGCAACTTTCACAATCCATTTAAGGACATTCCAAAGTTCATATTAATGAAAAAGCCATCTCTCGTGTAATGTAGAAAAGAGGCAACCAATTGTACCCACAAATATCAATGCTTTCGTGCCAAGATACAAAATATTTTTTTACTAACATTGATTGGTATGTGTGTGTTGGCCAGACACCAGGGGTAATCCCCTTTGCACTTCTGAAACAGCGCCATAGAACATTTAGTATTTGAAAGAGACAGAGCTTTGGTTTCATGTCTCATCCAAAAGATGTCACCTCCAGAAGTGCCATGTTCCTTCAGCATTGAATTGCTCGGTCTGTCTAAGTGTTGCGTTTCCACTTCCGGAGAGGGTCTTGAATCCATGCCACCTTATGATTGAGTGATGCATGAGGAATTATGACTGACATGCTGATTTATTTAAAAATGACATCTGAAGTTTATCATAAACCTCCTCCAACTCTACTTCATCTGATCTTTTTTAAATGTCCTTCTATTCCATTTGCTCTGATGATTTAATTTCTCCTTAACTACAGCTATGTCAAGTACATATTTTATCTACTCAATGAGTAATATTGTTTTAAAATTACTATCGGGTTTATTATGACTTTTAAGGAACACCTTATGTGATCCAACAGAAAATAATGGCAAGTAACTTGATCAGCAAAATAGCCAGTATAACCCAAGGTTTCAATGGCCAGATAAGAAAAACCATAAGTATAGTATTGTTGCCTGGTGATTTTCATTTTTTTCACAGAAGACTGAATTAAATCACATACAACAGGTGCCGAGCGGTCAAAAACCTTGGGCCTCTGAAAGATTGCACTATTAGATGGAAGGTCAAATTAAAGAATCTCTTTGTTGTGCATAGCAGCTAAACTAAAAGGGATCTTGGAACATGGCAGAGTTTGGACATCATTTTAAGGAACTTGCAGCTAACCACATGATTATACACTAACGTGAAGAACAAGCTTCAATGCAACTCATGTATATTCAGCAACAAATCTGAAATCTTGCACTGTGGTTTTAGCCTCCCATAACATTACAGGGCAGCGCAGTGGTAGAGTTGATGCCTTACAGCACCAGAGACCTGGGTTCGATCTGACTACGGGTGTTGTCTGTATGGAGTTTGTGGCTCCCTGTGGCTGCATGGGTTTCTACGGTTTCCTCCCACATTCCAAAGACGTGTAGGGTTGTAGGTTATTTGGCTTCTGTGAATTGCCCCTGGCGTACAGGATAGAATTTGTGTATGGGTGATCACTGGTCAGCACCAACTCAGTGGGCTAAAGGGCCTGTTTCCCTGCTCTATCTCAAAACTAAAACACCCGATGGCTTGAAATATGTGCATTTGGATTTAATGTAAACTTCTAGGAAGGGCTTTGTGACTCTCTCCTGCACATGAGACCATCTTCTAAACTGCTAAATACATAATCCCAGACTGCACTCATTAGGACTGTAGGCTAGGTAGACAAAAGTGTGAAGAAGGGTTTCGGCCCGAAACGTTGCCTATTTCCTTCGCTCCATAGATGCTGCTGCACCCGCTGAGTTTCTCCAGCACTTTTGTCTACCTTCGATTTTCCAGCATCTGCAGTTCCTTCTTAAGTACTGTAGGCTATTAGGTTTCCTAATAGGCATCCTGCACTCAAACCAAGTTGTTTCTCAATATACGAACAAATTTGGGAAGCTCTAGAATTTTCTGTAAAGTTATAATCTACATGAATTAATACAGTTTTAATTATGGGAGCAGAAGAAAAAAAATTCTCAACTGTAAATGAGAGAGAATTGAAAATCTGACTCAATGAGAGAACATTGAATGGAATGCAAGGCATCCTGTCAGACATGCTTTTCTTTTGAACTTGTTGCTCCAGAAAGAACAAATGGTTCTTTCCACAGCAGCCATCTCAAACAAACCAATTTGGATTCCTTCATCTTTAAATTGTGAAGCATAATAAAATGACACCAGCATCTTCGCCAACTGGTGATTCTGACTTCCCCATCTCACACTCCTTTCATGTGATTCAACTTGTATTGTAGAATTTTTATTTTTTTATTTAAGTAAATTGGAAATCATTCTAATTTGAAAGAGCTATAGCTTTAAAACTTAGATAACGCTGTGGAGTGTTTTTTCTGTATCCTTCAGTTCTCAATATCTGACTCCCTATGCAAAACTAAACACAAAAAAAAAATCCCCATTTGGAACTGTCACCAGCTAATTGGTGGAGGTTTCTGCAGTAGACAATAGAAAAAGAGCAAAATAAATACAAAGCCAGTCGCACAAATAAATCTGTAGGTTCTAACATTCTTCATTAACCTGCTGTGCATATAGTGGTAAACTATATGTGAATGTACACTTGCAAGCTGTTCAGCCAACTTATATTTATAGTTTTCAAGAAGGAACTGCAGATGCTGGAAAATCGAAGGTACACAAAAATGCTGGAGAAACTCAGCGGGTGCAGCAGCATCTATGGAGCGAAGGAAATGGGTAACGTTTCGGGCCGAAACCCTTCTTCAGTCTGAGACCTTATTAGTTATACGAAAGTAAACAATCTCTTGTTAAAAAGAGTAATCCTGATATCCTGGTCAATATTTATTTTCCCAGTATCACTGAAACTAATAATTTTGAATTTAAACAATGCCGTAGAAGCTTATTTCACAGAACTCAAGCCTCTACTTGTGCACCATTTCACCATTCAACAGTAGTGACCAAGTACCGATCAATAAATGGTTCTAGTGGCTGATTTCATACTCACTTCCCCAACATGAAAGCACCAATACCTCTGGGCAACCTGCAGTCTACCCAACATTCAGTAGCATAACTTTAACATCACATGGGAAAGCAAAGGATTTGTTCCGAAATGAACTGATAGCCAAATATAAAGCTCAACAATTAAAAATTTAGATCTCACAGGATGTAGATAACACCAAAAACACACACCTTTATAATTGCCTTGGCAGCTGAGGAGGCAGTGAAGTGTCAACTACTTTAGTGGGTCAGGGGGTCGCAGATAGCCCAAAACAAGCATTTCATAATTACCATTATAGAGACACAAGAAACTAACTGCAGATGGAACAAAAAATCTAACAGCTAGAGGAAGTCAGTGGGTTGAGCAGCAGCTGGAGGGGAAGAGAACTGTTGATGTTTCGGGTCGCCATTCTGCAGCAGATCAATTCCATTCTGCCAACTGATGTTGTTTGACCCATTGGTTTCTTCCAGTAGGTTTTCTGTAAACCATTACAGAAACTTGTTTATACTTTAATTACCAGAAATTAAATTCCACATCTGCCAAGGTGGGATTTACCTCTGTACTCCACAATTTGAGATTTGTAATAGAAAAAATCACGTGGTTAAAGTGCACATTGTCAGATTTTAGTAAAGGTCATTTTTATACATTTTGGTTTCACCATGTAGAAATGACAGCAGTGTTTATACATAGTCCCCCCATTTCAGGGCACCATAATGTTTGAGACACAGCAATGTCATGTAAATGAAAGTAGTCATGTTTAGTATTTTGTTGCATATCCTTTACATGCAAGGACTGCTTGAAGTCTGCAATTCATGGACATCACCAGATGCTGGGTGTCTTCTCTGGTGATGCTCTGCCAGGCCTGTATTGCAGCCATCTTTAGCTTATGCTTGTTTTCAGATTCAGATTCAATTTTAATTGTCATTGTCAGTGTACAGTTTTGGGGGCTTGTCCCCTTCAGTTTTCTCTTCAGCATATAAAAGACTTACTCAATTGGGTTCAGATCGGGTCATTAACTTGGCCACTCAAGAATTGACCATTTTTTTTGCTTTGAAAAACTCCTTTGTTGCTTTAGCAGTAAGTTTGGGATCATTGTCTTGCTGTAGAATGAACCGCCGGCCAATGAGTTTTGCGGCATTTGTGTGAACTTGAGCAGATAGGATGTGTCTATACCAGCGTTTCTCAACTGGGGTTCCCCGGAACGCTAGCATTCGCTAGAGGTCGCTAGGGGTTCCGAGAGAAATAGTGATAATCATATTTAAATACATTTTTGAGTCATTTTTGTGTTTAATTTCATATTCGTAATTTTATTATACACATATGGCATATTCTTGGAATATTCTTGGGTATTTAGCAACATCTATACGCCTTATATTTAGCGACGTCTCTACGGCACCAGTGCGAAACGGCCTTTAGTGGTCAGTGGACAGGAGCTGTACTTGACAGATTTGTGTATCATCAAGTGACTCACTTGAGTACAAACGCACGCACGGTCTCCATATGTCCTGTCTGTGCTCGCTGGCGTACACATACAGTCCCTCATTCACCCACGTTATTTAGTCATTTTTACCCATCATTTAGGGATGTTATATGAATTTGAAAAAATTATGTTTATGTTGATTTTTTTAGTTTATCAAAAGTTTATTTATCTATGTTTTGTCAATTCATGAAAAGTTTGTGTGTTGTTTTTACTCTCTCTCTTCCCCCCCTCCCCCAGTTAGTTCTGTTTGCCTTTATTTGCTTCAGTTTTGAACAAGCAGTTTGGTTTCAGTTATTTTAAAATATATTATGTTTGCCTCTTGAACGTTAAGTTTATGAAAGAGAGATTAATAAAGATATATAATAATTTTCACGTAGGGGTTCCCCGAAACATGACAGTTGTTTCAAGGGTTCCGCAAGGGTAAAAAGGTTGAGAAACACTGGTGTAAACACTTCAGAATTAATTATGCTACTACCATCAGCAGTTGTATCATCAATGATGATAAGTGAGCCATACATGCCCAGCAGCCATACATGCCCAGGCCATAACACCCCCACCACCATGTTTCACAGATGAGGTGGTATGCTTTGGATCTTGGCAGTTCCTTCTCTCCTCCATAATTTGCTCTTGCCATCACTCTGATACAAGTTAATCTTCGTCTCATCTGTCCACAAGACCTTTTTACAGAACTGTGGTTGCTCTTTTAAGTACTTCTTGGCAAATTGTAACCCAGCAGTCCTATTTTTGCAGCTAACCAGTGGTTTGCATCTTGCAGTGTAGCCTCTGTATTTCTGTTCATGAAGTCTTCCGTGGTTGGTGATCTTTGACAAATCCACACCTGACTCCTGAAGAGTGTTTCTGATGTCGCACTGGTGTTTTTTTCTTTAATATAGAGAAAATTCTTCTGTTATCAGCTGTGGCGGTCTTCCATGGCCTGCCAGTCCCTTTGTGATTAGTAAGCTCACCAGTGCTCTCTTTCTTTCCAATAATGTTGATTTTGGTAAGCCTGTTTGGCTGATGTCTCTAACAGTTTTATTTGTGTTTCTCAGTCTCATAATGGCTTCTTTGACTTTCATTGGCACAACTTTGGTCCTCATGTTGATAAACAGCAATAAAAGTTTCCAAAGGTGCTGGGAAGACTGGAGGAGACTCGGTGCTGAGAGATCTCTTATAACTAGATTAAGGAGGCAATTAAACACACCTGAGCAATTACAAATACCTGTGAAGCCATGTGTCCTGGCTTTGCAGGTATGGTGCCCTGAAATGGGGGGGGACTATGTATAAACACAGCTGTAATTTCTACATGGTGAAACCAAAATGTATAAAAATGGCCTTTAATAAAATCTGACAATGTGCACTTTAACCACATGTGATTTTTTTCTATCACAAACCTTAAATTGTGGAGTACAGAGGCAAGTAAATACATGTCCCAAACATTATGGAGGGCACTGTTGCATACTAATAGCATGTGTAGTAATTCAGCTCTAGAATAAGATAGCCAGTGACATCATTCACTTCTGCAAGGTTGAACACGGATAATCTGGCAACTGATGGCTCGCCCACCCCTATAATCCAGACAAAATTGAGTGCTCAGTTGATATTCTCAATAAAAATGTGGACATCAAATATGTTTGAAACATTACATCTGGAAGAGATGAGATTCCTCTTAGCAGGTAAAGCAAACCAATTCCAAAAGACGTGGTCTACGTTTTTGGACCTATTACAAGCATGAGGTGCAATAGTAATTTTAAAAATAAATAAATAAATAAATAAATGGTATCAGGACCTGGCAATGGGAGGTAAAACAACAAAAACAGACTTGGTTGGTAGTCTTTCTGCGGAGTTTAATGTTATAATAGAGCGATTGTCCTTACTTTCTTTTTCTTTCTTTTCTAGGGTCTACTTTCTTACTTTACTTCCTTCTCTAACTTCTTTTCTAAGGGGCTTTCTTTTCCCAACACTCTCTTGCACTTCACGACTCTTGCGCACCTTCTTTACTTTCCTTACTTCTATCTTTTTCTTAAAGCTTAAAAAAAAAATGAAGCGGTACAAAAAATGTATTAAGATATATGTGTTGTGTGTTATTGTAATTTACCGTACTTCTAATAAAAATAATTTAAAAAAAAAAAATTTAAAAAAAAAGACATTCTCATAGCAGCCACAAATGCAATGCGAGTGGTGAACGCTCTTTCTGATCGCATCCCTCTGTCATGAAAGAATTAACGATGCAGTGTTAGGATCGCTGGAGAACACGGATAGGTGACACCGGGACCCTTCCTCAGACTGATTCAGTTGGCTATGTCACTCTAGCACATTGTAAAGTTTCACTTTAAAACTAGGTGTCGATGCAGCTGGTCTGCACCAGCCAGCCCTTCCTCACCGGTAGTGCGGCTGTTGTTGTGACTTACGTGTAGTTCTTCAGTGTGCCCCCACTGACAGAACGCGCTCAGTCATTGTGGGGATTGCAGATACACACAATCAGTAAATACTGGAAAAACACATTTGTAGTGTGAATTCTAATACTTGTCTACATTTTCTAGAATCAAAAAGCAAATAATTGCTTGACTAGCACAGTGCGAAGGCAATTGGGCCAGAGACCAAATAGCACATTGCTATTCTCATTTAGATGGGGTGAAAGCATGTACTAAAACAAGTTAGAACACAAAAATATCCATGACTGGGCGACTTGTTGGGTAGGTGGTGGTGAAACACAGCTGATAATTTTAAGACTATGAGTAGAATAGGGAAATTTTTGAACGTGCTTAACCAACCACTTTAAGGAGTTTTAAAAAGGTCAAAAGCAAGTCACTGACAGCAATGCATGTGTTCATTCTGCTTGAATAAATGCTATTTTCGAGTAAAATATTTGAACAAGTATAAATGGGTAAGGATTAAAAGTAGCAAAGGAAACCATTTGAAGAAGGGTCCCGATCTGAAATGTCACCTATCAATTTTCTCCAGAGATGCTGCCTAACCTGATGAGTGACTCCAGCATTTTTTGTCTGCCTTTGGTATAAACCAGCATCTGCAGTTCCTTTTTATTACACAGAAATCATAGGAGCATGACAGAGCTTTTTCTAAACCAACCTCCACATTGCAAACTTGTTTTACGAATTTTGTCTAATGGTTGTATTTTCAACTCAAATTCAGAATGGTGTGAGGATTAAGAACATCACTCGAGAATTTGGGAAATGCAACTGCTAGAAAAGTCAACATTTGGCTGAGATGTGAAACCAATCAGTATTCTGCTTTATTAGCTGAGTGTGAAATCTACTAGCAATTTTCTAAACCAGTTAATTGTTCAATTATGTTAATAACATTAAATTTAAATTAAATTCATACATATCAAACTTGCCATTCATTTTGCAAGGACCACAATACAACACATTAAAATTTTGTTTTATAAGAAATTCAGCAGCCTATCAAGGTTTTATTCAACATACTCTGAGATTTAAGGAGGGCCTTATCACATTTACAAAATAAGTTTAGAACATATTTCTTCTTTAACATAACATTTTTCTTTCCTATCTGATTAATGGCCATGTCACTTGCGTGGCACCCCTTTCTGAAACAAAGGCAAGTTGAAATGAGCCAAGGTGGCAATTTTAAATTGTTAAGCAGGCTGCAAAATTCTCTACTATAAAAGTTCTGTACGTTTTTGTAAGCAGGCTTTTACTTCCATGTTAATTAATTTTGATAAACTCCCCCCCCCCCCCCTCCCCAAGCACAGGTCAGAACATTACAAAATTAAAACTTTGTAAATCAAGAAATCAGCTTTACCCAGAGTAGAAATACACACTTTGCAGTGTCAAGTCCAAATGATACAAGGGTTGGAGTCAAGCATATTGCTGTGGGCTATCACATACAGACCAGACTGGGCACGTCTGAAGTTTAATGAAACCAATGTTATTTATGTATATTTTTGTATATGACAAAGCTAATCCTTTATGAATTCCAAATTTCACTAAACTTGAATTTAAATTCCTCAGCATCTGGAACAGAGACCTCAGCCTCTGGATGTTCATCCAATATCTTAATAATTGCACTACCAAAACAAGAAGAAAAAGTGCAAAACAACCAAAATATTGATGCATAACATTTTAAAAACTGGATCCATTGGTATAAAAAGTTTATGTACATATTAGCCACAATACAAATAAGCAATACCACGCAGTCACAGGGAGAACATACTAACTCCATCCGTAGAAGGAGCTTGTCCTTCCCTCCCCGTGACCGTGTGGGTTTTCTCCAGGTGCGCCGGTTTCTGCCCACATTCCAAATGACATACATCTATAGGTTAATTGGCTTTGGTTAAAAAAAAAATCTAAATTGTCCCTAGTGTGAAGGATAGATAGTCTTGGTGTACAGGGATCGCTACCATGGACTCGGTGGGCTGAAGGGCTTGTTTCCGTGCAGTATCACTAAACCAAACCTCTTCTGACGCGGTTTACAAATATCAAGAAAGAGAAAATGTGAAAACAAGAACATTTTCCTAAGTAATGTAACAATTTTCCTTGTCCTTAAGTATTCAAGTTACCGTAATTGTCCTTAGGTGTTCAAGTTACCGTAAGTGTAACAATTGAAAATTGTTACACTACAGTAACTTGAACACCTAAGGACAATAATTCTAATGAAGGACAGGTTATGCTGTCAGACTTGAGAAGAGAGAGGTGATGTAAATAATAGGTTTATTTTGGGGGAATCTAAGACAAGGGAGTCTCCACTTAAAAGTAGGAAGTCATCCAGTCAAGACAGATACGGTATGTTTTTTCATGCTGAGAATTAATCAATCTTGAAAGAGTGGTGGAAGCTGTCTGATTTTTTTTAAGGCGAATAAAAGAAAGTTCTTGTTAAGTAAGTGTGGGTGAAACGTTCCCAGGGTTGGTGGGAACGTGGGGTTGAGGTTAGATTAAAATCAAATGAATGACAATGCATGCCTGAAGGGCCACGTGATCTATTTATTTTCTTAATTCACGAGTATTAAAAAGGATAGTCATATCCATTTCAGTATAAATATTATGCAGCACATGATAATTCTTAGCCGTAAGGACCATTTATCCAATTGGCTTTAAGCACTTTATTCAGTAACTTCTCTTGTACAATTTATTTAAATCAAAGCTATCTGTATGGCAGGTCTGTCAAAATATATCACCCTAGAATAAGTATTTTCAATTTTATAGAGTTTTAAAACGTTCCCATAACGATTCTGTATTTTACCTGTATCTGATGTGTCAACAATATAAATAATGGGTTCATGAAAGGATATATAGCTGGTCAAAAAGAAACACTTTTCCATTTCTATAAGTGATGAAAAGAACAAGAAAGTGGGGAGGGTGCAGTGGGGGGGGGGGGGGGGGGGGGGGGGGAGGAAGAAGGAACGCGTGATTGCATTTAAAAGAGCAGAAATGAAAGACAAACACAAGAGGGAAGGAATTAGTGGTAAAAATTATTAGTCTTGAGAAATTATGATTTCGTTCATATTTTGACAAGTCATATGCAAGAGGTGGCTATATTTTGCTTCCTTTGACTTGCATTTACTATTAAACTGTACAACTTTGTATGGTTATATTTTCTACAATGGAAGTGTCGAGCAGATTGATACCCTTATTCAGCCACGTTTTTATACCCATAAACAGCAAGATTTTATTTGTATAAATTGATTACACATCATTGTTCCTGTTTTTGTTATTTATTCTGGAACACTAAATTCATTTCTGAATTGGAAACTTTATTCTGAGATTGCTTCCAATATATTGAAACAAGCAAAATTCAAATTAGCAGCTCCGCATTTCATAAATTATGCGCAATTTAAAAAAAAACATCAATAGAAATGTTGGAATAAACAAAGCTGTAACAAGATCTAAAGCTACAACAAGATCTAAAGCTACAAGATACTATTGATAACAGGAGGCCTTGGCTTAAGCATGTGGCAATTTGTGGGGTGTGCCTCAAATGGGAAATTATAACTATATATTAAACAGTCTCATTGTACAAATCACATTCACAATAGTAGCCTGTGGATATGGCTCAGAATTCCCATCTTTAGCTAGGATCTGAAGAACAAGTATGACGTATTCAAGATTATAGATATTCATACGACCTTCATAACTCCACATAATGAAGTGAAGGAAATGAAAATTTGGAAAAAAAGTTGTCAATACTTTGATTTAATACTTCTACAAGGTAATGGAAATAATTGATAACAGAGCAGATAGAAAATTGCCAATCAAGTCTCTCTGTTGGGCTTGAATCATCTTGGTACAAATCAATTTGCCAGAATATTTTTCTTATAATGAATCTTTTAAATAAAAATACGAGTCAAGCAACCAATGGATTACGACATTAAGTTTAAAATTTCCAAGGCTTCTAATAAAAGTGTTTGAAATAAGTGTTTGAAATCTCCATTTGCTGGAGATTGGACCCATTTTATGCATGCATAAAAAACACTGAAACACATGCCCGTTTAGGAAATTAGACTCTTCCTTTCCTGCTTCACCTGAACATCTGTGTCATCTTCTTGTTGCACATTGTGCATGTGAAGACATGATCAATCACTTACTTATCGACAGTATGATCAGACCGGTGACCTTTGTTATTAATTCACAGTTTAACAAGGAGTACATCACATTGAAAGTACTGAAGCTTGCATGATCAAAGTTAAAGCTTGAACAACATTTTATATTTTCAAAAGACTTGGAATTGGGGGTAGTGAGGGAACTTGGTGTTGGTTATATGGTAACCCCGAGCATTGACACTAACCATGTTGATTCGGGACCAACCATTGCATGACAAGTCTGGCACAAGTTGGAGGTAGTAAGGGGTTGGGGGGGGGGGAGAACAGTGGGAAGGGTTGGGGGGCCTTTAGCTGGAGATCATTGCTTACCCCCCCCCCCTCTACTGCCCATCACCATTCAGTAATCAGGCCCAATGAATGGAATAGAGTGGCCTTATACTGTCTAGGCCAGATGTGGCAATTGGCTCATTTAAGACATTTAGTAGCTCACAGGATTCTCCATCAAATTGCTTTCAAACTTCTGCCCATCGCAGTTTCTTATCTCCATGACCCCCTGAATGGTTGGTGAAGAAAGGTCCCTCTAACGGTGCTGATGGACTTTTTCCCCATGAGCAGCATTCAAATGCAAAAGCATCTTTCTGCTGCTGTTATTGCTGAAAGAACATCAGGTGTTAATACTTTATATAGCAAATAAACCAATTACTACCAGTGAAAATACCCCAAACTGGATGCCTGTTAGACATGATGGCAAACGTTATATCGATTCTGTGCCCAAAAATGGGCAAAATTCAATTTCCACAAAAACATCTTTAATTATCCTTCAGATACATGTTGTTTTCTGCTGACACCCCACCAATCAAATTGATTATTTAGCATATGTTTATTACTGATATATATTACTTCCACATATTTGGTCGTTAATAAAATCTCAATGTGTGGAACTAATGTCCCAAAAATGTGGTAAATGGCCAGTCTGAGGAAGGGTCTTGACCCAAAACGTCACACATTCCTTCTCTCCAGAGATGCTGCCTGTCCTGCTGCGTTACTCCAGCATTTTGTGTCTACCTTCAATTTAAACCAGCATCTGCAGTTCTTTTCTACACATATGTGGTAAATGTATTCTTTCATCCTTTTTCTTTCATAAAATCAATTTATAATGATGTATGCATTGTACTATTATGCTTAATACATTTTACTTGAAGCAAAATTCTCACCAAAAAGTTAATCACATTTAATATCATGTCTTTTCAATTTTGAATAACCAATTCAGTCACAATTTTTCTTTATTATTGCATTTATTTTTATTATTCAGTCTGAATGTGTACGAACAGGATGCATTCAAGCTTAAGCGAGTTCCAGACGGACTTGCAGCAACTCATTATCTTTATGATAATCTTAAGAGAAAATTTCAAGCAACCAAATGTATTATATTTGAGCAAAAATCCCTAATATCATAAAGAGTTACAGAAATAAACTACATCTCTACATTAACTGACATTAATTAACCAAAAATTCATAATTTTGTCCGACCCAATAATTGATTATTGCATTTCAGTAATAAGATGCAGTGAAGTAAAGGAAGTTTGATATCAGGAGAAATAGGTCACTGTCGTCCTATGCCTTGCCACTCTGCATGCTTTGCTACACTATTTAAGTAAATATGTTTTTTTCCTAACACAAATTCAAACCCCATACAGTAATGAAGTCTTCTTCTTCGTGCGAATGGAAGCAAAGCAATAATGGATGTGCCAGGTCAGTACCCAAGACAAACATTTAGCCGTATACTTAAATCAACTGTGACTTACTAAGACCAACATATTCTTATTTCTGAAGAAAGCTGAATATAATAATAATAATACATTTTATTTATGGGCACCTTTCAAGAGTCTCAAGGGCACCTTACAAATATTTAGCAATTAGAGGAAAAACATGTAAGCGGAATGAAATAAATAGTAGAGACATGACTAGTACACAAATTAAAGACAGAATTCAATTCAAAACACAATATGAGGCAATTCAAGCACAGATGAAAAGGGAGGGGGACGTGGGGCTATGGATAGGCAGAGGTGAAGAGATGAATCTTGAGGCGGGACTGGAAGATGTTGAGGGACACGGAATTGCAGATCAGTTGGGGGAGGGAGTTCCAGAGCTTGGGAGCAGCCCTGGAGAAGGCTCTGTCCCCAAAACTGTGGAGGTTGGACTTGTGGATGGAGAGGAGACCGGCTGATATGGATCTGAGGGACCGTGAGGGGTGGGAGGGGAGGGGAGGTCAGTGAGATATGGGGGGGGGGGGGGGGGGGGGCAGATGGTGGAGGGCTTTGTAGGTGAGGACCAGGATTTTGTAGGTGATCCGGTGGGAGATGGGAAGCCAGTGAAGTTGTTTGAGGACTGGAGTGATGTGATGCCAGGATTTGGTATGGGTGATGAGTCGGGCGGCTGCGTTCTGGACCAGTTGGAGTCGGTTGATGTAGGTGGAGCTGATGCCAAGGAGAAGTGAGTTGCAATAGTCCAGTCGGGAGGAGATGAAGGCATGGATGAGTCTTTCAGCAGCGGGAGGTGTGAGAGAGGGTCTGATTTTGGCGATGCTGAATATTGGAAATATGACACGCAACTACTGTAAATCAATAAGCAAGAAATGTTGTAAACCCACACATCTATTCTCCAAAACAGTCTAATTAAATATTATAGGTAAAAGTATTAACTCTGTAAAATGTTTTTACATCATGCCAGTTCAGTATCTTTTGCTTTTTCTTAAATGGATCATAATGTTCAGCATTGTTAAATAAGAAATAAATCTGTATTGTTGGTCAGGCGGAGTACAGATTTCAGAGTACTATTTCAGAGCTTGTTTACTCTGCAAATAACAAAAAATAAATGGAATTCTAGTGTATGAATATTTATGGTATGGCATATGAAACAGAATAAGTTCTATTTCATACAATTATTAGGTTAAATCAAACAGAACTTTTTGTCAAAAAGATAACTGGCCTTTCTGCAACAATCTTAAAATACAAGTCGATCCAAAAGACACAGACATTTCATCTCGTGCAATGAGATGTCATGTTCAGTGAGAACATTTGAGCTACAAAAACTGAAGTTTATATCACCAACACAGCCTGATTAAATGTATGCCTATATGAACAGTGAGCCAAGTCCTGATTTATTAGCAATTTGACATCTCTCCCTCTTATCCAAAAGATAAAATTCTAAACTGACAGCCCATCCAGGGAACAAAATGGTTAATGACTGTTTTATCCCCCATAATGATGGCCCTATTTAGAAAAAAATGTGTAAAATTCTATTACCTCAAACAATATTCAATCTTGCAGAGGTGAAATTAATTCATAATTAATGATAATCTTATTTTCACCTGAAAAGATAAAGGTGCACAAAAATCTAGTTTTATAATAATTTAACATTAAGTATTTCCTTTGGGTTTTTGCGATGACAGAATCATTGGGTTTGGAAAGTTAAATTTTGACAATTATTTTATAAGCTTTCCCCCCCCCCCCCTTTATTTAACTGTCTTATTAAAAACATAGAACATGGAAAAATAGGTACAGGAATAGGCCATTCGGCCCTTTGAGCCAGCACCGCCATTCAATATGATCATGGCTGATCATCTAAAATCAGTAACCCATTCCTGCTTTTTCCACATACCCCCCCGATTCCTTTAGCCCCAAGAGCTAAATCTAACTCTCTCTTGAAAACATCCAGTGAATCAGCCTCCACTGCCTTCTGTGGCAGAGAATTCCACAGATTCACAACCCTCTGGGTGAAAACGTTTTTCATCATGTCAGTCCTAAATGGCCTACCCCTTATTTTTAACCTTTGACCGCTGGTTCAGGACTCCCCCAACATCGGGAACACTTTTCCTGCATCTAGCCTGTCCAATCCTATAAGAATTTTATATGTTTCTATTAGATCCCCTCTCACCCTTCTAAATTCCAGAGAATACAAGCTCAGTCGACCCATTCTTGCATCATATGCCAGTCCCGCCATCCCGGGAATCCTGGTGAACCTGTGCTGCACTCCCTCAAAAACAATAATGTCCCTCCTCAAATTAGGAGAACAAAATTGCACACAATACTCCAGATGTGGTCTCACCAGGGCCCTGTACAACTGCAGTTGGACCTCCTTGCTCCTGAAATCAAATCTTCACTGTCTGCTGTGCCTGCATTCTTACTTTCAGTGACTGATGAACAAACACACCCAGGTCTGATTGCACCTCCCCTTTTCCTAATCTGACACCATTCAGTTAATAATCTGCCTTCCTGTTCTTGCCACCAAAGTGGATATCCTCACATTTATCCATATTATACTGCATCTGCCCAATTACCCAACCTATCCAAGTCACCCTGCAGCCAAAAAGCATCCTCCTCACAGCTCACACTGCCACCCAGCTTTGTGTCATCCACAAACTTGGAGATGTTACATTTAATTCCCTTGTCTAAATCGTTAATATACATTGTAAATAACTGGGGGCCCAGCACCGAGCCTTGCGGCACCCCACTAGTCACTGCCTGCCATTCTGAAAAGCACCCGTTAATTCCTACTCTTTGCTTCCTGTCTGCCAACCAGTTCTCTATCCATGTCAATACCATACCCCCAATAACATGTGCTCTAATTTTGCACATTAATCTCTTGTGTGGGACCTTGTCAAAGGTTTTTTGAAAGTCCAGATACACCACATCCACTGGCTCTCCCTTATCCATTCTACTTGTTACATCCTCAAAAAATTCCAGAAGATTAGTCAAGCATGATTTCCCCTTCACAAATCCATGCTGACTTTGACTGATCCTGTCACTGCTTTCCAAATGCACTGCTGTAACATCCTTAATAATCGACTCAAGCATCTTCCCCACTACCGATGTTAAAGCCCTGTCACACGGTGCGAGTTCATTCCAAGAGTTCTCCCGAGTTTGCCCTGATTCGAACTCTGAGATTTACGGTAATGGCCACTCGTCAGTACTCGGGGCTCTCATGGACATTTTTCATCATGTTGAAAAATCTTCATGAATCTTCCCGTGCTTACCTGCCGTTAGCGAGTCTTCCCGAGTACTTGCCGTTAGCGCTAAGAGACGTCCCCGAGCTCCGACGTACCTGCTACGTTCATTCTCCGTGCTTACCACGAGTTTGATTTTTTTTTTAACTCGGGAGAGCTCTTGGAATGAACTCGTACCGTGGGACAGGGCTTTAAGGCTAATTGGTCTATAATTTCCCGTTTTTTCGCTCCCATCTTAAAAAGTGGAGTTACATTGGCTACCCTCCAGTCCACAGAAAACATTGGAAAATGATCACCAATGCATCCAGGATTTCTAGGGCCACCTCCTTGAGTACTCTAGGATGCAGACCATCAGGCCCTGGGGATTTATCTGCCTTCAGTCCCAACAGTTTATCTTACACCATTTCATGTGACATCAATTTAAAAAGTTAATAGAAAACAATTTAAACAATAATATGTATTAAAGGTTTAAATTCAAGCCTCACTTGTAGAACCAAATCTAAACTAGTTTTGACTATCCTTCAAAAGATGACAAAATACAATTTAAACCATAAAAATCATAAAGGCTTAAAATCAGCATCGGACAGATTACATTGATGCACTCACTTTCAGAATCAAATCTAAAGTACTGTTGACTTTCCTGTACATAAATTAATAACTGCTCAATTGAATATGAAAATAGGAAGACATTATATAAGATTCAAGACTTCCCGTTATAAAGTATTCAATCAATCAACACAGATAGTTCAACTGCTATTGAGAATCCTACATCACTCCCTGGCAACCACAGTTAAAACACTTAAAATAATTTTCACTGCGCATCTGTTAAAATGTGGTAAAGACTTGCAAGAGAATATCGAAGGCTTTCAAACTTCTCCCCACCCCCCACACCCTCCTTACAAGTGCTATTGACTAAATAATGCGGAGGTTTGGGGGAGGCGAGAAGAGAGTCACACACTACAAGCCTACAAACGTCAGCAGCTCGAAGGGAGATGACCAGGCCGGGACTTTAGATTCACTTTTTAACCTGCCGGGAAGACGGTTAAAATACTGTGTGGAATTAAAATAGAAAAATGTCGAGTGACATCAAAAAGGAGCTTACCGAAGCTTCGGCGCAAGTGCTACCAGTCGCACATTATCTCCACACAGAGGTTTATTGAGATATTTCTTTGAAGAATTGGCCTCTTGTTTACAGCAGCGCCGAGTCGACGGCGATCGCAGCGCGGCCCGGGGAGGCTCGCGCGAGTCTTGCACAATACACCGCACGGCACTCCCCCGGCTTCACGACAGCGACGGCCTTCGCCACAGCCACTCTCATTTACGTCACCGGCTTTGTTAGCTGGGGCCAAAACATGAACAGATCGCCTCTCGCAACCACCTCTCGGACCTCTTCCCCCACCAAATTTTGGTTAATGTCCGAAACAAAAGTGATCGGTGTCGGTCGGCTCTGATAAAACATTCACTGAGAGCCGCTTTCAGCCGTGAGACGGGCGGGGGGACGGTGAAGCGCATGCGTTGCAGTGACTTTGGCTGCTGCAGACACTGGTGGAAGCTCTCAGGATGGGGGAAGATGCAGGAGTTTTACAGCTCGATGCAATTCAAAATTACATTATCTTTCTCAAAAAAATACCAGTGGTATATCAATGAATTTGGACGGTGCAGCTGATAGAGCTGCTATCTCTCAGCGCCAGAGACCTGGGTTCGATGCTGACCTCTGGTGCGGTCTGTGTGGAGTTTGCACGTTCTCCCTGTTACCTACCGAAGATAGACACAAAAAGCTGGAGCAACTCAGCGGGTCGGACAGTTGAATGCTTTTTGTGGCTATCTTCCGTTTAAACCAGCATCTGCAGCTACTTCCTACACACTCCCTTATAATACCGTGTGAGCTTCTTCCCACATCCCAAAGTGCGGGTTTTTATGGGATAATCTTCAAAATAGCTCCTAGTGTGTAAGAAGTGGATGCGAAAGTGGGATAACGTACTGTGAACGATCGATGGTCGGTGTGGTCTCGGTGGGCTGAAGGGCCTGTTTCCATGCTGCATCTTTTAATCGATCAAATTTAAGACTGAAGTCTGAAGAAGGGTCTCGACCCGAAACATCACTTCTCTCCAGAGATGCTACCTGTCCCGCTGTGGTACTCCAGCATTTTGTATCTTCGGTGTATATTTAACTAGCAAATGCAGTTCCTTCCTATAAATTTAATACCCACTCAGAAAACAGCCAGCCCATCAGCAAACATTCGTGGGGGCAATTAGGACAACCATTTTCACCAGGACTTTAGTGTTTTTGTGAAGTGAGAGTGAGGACCATGAAATCTTTCAATCCAAAAAAGCATTCGTGCCTTCCATTTATCAGTGAAAGGCTTAAAGTCGCGCTTCCTAAAGTGGTGGCCCATCAGGACGTTTTTCCTGTCAGATTTCATTCGCTGTCACTACCCCTACATGCCCAGCGGGAACTGGGACCCTACCCGCTCCTCCTCCCCGATAGAAGCCGGGCCCCTCTGCCCCCTGCCCGTCCCACTCCCTGTCCTCAATGGAAGCCGCCCCACCCCCCCTCCCCTAACCCCGCTGGTGGTCCCCACCACCATTCCCTGTCCCCTTGAGGGCGGGCCCTCATCAACTCCCTGTCCTCGCTAGAGGCCAGTCCCACACAATCCATCCTCGAGGCCGGGTCCCCACCTATGCTTCCCCCTCCCTCCCTGAGGGAGGCCGGGCCCCATCCACTTCCACTAAAAGATCTTATAGCAGAGCTATAAGATCTTTGCTTCCACTCTCTATCCCGACTCTCTCGCCCCCTCCTTTGCGGCAGCAGCAGCAGCTGACTACATCCGGGCGCCTGACGGAACGCGCGCGGGGTTGAGGGCGGGGTCACGCGGCGCGGAGGGGGGTGCCGGGCTGCACGCGCGCGCGAGAGAGGCGGGGTCACGTGGCGCGGGGGAGGGGTTGGCGGGCTGCGCTCGCGGGGGGGGTGGGGGTTGGCGGGCCGCGCGCGCGCAAGCTGTGAAGCGGGGGCGAGGTCACGTGGTGCGGGGGAGGGGAGTGTCGGGCTGCGCTCGCGGCGGGTGAGGGGTTGGCGGGCTGCGCGCGCGCAGGCAGTGAAGGGGGGGCGGGGTCGTTTTGCCAGCGCTCGAGATGCGGGGTCACGTGGGGTGGGGGTTGGCGGGCTGCGCGCGCGCGCGCAAGCAGTGAAGAGGGGGCGGGGTCGCGCTGCCAGCGCTCGAGCACGGGTCGGGTCGGTGGTGGAGACGCGTAAAATGGCCGCTGTTCCCAGCGCCGTCGAGGCACGGTGCATCACAGATTTGCGTGTCGTAGATCTCAAATCAGAACTTAAACGGCGGAATCTAGACATAAGTGGTGTCAAAAATGTTCTCATTGCAAGGCTGAAACAGGTGCGAGAAGCCTTCGTTAAAGTGAAAGAAGGCCGCGGCTTATCGCCGCCGCCTTTTTGTGGGCCTTGGCCAAAGCCTACCTCCACGGTTCCAATGGGAACTGTTGTAAATGTTTAACTGTTAAACTGTTTAACATCTGTTTTGCGTCAACACAAATAGGTCACAGTAAATTAAATGTCCTTTTATCGGTGAAAATGATTGTTTTGTGCTATAAGGTTGTATAATTTCATTTCACCTACAAATTAGTGAAAGGTCCGATTAACGTCCGTTAATACATATGTTTTGATCCAGTGTATATTATCGATAATGTTTGGTCGGAGTTTGCATCCGTAAATAGACTGGCACTCTGACAGAACGTTTTTTTAATACTATCGCAAAGCAACCCCTTATCTGACATAAACTATCGGTTAAAAACTAATAATTTTCACTTATTGTGGTTTGATATAAAATCTACCCACAATTTCCGTTTCAGCAAGTATTTATTTTGTCGAGTATAACTTTAGAAAACAAACATTTTGAGAACAAAAATTAGCAGATATTGGAAATTGAAATAAAAATAAAATACTGTAAAATAAGGAGCAGTATAAATGTTTCAAGTTAAAGACTGTTTAGCAATATGGGAGAGGTCTGATCAAGGGTCTTTGACCTGCAATGGTAATACTTTATTTTCTTCACATGCCTACTTTTTGACATGTTAGGTGTTGTCAGTGCTTTCTGTTGCATAAAAATACGTGATTTTTGTATGTAGAAATAGATATATTGTCCAGTGTATTTGTTGGCCTCAATCTCTAGTATTGTCTCATGGTTAAAAATTGTAGTCTTTGAAGTTATTTGAAGTGGGAAAGTCGATTAATAAAATATAGTCTTTCAGTTTTTGCTGGGAGTATGTACTGCACTTTATCTCAGATGTATGCACATTTTCTAAGTTATTTTGCCTACTATTTTAAAATTTTCCATTATTGCAAATGTAATGCTAGATTTTTAAAAGCTTGTTTTACTTTACTATAATAGGCAATAGAAGAGGAGGGAGGTGATCCTGATAACATTCAGCTTTCTGAAACGCCGTCAAAGAAAACACCTAAAAGCAAAGGTTATCCCCTTATTATTATTTGCTGTACTCGTTTATAAAATGAAAACCCTTATATTTGCTAACAAAATAACTCAAACTTTGTGACCTGTCAAAAAATTGTTTTCTTTGTCTCTTCCTTATTTTGCCACTGTTTTAAGATTTGGGTTACAGTGAACCTATTTACTTATTCTCTCTGAATACATTCAAGAAGAAAGTTAAAAGTTTTCTCAATGTGTTTAAAATATTGTTAAAAATGTAGTCAGTCTGAAGAAGGTACACAAAATTGCTGGAGGAACTCAGCGGGTGCAGCAGCATCTATGGAGCGAAGGAAATAGGCGACGTTTCGGGCCGAAACCCTTCTTCAGACTCGCTGAAGAAGGGTTTCGGCCCGAAACGTCGCCTATTTCCTTCGCTCCATAGATGCTGCTGCACCCGCTGAGTTCCTCCAGCAATTTTGTGTACCTTCGATATTCCAGCATCTGCAGTTCCCTTTTGAACACATAGTCAGTCTGAAGAAGTGTCTCGACATGAAACGTCACCCATTCCTTCTCACCAGAGATGCTCCCTGACCCGCTGAGTTATTCCAGCATGTTGTGTCTAGTTCAATATTCTTGTTCATTGTCTATTACTGCTGAGGATTGAATGTGTAAACTTTACTATGTTGAAAAAGATAGCAATAGTTTTACGAGTGCTGTACAGATAAACCAAGTGTAATAGAGTCGTGGAGGGTTTAGACAGAAGAGTAATATTAAATATTGATGAGACCAGAAAATGACTCTTCTGTCATTGGGAATTAAAAAAAATAACTTTTGAGTTACAATATCACCAGTGTAACATGTTGAGGAAGAATGGGGAAAACCAGGCACTACAGATGCTGTTTTACAAAGGAAGTAAACAAAATGCTGGAGTAATTCAACGGGTCAGAACACTTCTTCATATTGATTGTATGGGTCTGCAATCGGTCTGAGGAGGGTTTCTGACCCAAAACATCTATCCATGTTCTCTAGGGATGCTGCATATGTAATAGAAATATAATCACATGTGGTTAAAGTGCACATTGTCAAATTTTATTAAAGGCCATTTTCATACATTTTTGTTTCACTGTGTAGAAATTACAGCTGTACCGTAGTCCCCCATATCAGGGCACCATAATGTTTGGGACACATGGCTTCACAGACGTTTGTAATTGCCTCCTTATTGCAAGTATAAGCGAGCTCTCAGCACCTAGTCTTTCCGTCACATTTGGAAATTTTAATTGCTATTTATCGACATGAAGACCAAAATTCTGCCAGTGAAAGTCAAAGAAGCCATTATGAGACTGAGAAACAAGAATAAAAATGTTAGAGACATCAGCCAAACCTTAGGCTTACCAAAATCAATTGTTTGGAACATCATTAAGAAGAAAGAGAGCACTGGTGAGTTTACTAATCGCAAAGGGACCACAGTCTGTTCGTATTGGTGGAAATGTATCAGCCTCGATAACAATCAGCACGGGAGCACCTCAAGTCTGCGTGCTCAGCCCCCTGCTGTACTCACTCTATACTCATGACTGCGTAGCTGGTCATAGTGCAAACTCCATCATCAAGTTCGCTGACGACACCACTGTTGTGGGACCTATCACTGATGGGGATGAGTCAGAGTATAGAAGAGAGATCGAGCAACTGTCCATATAGTGCCAGCACAATAACCTGGCCCTCAACACCAGCAAAACCAAGGAACTGATTGTTGACTTTGGAAGGAGTTGGATGGGGACCCACAGACCCGTTTATATCAACGATGGTTGAAAGGGGCAACAGCTTCAAATTCCTCGGCGTGCACATCTCTGAAGATCTTTCCTGGTCCGAGAACACTAATGCAATCATCAAGAAAGCTCATCAGCGCCTCTACTTCCTGAGAAGATTAGGGAGAGTCAGTTTGTCTAGGAGGACTCTCTCTAACTTCTACAGGTGCACAGTAGTGAGCATGCTGACCGGTTGCATTGTGGCTTGTTTCGGCAACTTGAGCGCCTGGAGAGGAAGAGACTACAAAAAGTAGTAAACACTGCCCAGTCCATCATCGGCTCTGACCTTCCTTCCATCGAGGGGATTTATCGCAGTCGCTGCCTCAAAAAGGCTGGCAGTATCATCAAAGACCCACACCATCCTGGCCACACACTCATCTCCCTGCTACCTTCAGGTAGAAGATACAGGAGCCTGAAGACTGCAACAACCAGGTTCAGGAATAGCTACTTTCCCACAACCATCAGGCTATTAAACCTGGCTCGGACAAAACTCTGAATATTAATAACCCATTATTTGTTATTTGCACTTTATCAGTTTATTTATTCATGTGTTTTGTAGTCAATGCCTATTATGTTCTGTTGTGCTGAAGCAAAGCAAGAATTTCATTGTCCTATCAGGGACACATGACAAACTCTTGAACTTGAATATCCTATCTGCTCAAGTTCAAACAATGCCTCAAAACTCATTGACTGGCGGTTCATTCTACTGCAAGACAATAATCCCAAACTACTGCTAAAGCAACAAAGGAGTTTTTACAAAACTAAAAAATGGGCAATTCCTGAGTGGCCGATTTGAACGCAATTGAGCATGCCTTTTATATGCTGAAGAGAAAACTGAAGGGGACTAGCCCCTAAAACAAGCATAAGCTAAAGATGGCTGTAATAGAGGTCTGGCAGAGTATCACCAGAGAAGACACCCAGCAACTGGTGATGTCCATAAATCGCAGACTTCAAGCTGTCCATTGCATGCAAGGGATATGAAACAAAATACTAACCATTTACATGACATTGCTGTGTCCCAAACATTATGGTGCTCTGAAATGGGGGGACTCTGTATAAACACTGCTGTAAATGTCCTTTATTAAAACCTGACACTGTGCACTCTAACCACATGTGATTTATTCTATTACAAATTTCAAATTGTGGAGTACAGAGGCAAATAAATAAATGATGGGTCTTTATCCCAAACATTATTTTATGGCACTGTAAGATCTCCCATTTATTCGTAATTAAGCGTGTACATGACCACGATTCTATTCCAAGTAGAATTAAGCCTTTCTGCTGTAATATAAGTTGCAGTATTATGTAGCTATGTTGTAAGATCCCGTTTAGGTTAGATTGGTGAAATAGAACTGTAAATAGGAAGACAGGAGAATACCACCTAGTCACATAAGCATGCTATGCCATTTGGTCTTGGATGTCATCAAAGAGATGGAAGATGTCAACTGCAATACAATCAAGCAGCACTTGCTCGCTAATAAGTAGCCATCCCCTCATGGGTTCCTTCACCTTAAGCCCCCTGATCAAGTCTGGTTCATTGCACAGCACCAAGCGCAAAATTGACTTTTCTCTAGCAGGCTTGACCACGAGCTGTTCTAAGAAGCTATCTCACAGGCATTCTACAAATGCCCAGTGCGACCCAGTGCTAACCTGATTTTCCCAGTCTACTTGCATATTGGAACCCTCCATGACTACAGTAACATTGTTTTTCTTACATGCCTTTTCCATTTCTTAATGTAATTTGTGCCCTACATACTGACTACTAATCGTAGGTCTGCATTTTACTCCCATCAGGGTCTTTTTATCAATGCAATTGGTTAACTTGTTTTTTCACTCTACGCACAAAAATTCTATGTCTTCTGATCCAATGTCATTTCTTGCTAAGGATTGGATTTCATTCCTTACCAATAGTGCCTTCCCAGCCCTCTGCCCACCTTCCTATCTTTTTTGTTTGCGAAGGAACTGCGGATGCTGGTTTAAACCAAAGATAGACACAAATAGCTGAATTAACTCAGTAGGACAGGCATCATCTCTGGAGAGGAGGAATGGGTGGTGTTTTTAGCAAGACCCTGCCTCGGAGTGCTCTGAGGAAAGGTCTTGACCCAAAACATCACCCATACCTTCTCTCCAGAGATGCTGCATGTCCTGCTGAGTTCCACTCATCTTTTTTGATAGCATGTGTATCTGCCATTCAGCTCCTAGCACTGATCCCCTTTTAGCCATGACTCAGTGATGCCCACAACGTCATACCTGCCAATTTCTAAGCGCTACCAGCTCAACCTCCTTGTTTTGTACACAGCGTGCATTTAGATGCAACACCATCAGTCCATCACCCCTCTTCTCAAAATGGTTGCTGTGTTGCCTGACATTCGACTTGCAGGTCTAGCAACATTTGACAACAGACAAAGCGATCTGTTTGGTTAGCATTCCATTCACTATCCTACACATTATTCCCTACATCATCTGTTATTGTGTGCCATTTGCAAAAGGCACTGATGTTATTAACCTAAGTTACTCTTGACAGCAAAAAACAAAGTGCTAGAGGAACCCAATGGGTCACGTAACGTCTGTGAAGGGAATGGGCAAATAATGTTTGGAGTCGCGACCCCATTTTCAGACTCTGATAGCACCTCTCAAACCAGATCCTCTGCCACCAAAAAGGACATAGTCAACTGTTGAAAGGGAACATCAATTCATGCAGTTCCTCTCAAAGTCATGCACTGCACTGACTTGGAATGTATAAATGCTGGACTTGGCTTCCCAACAGCATTTTAGCCTTGCTAGCAAGACCCACAATCTTAAAAATGGATACAAACGTGATCATGGTGGATCTGATCTTAGCTTTGGTTCTCCATAATCCTCTATTCTCCTACAGGCTAAAGATCTGCCTGTGTCTGGCTTAAAAGCATTCTATGATTTCACTTCAATTGCTCTGTGGAAATTGCCAATGATTCACAATCCTTAGAAGAAATTGCTCCCTAATTCTAGAGCTTTCTAAAAAAAAGAATGCACTTGTTTTATCCTGTCGAGCCCCTTTGGACTGTAGTAATATTTCAATAAAATTACCCCTCATTGTTCCAAACTTTATTGGCTTTAGTTTAATTTCTTAAATCTTGTCTGATGAAATAGCCCTTTAATTCAGGAATCAATTGTGGGGAGCCTTCTGTGAATTGTCTTTAATTAAGATGTACGCCTTTAGTGAAAAAAAGACCAACATGATGCAGTATTTTGAGATGTGCTTTCAACGATCTGCCGTGATCACAATGAATGGCGGTGCTGGCTCGAAGGGCCGAATGGCCTCCTGCACCTATTTTCTATGTTTCTATGTAATGATGGCCTAGAAAGTTGTAGGAAGACTTCACAATGGTGGTACTTGTTTGTGGTAAAAAATCAACATTCCAATTGGCTACCTAATCACTTGCTATACCACATGCTACCTTGGAGTTTCGGGTACTACCATACCCAGATCCTTCTGTAATTTTATCTCTTTCTCTTTAAGCATTATTCTGTTTTACTATTGTTACCAATGTGGATAACCATCTACATCCCAATGTTAAATATCGCTTGGCAATTTTTTTTTTGTGCCTTTTGCAGACCTTACAATTTGCTTTCCTACCTTTTATTGTACCATCAGCAAATTTGGCTCTCTGACACATGTACAATATCTTCAAACAGAGATTCAGTTGCAACACTTAAATGGAAAAATTATTTTCTTGCTGAATAACATTTGGTCAGTTGGAGCTGGGAAGCAATATGTATAATTA
This sequence comes from Amblyraja radiata, assembly GCF_010909765.2. Classification (NCBI taxonomy): domain Eukaryota; kingdom Metazoa; phylum Chordata; class Chondrichthyes; order Rajiformes; family Rajidae; genus Amblyraja; species Amblyraja radiata. The sequence continues at coordinate 17,354,380 of NC_045989.1, read as the reverse complement.
AATATTTACTCTGCCAATTGAACATGTTGATGTTGTAAGAAGCGGCCACACTAGATGGTGCTTTTTCGCAATATTGTTACGTTTTGCAAAGATGTCTCCCTTCCATATCAATCCCAGAAATGAACAATCTATTATTTGGTGTAATGTGCAATCAGTACTGTGGTCAGATTTATTCTCAATCCTGAATACCAACAAAATCCTACAGATCCTGGGAGTTGGAATAGCACATTAAAAAGGTCCTTCAACATATTTTGTACATGCTGGCCATCAAGTGCAAAACAAAACTATTCCCAATCTTCAGCACTCATCCCATTTTGCTGAATTGCATTTTATGATGTGGAATTCATCCCTTTTAATTTATGCCAAACCAGCTGAAGTATCATGGCAACTGAAATGTCGCAGATTTTTTTTCATTTGATAAATTGCTTCAAGTAACTTTACCCTTGCATGGATGGTTAATGATCAGAGTTGAAACTGTGATGAATGATCATTGCTTTATTTAGAGGGGGAACAGTTTATTATTGTTTTAAAAACAAAACAAAAAATTGGCGCTGGTAAATTTGATGGATATTGATTTTTTTTCTCTCTGTTCCAGAATTGGTCTGTTTAATTGATCAGTGAGCAATTGTCTTTTTTTTCAGTGGAACTGAGAAGCTGATATAAGTTGAACTTGCACTGCTTTTGATTCCACCAAAATCAGGGTGTTAATTCCAGATACTGTAGTGAACTGTCTAATAGCAGCAACAATGCAGATTTGTTACATGTACAGAAAACATGTTTGGATTTTTTTTTTAAATCCGAGTTAAAATAAACTTTCTCAGTAATACTTGCCATTCATTCAATGTAAATACATATTCTTGAATGTCAAAGCAGTTAAATTAAGTTTTTAAATTGTTATGGAATAATCAGTAACTGAGAATATGAAAAATTTATGAACAATTTTACTTTAGATGGAGTTGCAACATTTAGTTGCTGCATTGGTTAAACAGCATTGGTTTTATTTTAAGGGAGGAAACAAGATACTGATGAAGCTGGAGGTGATGTCAGCACAGAAGAGGATGGTAATAGCAAGGTTGGTAACATTTTTTATGTGTTAAAAGCAACTATGAAAGGCAATATTAATTATACTTCAGGATGCCTCATTAAAAACAAATATATATCTGCACATAATCCGTTTCCAAATGCCATCTTATATAGAATGGAAAATGTGAGTGGAGTGAGACCATCTGTGCTGTTGGCCTTCCAATGGCCTTTAGTTAATTCATAGCTGATCCTGTGTCTCAGTGGCCACCTTTGTGCTAAGTTTCTTATGGGTATTCAAATGAATCTATTCTCACTAAATATTATTGAGATCTGAGTATCAATAGCTCTGAGGTAGTTTTCCTAAGATATCTTTGAAGATTACATTGTCATCCCAATTGCTTGTAATGTCTTTATGTATACTTTGTGTTTGTTGAACCTGCTTACCAGATCCCTCTGTATTGTAACATTTGCTGGTCTCTAGTTCCTTAAAGAAGTATTGTCTAAGTTGTCTTATTCTTAGTGTTATTTTTTTTTTTTTACCATGAACAGCATTACAATTCAAATCATTAAACTTTTTCCAACATCTGACGGTTTGCAAGGAGAATATGAAAACTCTTCGCAGACTCCCTGGATTGCACTAATTACTTCTCTCCGCTGTGGCACTGTATTAGCTTGAACTTCTCTGTAAAGTCATGAAAGTTCTAAAGTTGTTAGCTGCTCTTCACCAGTGGTCCAGTCTGAAGAGGGTCTCGAACGCAACGTCACCCATTCCTTCTCTCCAGAGATGCTGCCTGTCCCACTGAGTTACTCCAGCCTTTTGTATATATTGTTGCATTGACAGTGCTCCCAACATTGGTTTCCTCGTGGAATCTAGCAGAAGAACATGCATCCACTTAAACTGTTCAGTGTGCTTTAATTTCAACACAGGAACAGTTGCAATGCACTGGATTGAGTATAAGAATTTATAATATTTTAGTGAATTAAGTTTAATTAAATGTGTAGAAATTCTTTATTGCATTACTTAATATTTAGGCATTCTAATTGTTATTAAACTTTTGGTTGTAAATGTTCCTGAATGTCTCAGGTATTCAGAAAATTTGATTCCTAACAGTTGGGTAATTCTTGGTAATTCAACCAGCTTTTACAGATTTTTTTGCATTCCATTGGTGGCTCTTAAATTTCAGAATAGGACAGTTAGTTACAGAAATACAAGACAGTTGGTTGCAGTACATATTGTATTAGTTTAATAATGGGTGAACAGAAAATATTTGATGAATTGAATGAATTATGAATGAAAGTTTATGCGGATCAATGTGGTTTGGGTAGTCTAACAAATATAACTAATATAATAAACTATAATAACTATAACAATAAGGTGCAGTTTTATTCTGATGATAATTTCCTGTTCCCAATCCTATTTAATAGGATTTTGTCAAACCTGGTTTTGTGGGTGAATCATTTGATGGGCTTTATAAATTTATTGTATGAATATTGATGCTTTTTTAATGCATTAAAGAACAAATTTACAGTTGCTTTACACACCCAGGGACATTTTACATAATTATAATATAAAATACAGCTTTGCTATAGGTTTGCGATAATCCGAACCTTACTGTCCACATCCCAACTCGCACAAATGTCCCTCTTGCCAGCACTTTGTCATTTACTGACACGCACTGACTTACAGAAAAGTTGGTTTACAAAGAGTTGGAGAACAATACCCTTGTGTAACCCTGACACTAATTATATTTAGTATCTGGGGTTTCATAAATGTGGGCAAATAAAAAGATGTTATGTTGAACAATTGTAAAATGGTGCTTAAGCCACTAAAATGAGTATTGTATCCATTTCTGATCATTGCATGTTTCTATGGAAGTGGAAGATTCTAAAGAAATATGCAATTAAGTTTTACTGACATGGTTCCAGAAATTAAATACTTCATTTGTGAAGGTAGAAAGGAATATTTCCCACTTAGGATTAGATGAAGTTCAGAGGACATTTGAATATTCTCTGATTTTTCATCACCATTAACTATTAAGCCTTTTTCATTCTCCACAGTTACTGCTTGATCTGTCAATGTTTCCAGCATTTTCTGATTTATTTCAGATTTTCGACTTTGGCAGTATTTTGCTTTTGGTATAAAATATCATTTTGGATTAAGAAAAGGTAAATACAAAAGCAGATATTACTGTAGAGTTTAATGACCAAAGGGAGCAGGTTTAAATGATTGACAAAGATCCAGAAGTGATATGAAAAAAAACATTTGCAGCATGTGGTGGAATGCATTGTTTGAAAATGTGGTGGATACAGCTTAAACCGTGGCTTTCAAAAGCGTGATTTAGCTCTTAGGGCTAAGGGAATCAAGGGATATGGGGGAAAAGCCGGAACGGGGTCTTGATTTTGGTTGATCTGCCATGATCATATTGAGTGGCGGAGCTGGCTCGAATAGCCGAATGACCTACTCCTGCACCTATTTTCAATGTTTCTATGGAAGTGGATATATACCTAATGATAACAATTTAGATATGTAAGGAAGGGTAAGTTAATGGAGGAGAGGTGAGATGATAGTTACTTGATTGCTCCATTAAAAAGCCTCCTTTGCTAATTTATTATTGATGTTTTATAAACCACATTACAATGTCTCAGCGTTGAGCTAGGTAGTCAAGGCTTTCCAGCTTTTAACAAAAATTGTTTTCTTAAACTGAATTATGTCTTGGTGAAATGTCGCAATCTTTCAAACCTTTATTGATGGAGCAATTGTAAAAATAATTTAGTCAAGTCACTCAATTATTAATAAGGATGGAAAGGGGAAAGCTGGCAACTTCAGGTTTGGCTATCTAAGTGGTCACAGGACAGAATGTTAATAGCACTCTTCTAATAAATAACTTTAAGGAAGCACTGTTTTTAAAAAAAATAACAATGGGCTTATCTTTCTTTTCACTTCGATTAAAACTGTTGTTTGTATTGTGGCCATCTCAGCGGTTGCTATTAATACTCTACATTGATATGAGATGTGGGGAAGCTATCGGAATGTATCATTTGTATGGTGCACATGGACAAAACTAAACAGATGAAATAAATGCCAAAATGGTTATAAAGTGCATGTCACATCTCTATTGGTATGTTAATTGTTACCTAGTAGTGTTTGTGAATGCATTAAAAATAATTAGGTTCATAAAGATGGTAATTAATGAAATTGTACAGAATTAGTAGTGCTCCAATGTTGTTAAAACATTATTTGGCAATGGGAGCTAGAGGTTAGAGATGGAATTATGATTAAAGGAATTCAGAAATTAATGAACAGAAATATTTAGGTTGAGCCATGGACCACAACAAATGGAAATGAATATGCACAATTATGCTATTGCCAGAGTATGGGATTGTTTATTTAGAACTCAAAAAGGAAACACATTTTGTTTACTAAGAAGAGGAAATTAAAAAAAAAAAAAAATCAATAGCTGCTATGAATGTAGGTGTTATCTCAAGCATCCTGGAGTAATAAGTAATGATTCACTGAAGCATAAATAAATTGAGGACTGTTCTGCTGAGGTGCTGAGGATGTTGAATGAATTTTAGTGAGAGCAGAGGGGGAAACAGATGGTAGAGCTATTTTCTCTAAAACTGTGAATGCTATACGTGCATTAAATAGCAATTGTGCATAAAGTGTCCATAGGTCAGCTTAAAATTTGAGTTATATTGAGAAGTATAAATGTCTTGTAACAGGTGGAAGCTGATATGGAAGCAATTCAGAGTGATTTTCAGGATATAAGTGATCAAGATGGACTTGAGGAACGCAAAATCAGTGAAACCAAGGAGGAAAATGGTGATTCATTCACTGGACGATTGCCTGTGAGTGCAGGTGAACCTGGTGCTGAAACTCTGGATGAGGGAGAACCAGAAGACCAGGTACAGGAGTAGCTGACTTTCATAAAATAGCCAAAACAATTGATAATCCAGATTTGAACAGAATTTCTGCCCAAAACGATTTTCTGGGTAAATGTTTTGTCCATGTTCAAATATATGTTGCAGTAGTTTATTCAGCGCTTACATTTTACCTGTGTAGGAGGATGTAATATAACGTGCATCAAGTAGTTGAAGTAACTGCCCATGATGAATTCCTTAAAAACGTACACATGCTCAAGTTTTTCATCATGTTGTAATAATATATAATTCATTTTCTTTCTTACTATTTATTTTCTATAGTATATTACATGCCAGTAAATCTTATTTTAACCGACATTAGTTTCAGGCAGTATCTGCCAATGAAAACGCAACAAATTAAATCCATTGCATTTGTTCTAAGAATGTCAGGGTACGTACACAGATTTGCATGGTGTAAGTTAATTCTTGCTTTTAATAAAATATATACATTTTCATAATGTGATCTGCAGTCTAACGGGCAGGTATGGTTTAGTAAGAAAGCTTGTAATTTTCACTGAAAGAAGGATTATTAAGTTTCCTAGAGCATGATGGTAAAAAACACTTGGACAGATTGTTAGGGTATTCATCTTGGATTGAATAAATTGTAATTTTTCTGAAGTGTGAAGAACTAGATAAAGGATCAGAAGAGCCAAGTGTTGTGTATTTGTATACAAGCTATGTAAAAAAAATCAAGAAAGTTCACAAGAAAGATGGTAATCAATGAGAAAAAGGAATGGTGGATGATTCATTAGTAACTTGCTCACTACTCAGGATGCATTCCTAGGAATGGGAATGCAAATGGAATAAGTGTTAAAAGGATTCACAAGAGCATTTTGTTTAGAGAGAGATGTTACTGAGTGCTGTTGTGCAGAAACATCATGTTCCCCTGCCGTCCCCACTGCTGTGCTTGAAACCTGGTGTGAACCCCTGCCTGACTGCTGTTAAGCCTCGTAGTACCTGGAGCACATCTTTACTTTTTCCACTGCATCTCACTGCTGTGCCAGGAAACTGGCACAATTCTAGCAATGAATTTCCCATGCTGTAGAGTCTGTGTGGGCTGGTGCTAGGAGGGCCAGAGCAAGCAGAAGCTGTGGTTCCTCCTATTTAACTGTACAGTTTTTTTCCAGACTTTGTTAACAAACTCCACCTTGATTGCTAGCAAGGTAAACAAACAAAAAAAACGTTGAAGACGGAAAGGGGGGCTCTCAACGGGAGATGATGTGAGAGGTCACGGTATCTGGGGATTTTTCCACACATGGAGCAGCTGCTGCAAGCTCCCATCAATGGGCCTCGTTCACTTTGCCAAATAGGATACAGTGTTGAACTTCTGTCATCTTTCGGTGGGGTCTGCACTATGAAAATCTTTGTAGGCAGCTTTTCCGGGCTCTAGCGTGGAATGATTCATTGCTGTGGAGGGCAAGGTTTTGGGTGAAGTGGTAAAATTTATTTTTTTATAGGTATCGTGATTTAAGAATGTTCCTTGTACGAATTTTCATTTTAACATGATTGACCTCTTGGGGTACTTGTTCTCCACGTGTGAGGTGTTTCACTTCAACAATGTTCTAGTGGAGTGGAAAATGATCTTTGTTAACACCACTTCTCAGGGTGGGGTTGGGGGAAAGAGGGTTGAACCAAAAAAGGAGAAGTAGGAGGGTTCGGAAGATGACACCTTGGCAAGAGAAGGTTTTATACATAGCACCTTTTTTTATATAGCACCTTTGTCTTCTAGGTTACCTGCTACTCAACCTTAATTTTCAGCAATATATATAAATAAAAACACAAAATTATTTTCTGATTAGGTGAAAATTTTGCCAAATGTATTGTTGAAGCAAAACAACATTTCCTAAAATGTTGACAACTGCTGTTATTAGAGGCTGCTGTTATGTTATTTTATGTTAAATATTTGAATAAGGAGAACTGAATTACTGTACATGTAATCAGGGAATTATCATTGAAACTGATGTAAAGTCTTGAAGTGGTATGTTGGATTTTCATTAGTTTACAGTTTATGGCTCTAGTACCACATCTGTGTTCCATTGCTGCTAAATATTTAAGGGTGGATTTTTTAGATAAAGACAAATTTACAAATGGGATTGAATTGTGATTCATGCTGTTTTCTCAGGCGGAGGAAAATGAAGAGTTTGTTCTTGAAGAACTGGATGTCCTTCTAAATGAAGAGGTTAGCACTTCTATTTGGCTGAGGTTTTTGTGTACCTTTCTGTCATTTTCTCATTTTCTTCAAAGTGGTGACTTCTTGGCCTCTCCAGGGAGTAGTCACTCTTGCATTTAATCTAGATAGTGACGATGTACAACAGGTAAATGACTGGACGATGTGGACTGTGGCCTGGAGATAGACATTTTTTATTCATTCATAACCATGGGCATCAATGGACCAGCATTTATTGTGCATGATTAATCCTCCTTGGGAGGTAGCAATGAGTTTAGAACAGTTTGTAAATATTTAGAGTGTACTGTTAAGAAGGGAGTTGTGGGTCTTGATTAGTTATCCATGGAGGAATGCCAGTGTATTTCCACAACAAGATGGCATGTGGCTTGGGAGGAAATTGGAAGTATTTCTGTTCCCCTACGTTTATTGTCTTTGCGGTCAAAGATTACAGTTTGGAAAGTATTGCCAAAGAAGTAAGTAGAATGGCATTAAAATAATGCACAATATTAAATAACCATAGACTTTCTGTATCAAATTTTTTGTCATGGTATAGGGACTGTAAAGGTGGTTAATTATGCATTAGTATATACAACATTTTAAAATTCAGATAACTTTATTGTCAGATACACTAGAGTGTAATGGAATTCCTTGTTTGCATGAAGCTCAGAGTATATGGTATACATAAATAACAAAGTACAAGAACAATAAATACGATGTTTGCGGAACAGCAAAATGGTGCAAAGATTGTAATGCAATGTGAAATAGTATAAAACAAAATATGAAAGTACAATAATGAAAAAATTGAGAGGGCATAAAAAGTACGAGGATGTGGCAGCACCTCTGGGAACGTTGTGAAAGAGACTATTTCTTCACTAGTTTGATCAAAGTGGGAAAGAAGCTGTTCTTAAATATGGATGTCTCGGCTTCCGTCCTGTATCTTCTCCCAGAAGGTCAAAGAGAAAAAAGGAATGGCCGGGATGGCAAGACAACCTTGATATTTCCAGTCTTCTTGAAGCAACTTTGAAGACAGACTGGATGAATGCAATGATGAGCCTGTGATGGACTCGGCTGTGTTCACCACTCTGCTGATTCAGGTGGACAACAGCAGTACAGTTGCCATACCAGATTGAGATGCATCCCATCGGAATACTTTCTATAGAGCAAGTGTAGAAGTTTGAGAGAATCCTGGTGAACGTGCTGAATCATTTGATACATCTAAGAAAGTAAATAGAAACATAGAAATTAGGTGCAGGAGTAGGCCATTCGGCCCTTCGAGCCTGCACCGCCATTCAATATGATCATGGCTGATCATCCAACTCAGTATCCCGTACCTGCCTTCTCTCCATACCCTCTGATCCCTTTAGCCACAAGGGCCACATCTAACTCCCTCTTAAATATAGCCAATGAACTGGCCTCGACTACCCTCTGTGGCAAAGAGTTCCAGAGATTCACCACTCTCTGTGTGAAAAAAGTTCTTCTCATCTCGGTTTTAAAGGATTTCCCCCTTATCCTTAAGCTGTGACCCCCTTGTCCTGGACTTCCCCAACATCGGAAGCAATCTTCCTGCATCTAGCCTGTCCAACCCCTTAAGAATTTTATAAGTTTCTATAAGATCCCCTCTCAATCTCCTAAATTCTAGAGAGTATAAACCAAGTCTATCCAGTCTTTCTTAATAAGACAGTCCTGACATCCCAGGAATCAGTCTGGTGAACCTTCTCTGCACTCCCTCTATGGCTATAATGTCCTTCCTCAGATTTGGAGACCAAAACTGTACGCAATACTCCAGGTGTGGTCTCACCAAGACCCTGTACAACTGCAGTAGAACCTCCCTGCTCCTATACTCAAATCCTTTTGCTATGAAAGCTAACATACCATTCACTTTCTTCACTGCCTGCTGCACCTGCATGCCTACTTTCAATGACTGGTGTACCATGACACCCAGGTCTCGCTGCATCTCCCCTTTTCCTAGTCGGCCACCATTTAGATAATAGTCTGCTTTCCTGTTTTTGCCACCAAAATGGATAACCTCACATTTATCCACATTATACTGCATCTGCCAAACATTTGCCCACTCACCCAGCCTATCCAAGTCACCTTGCAGTCTCCTAGCATCCTCCTCACAGCTAACACTGCCCCCCAGCTTAGTGTCATCCGCAAACTTGGAGATATTGCCTTCAATTCCCTCATCCAGATCATTAATATATATTGTAAATAGCTGGGGTCCCAGCACTGAGCCTTGCGGTACCCCACTAGTCACTGCCTGCCATTGTGAAAAGGACCCGTTTACTCCTACTCTTTGCATCCTGTTTGCCAGTCAGTTCTCTATCCACATCAATACTGAACCCCCAATGCCATGTGCTTTATGTTTGTATACTAATCTCTTATGTGGGACCTTGTCGAAAGCCTTCTGGAAGTCCAGATACACCACATCCACTGGTTCTCCCCTATCCACGCTACTAGTTACATCCTTGAAAAATTCTATAAGATTCGTCAGACATGATTTACCTTTTGTAAATCCATGCTGACTTTGTCCAATGATTTCACCACTTTCCAAATGTGCTGCTATCCCATCTTTAATAACTGACTCTAGTAGTTTCCCCACTACCGATGTTAGACTAACTGGTCTGTAATTCCCCGTTTTCTCTCTCCCTCCCTTCTTAAAAAGTGGGGTTACGTTTGCTACCCGCCAATCCTCAGGAACTACTCCAGAATCTAAAGAGTTTTGAAAGATTATTACTAATGCATCCACTATTTCTGGAGCTACTTCCTTAAGTACTCTGGGATGCAGCCTATCTGGCCCTGGGGATTTATCGGCCTTTAATCCATTCAATTTACCCAACACCACTTCCCGGCTAACCTGGATTTCACTCAATTCCTCCAACTCCTTTGACCCGCGGTCCCCTGCTATTTCCGGCAGATTATTTATGTCTTCCTTAGTGAAGACGGAACCAAAGTAGTTATTCAATTGGTCCGCCATATCCTTGTTCCCCATGATCAACTCGCCTGTTTCTGACTGCAAGGGACCTACATTTGTTTTAACTAATCTCTTTCTTTTCACATATCTATAAAAACTTTTGCAGTCAGTTTTTATGTTCCCTGCCAGTTTTCTTTCATAATCTATTTTTCCTTTCCTAATTAAGCCCTTTGTCCTCCTCTGCTGGTCTCTGAATTTCTCCCAGTCCTCCGGTATGCTGCTTTATCTTGCTAATTTGTACGCATCATCCTTCGCTTTGATACTATCCCTGATTTCCCTTGTTATCCACGGACGTACTACCTTCCCTGATTTATTCTTTTGCCAAACTGGGATGAACAATTTTTGTAGTTCATCCATGCAGTCTTTAAATGTCTTCCATTGCATATCCACCGTCAACCCTTTTAGAATTAATTGCCAGTCAATCTTGGCCAATTCACGTCTCATACCCTCAAAGTTACCTTTCTTTAAGTTCAGAACCATTGTTTCTGAATTAACAATGTCACTCTCCATCCTAATGAAGAACTCAACCATATTATGGTCACTCTTGCCCAAGGGGGCACGTACAACAAGACTGCTAACTAACCCTTCCTCATTACTCAATACCCAGTCTAAAATAGCCTGCTCTCTCGTTGGTTCCTCCACATGTTGATTTAGATAACTATCCCGCATACATTCCAAGAAATCCTCTTCCTCAGCACCCCTGCCAATTTGATTCACCCAATCTATATGTAGATTGAAGTCACCCATTATAACGGTTTTGCCTTTGTCGCACGCATTTCTAATTTCCTGTTTGATACCATCTCCAACTTCACTACAACTGTTAGGTGGCCTGTACACAACACCCACCAGCTGTACCAACACCCAAATCTGCTGATGTGCTTTCTTGAACATTGCATCAATGTGAAGAGACTAGATAAGGTTGCTAGTAATGTAGATGTAATGTAAAGGAACTTTAATCTGTCTACCAAGTATTTAGCAGCTCTGTTGATGAAGACATATTAGTGTTCATCACTGTCTCCTGCTTCCTTAGGTCAACAACCAAATCTTGTTGACATTAAGGGCTAGGTTGTTGTTCTGCCGCCGTGTCAAAGTTCCCAATTTCTTTCTTGTGCTTACTCCGTGTTATCGTAGATCCTTCTGACAACATTAGTATCATCAGCAAACTTCAAGATTGAGTTGGAGCTATACTTGGCAGCACAGTCATGAGTGTGAATGGAGAGATTAAGGGACTGAGCACAAACTTGAGGGTTGTATGCTTTGTCCTCTACTTTACCCTCTGTAAATAGCTTAGATGCCATTGAATATATTTCTGAAGTTAAGCTTAGAGATGCAAAAGAAATGCGAGAGCTTTAAAATGCAGTGAGATAGAAGAGAGTTGGACAGTAATATTCAAGTTAAATTAAATCTTAATAATGGATATGCTGTATGGGCTGAAGACTTGGTATAAGTTGACCAAGACTCTTCTGCGTGAATGTGCAAGAAGGAACTGCAGATGTTGGTTTAAACCGAAGATAGACACAAAATGCTGGAATAACTCGGGGACAGGCAGCATCTCTGGAGAGAAAGAATGGATGACGTTTTGGGTTGAGTCCATTCAGACAGTCGGGTGGGGGGGAGAAATGGAAACGAGAAATATTGATGGTGATGAGAGATAGAGAACAAATGAATGAAAGATATGCAAACAAGTAAATATGATAAAGGAAACTGATTATGTTAGCTGTTTGCTAGGTGAGAATGAAAACCTGGTGCAACTTGCATGGGGGAGGGATGGAGAGAGGGAATGTAGGGGTTACTTGAAGTTAAAGAAATCAAAATTCCTATCACTGGGTTGTAAGTTGCCCAAGCGAAATACGAGATGCTGTTCCTCCAATTTGCGTTTAGCCTCACTCTGACAATGGAGAAGGCTTAGGCCAGAAAGGTCAGTGTGGGAATGGGAATTAAAGTGTTTAGCAACCAGGAGATCAGGTAGGTACAGGCGGACTGAGTGAAGATGTTCAGCGAAACGATCGCCCAGTCTATGATTGGTCTTGCTGATGTTTGAGTCCACATCTTGAACAACGGATACAGTAAATACCTTTTCTTCCGACTCAGTGTGAGAAGGGTGTCGACCTGAAATGTCACCCATTCCTTTTCTCCAGAAATGCTGTCTGGCCCGCTTAGTTACGCCAGCATATTGGCTATATTCTGTGTAAATGTTCGGCCTAATGACCAAACACTTCGAATAGCAATCACGAATGGAAATCTTGGGAATTTCTTCCATGGCTGTTGCAATGAAGACGCACCCCCAATTTAAATCGCTAAATTTTGTGAAAAGGACGGCAGGACAGGATCAAGGGTTTGGTTTAGTCCAGGGGTCGGCAACATCGCCTGCATGCCCTGGGAAAAAAGAGAAAGAGAGAGAGAGAGAGAGTAACCCTCGACATAGTTATTCACTGGATAGTCTTGTTGAGTCAAAGGAGGGGACTTGATACTTTGTTAATCGTGAACAGTATTTTATGTAATATTTTTGTAATGGCCAATAGAATTGTGACATTGTAATTTTCTCATAATTTTGTTTTATTGAAGTAAACACATTTTTAATTAACCTGGTATTTTTGATGTTTGAATCTTAATTGCTTCTAGCATGCAACTTTACACATTGTTTACTGGCATTTTCAGTTATTACTAGCTTTGGACATTCTGTCATTTGTTGAAAAATTACACGGTAGCTGTTTTGGACACTACATACTCTACTTTAAAATGTTAATATATGCAATTGAAAGGGCTTGCAAGCTAGCAAAATTTGTACTTATTGATGGCTGTAGAAATACTTTTGGTTCAAACACCTCTGATTCTGAGTAATAATGCTGTCTGTGCTTGGGATATAATTTAATGACCACTGAACACGCACTGGTAGATCGGTAAATGTTTATTCTTCATGTGTCCATCTAGACCAGGGGTCGGCAACCTTGTTCTGCATAGGGGCCAGAATGCATGTCTGAGTGGATGGCGGGCCACATCTATCACGTGTACACATGGATCCCGCCCCGGATGACAGGCATCAAATCACGTGTTCACAGATAGTAGACAAGAATGCTGGAGAAACTCAGCGGGTGAGGCAGCCTCATGCAATCCTTGCATGTCTCACCCGCTGAGTTTCTCCAGCATTTTTGTCTACCTTCGATTTTTCCAGCATCTGCAGTTCTTTCTTAAACATGTTCACAGAAGGTGCGCGGCTTTGCGTAGGATGCGGGTCGGATGATTACGGGGGGGGAAAATCCACATGCGGCCGGATGATTTTGGGGTTACGGGCCACATTCGGTAGGTTGCCGACCTCTGATCTACACTGTTGATAAGTTATATTTTCCCAATGCTCAAATCCTTATATATTGTTTCTAAGAATGAAAATTTGACACATTCAGCAATTTCATGTTTTTAAAAAAATGCCTTAAACTGATATTTCAGGAAGCTGAAGAGGATGAGAATGAAAAAGGTATGTTATGGTCGACACGCCCTTTGCAAAGTTTGTATATTCCCTTTAATTTACCTTGTACTGTCTGATCAGTAGATGAAGGTTGGAAAGCCATTACAAGGCACTGGAACTTGTATAAAAATAAATTAATGATCTACTATTTTGTGGAAGTTATATTAAAAAAAATATCCAAATGTGACTTGTAAAAAGGTGCAAAACTAAACTTACCAGTTACTGTAGTGCATGTATGAATCTGCACAACACAAACTGAGATACATTGATCTCCATTTTTTTTTCCATCATGACACTCAGTTTTATCTGTTAATCTTACTCCAATAAAACCCAGTGCATTCTCTTCTCATTGTGATTTTGACAACCAAGTCATTATTAATATTCAACAGTTGGGATAATACCAGGATATTTGTTTTCTTTCCCTTGATGTTTCCCAAGAAACAATTTTATTTCATCAAATTGTCCTTAATTCTCTGACATTTTATGTTTTCACACTTGAGAAACTGCATGGTTCTTTCTACTGATTGTGATATGCATTTACTTTACTTGCACTACTAGAATTGGTACGCTAGAATCTGAAGAGTAGAGATTCTGATTTTTATAGTAAACATAGTTTGTCCAATAAACCAAAATAAATTGAGGCAAACCTATGAACATTGATCTGCTTTGGAAATCTGAAGGACTTGACAGAATATGGATGCGACTTTTTGGGGGAAAAAACTGTTGAAGACTGTCACTGATGTGTCATTTAGATGGGATATGAAAAAAGATGTTGATTTTGCCGAAGACATTCGTCCTGATCGTTTTGACATCCATTCTCCATAACGAGTGATAAGAAGACGGACAGATGAATTCTATGAGATGTGGTATAACAGTGTGGAATTATTTTGAAGATGGTTGATGTCCTTCAGAATCTGGCTGACTAGAGTGGACAGCATGGCTTGCATGGAACATTTCATCCAACAAACTTTGCCAGAAATGATTGTCAAATCGAAGATCATGGTGGACATTTGCACTTTCTTGAAGTAATGAATCCAAACAGAAACTCATCGTGGCTGGATAAAGACAGATTGCATCACGTGGAAAGGATTGCAAATGGGATTCATGCACCAAAGAGCATCTCCTTCTAAGGATATTTGTATTACCATGGAAAACTTTGTATTAAAGGTATTGCAATTTGTCACTGAAGAATTCAGATTTACATGCACCTTGTAGTTTTCTAACCTTCACATTTTAGGTAAATTGTATTTTTTTAATATATCAATGATAAGGTCACCTACTAGGTAACATTTTGACATTTAAACCTGTACTTTGCCATGTTTATTCCTGTTAAATCCCTCAGATGTAGATGATATAGATGACGGTTCTCGTGAAGTGTCTAAATTTCTACCTTCAGAACAAGGCCTTGCAGAGGCACAGCAAACAATTCAAGATGAAACTGAACCTAATGCATCTTTGAAAGAAGTGGATGATGACAATATATCAGTCACAATCCAAGCAGAAGATGCCATCACATTAGACTTCGATGGTGATGATCTCTTGGAAACAGGTAAAACAATGAAAATTCCAAAATGTGAGAATAAAACCGTTGCTGAAAAGGATTCCCAGTCCCAGGACGATATGAAGGGAGAAGTCAAAATTGAGGGAAAGAAAGAAAAAATCCATAAGGAAGGAAGAAAGGAGGAGGGATCTAAAGCAGAGTCAGCGAAGAAGGAGACCAGAGAAGGGTCCAGAAAAGCTGAAGCTGGAGAGAAAGAGAAAGATTCTTCAAAGAAAGGCCTCTCATCTGGGGCATCCGGTCAAGCAAAGAGGTTTGTTTTTCTATGTCAATTTATGATACTGAGTACCAACAGTCAGATCAGTATGCATTTGCGAGTAATCATGGTTCTTAACCTGAGACCTAACAGTATATTGCAGCTCATTTTAAAAGACATTACATGTTTTTTTTCCAAAGACGATGCAAGACTGACTTTTTTTTGGTATCTTATTTTTATTCTCTACTCATAGTTAGGTTTTTTGGTCAGGTTTTTTGTTTTTATTGAAATTTTACAAGTTTTGTTTTGAAAGTCTTGAGTTGATCCTGAACAATCGGCACATTTGTGTGAGAATTTTACAATCAAGTAAGGAGAATTCTTGCAATGGAATCATATCCACCACTCCTGATTACTGGAGAAGATTATGATTTGCTCACTGAATAGAATTTGCACAAATCTAGATCTTCATTCAGCTTTGGAAAGTCAATGCAAGAGTCGATTTTGGAACCATTCTATTCAAATATAGGTGTTGTTGGCTTGGTACGTTTATGACTAAAGATTCTTCATAACTTTATAATTTTGTCTGCACTTTTAGTTTTGGTGCTTTTTGGGGACATGGTGTTATTTTGTGCTAATGAATACTTTAGGTGCTGCATTGAACAATTAGCTCGACCTTTATTTGAATCAGTGTTTCCTTTATTCTAACATTGTTTTGTGTTCATAGTTCAAGTAAGGATTCGAAAGATAAGACTACTTCTAAAGATGAAAAAGGTGAGACCAGATTAACCCATCAGTCTTAAATATATTGCAAATGTACATGTTAATCTATGCGAAATTTGGAAATCCATTGAAGGCTGAGTATGAGAAAGAAACATTTGGAGCCAAAGGTGTAGGTAGTTGGAAAAAAGGCCACTATTCATGTCATAAAGAATGCCAAAATGTTGAGAAGAGATGGAAATTTGGAACTGCTTCCTATTAGTGATGGGAAGGTGTAAAGTCTGTTGGAATTTGAAGATGAGAATGAGACCTCTGATACTGATGTTGCTTCTCTGGGAGTCATTGTGGGTCAGATAGCACATTGTGGATCAGATGAATATGATCTGCAGTTTATAGATACAAAAAAAAAGTTTATTTCAGTTGTACTTTGAATATACTCATAATTGAATATCAAGGTAGTGATTTTATTTTTGGTCCATATCATAGGAGGTGGTAATAGCAGTACCGGGACCAGCAGTGGCAGCAGTAGCAGTTCATCCAAGAACCTGTGGATCAGTGGCTTGTCCTCCAATACCAAAGCAGCTGATCTAAAAAATGTGTTCAGTAAATATGGCAAGGTGTGTACTTTTTTTCTGTTAAGATTAAATTACTTTATACTAAGTACCTTCGTTTTGAAGTGATCATAATTAGTGATGTTTTTTTACATTTTGTTATAGGTTCTGAGCGCCAAAGTAGTAACCAATGCACGGAGTCCTGGTGCTCGGTGTTATGGATTTGTAACCATGTCTTCGAGTGCAGAAGTGACTAGGTGTATATCTCACCTTCATCGCACAGAGTTGGATGGACAGCAGGTTTCTGTTGAGAAAGTAATTATTCCAAAAATGTTTTTTGCCTTTGACTTAACCATGATTCGCATTTCTAAAACCCAGAAATAAAAGAAGCATACGCTTTTTAAAAAACCCCACTAAATATCTGTATTAATATACACAAATGTGTTTAAAATATATCTTATCCCTTTGACTATAAAGCTTGTCTCCAATGTTCTAACTTTCAATTCTCTCTATTATGATGATCTGTTGCAAAATAATTATAATTGGAAAATATTTGCATTCGGCACAAACTACAGTAAATAATACAGCTGATGAGCCAATGGAGAAGAGTGGGAAAAGTTTACAAAAACTGTGGTGGGGAGTGTTAATGTACCAAACCATGGCCAGAGGAACAGTAATTCAAATGAATTATAATGTAAAAATGAATAGAGTATGTGAATCTATATGGAAGAATTTCTCATAGTGATTGATGGAAAATAAATGGAAGCTGATAATCTGCTGCTGGATTCCCACGAGTTTGGGTTGCAACATAGGCCCTTAACATTATCATTCCAACTATCTGGAAGCCCAGAACAGTCACGGAAGTTGGCAACTTTTTGAAAAATGTTCTCACCTGATGAATGGCAATGCTTTCTATGCTCTCTTCGAGCATAAAGCTTACTGAGCAGTGACACCTGACCCTTCAGACTCAAGTGTGCCTCTCCCCAGGGTGACTGTTGCAGAGGTTAAATTTGCCTTCCTGAAGGTAAACCCACGAAAAGCAACTGGCTCAGACGAAGTAGCTGCGTGGACCAGCTAGTGGGAGTATTGTGGACATCTTTAATCTTTCCGTACTCTGTTCGGAGGTGCCCTCCTGCTTCAAGAAGACCACCATCATCCCGGTGAGGAAAAGAAAAGCAAGATCTCATGCCTAAATGACTACTGTCCAGTGGCCTTGACAACCACCATCATGAAATGTTTTGAGAGGCTAGTTATGGAATGCATTAAATCCATGCGGCCTTGACCCACTACAGTTTTCCGACCGCCACAACAGGTCCACGGACAATGCCACCCCCCCCCCCCCCCCCCTCCCATCCCTGGAACACCTGGTAAGAGAGACACCTACGTCAGATTCCTATTCATAGACTACAGTGCTGTCTTTAACACCGTTACACCATCCAAGTTTATCACCAAACTCTCGGGACTTGGAGTCAGCACTCATCTCTGCAACTGGACCCTCGACTTCCTGACCAACAGACCCCAATCACTGAGGATAGTGGACAAATCATCCTCTATCATTATCATCCGATAATTCTCAACATTGGTGCTCTGCAAGGATGCATTCTCAGCCTCCTTCTCTAGTCCATGTACACCCACGACAGTGCAGCCATGCACAAATCTAATTCAGTTTTTCAAATTTGCAGACAACACCACCATTGTGGGCCAGATATTAAATAATGATGAGACGGAGTGCAGGAAGGAGATTGAGAACCTGGCTTTGAGACAACAATCTTTCTCTCAATGTCAGCAAGACAAAGGAGATAGTGATCAACTTCAGGAAATGAAGCGGTACACATACCCCAGTTTGCATTGATGGCACTGAATTAGAGACAAAATAGGTTAGAAAAGCTCTAATTCCTAGAAGTCAATATCACCAACAACCTGGACCACCCATATTGAAGCAATGACAAAGAAAGCACACCAACGCCTCGACTTCTACTGATGCACTGCAGAAAGCATTTTATCAGGATGCATCACAGCTCCATCCAAGGCCGCAAGAAATTGTAGCGAATTGTGGACGCAGCCCAGACCATCACACAAACCAACCTCCCTTCGATTGACTCCATTTATACCTTGCGCTGCTTCGGCAAGGCCAGTAACATAATCAAGGACGAGTTGCACCCTGGCCACTCCCTCTTCTCTCCTCTCCCATCGGGCAAAAGTGTGAAAACGCACACCTCCAGATTCAGGGACAGTTTCTTCCCAGCTGTTATCAGGCAAACGAATCATCCTACCCCAACTAGAAAGCAGTCCTGACTACTGTCTACCTCATTGGTGATCCTTGGACCATCTTTGATCGGACTTTACTGGGTTTACCTTGCACTAAATGTTATTCCCTTATGTATCTATACACTGTAAATGGCCTTATTTAATCATGCATTGTATTTCTGCTGACTGGTTAGCATGCAACAAAAGTTTTTCACTGTACCTCTGTACACGTGTCAATGAACAAAACTGAACTTTCTGACAATTACATGGGAAATTGATAGCTAATCCACAATGAACAATTAGGAAAATAAAGACCACTTTGCGATTTTTTTCCCCTTTAAACCATGATTGGTAGTAGTAGTAATCTTATAAGTATTAAATAAATAAGGAGATACAGTTCTGTTTGTAAAGGCATGTATTAGTTGCCGGGCCACCGAAGAGGTATAATTTACAATGATGCCGATTAGGCCATGTTAATCCATGCAAGTATATAGATTTATAAACATTCGCACAGCCACTGGAATATTTGAAATGTGGTTTACTTGAGAGAGTTAATTATGATCATATTCTGTTAACCATCTAAAAAAAAACGCTTGATTATTCCCGTCCCTTTTTCCCCACTTTTTCAATGATTTATTGTTTAAATGTGCAGCATGGTGTTAATTTTGATACCAAGCTTAAAGATTATTTAAATTCAATTGCATTGGCTCCATGTACACAGGTTTTCAGGCTTTATCATACGGAACATGATTCTGTCAGAATAGCTTTTAATTATTTCATTATTAGATGCCTTTGTCACTGAGAAAAATGAAGTAATGAAGACAGTCTGTATGACTTTTGCGTGAAGATTAAATTAAGTTCATGTGATGCACCAATTCCATCCATCCTTTCCATATACTTCCCTGCTAACTTTAGCTCTCGTAATTGGACTGTTTGTTAGCACTCTTAGTTGAGGCTCATTTGGGCAAGTCTGCATTTAAAGCAACAAAATATTCCTACTCAAAAGTTGCACCTTAAAATTATGATCTGTCAGTACAGAAAATAATCTAGGACTACTGAAGATGAAGGACCTCATTCTAAAGGTACAGTTTTTCTTCAGTGCAAATATTACTAAGCAGAAGGAATGATTAGTATTACTCAATTTATGTTATAAAAATGTAAAAGCAATAGTACAATTTTGGGTAAGGGAAGAAAAATCCCATACACAAATAAATATTTTTACATTGACAAGAAATAGAGAGAATAAACAATTGTATTTTATCTTCAATGTGTTAAATCTTCCGCTGCATTGTTGCTGCATTTTCCTTCAGTGGCACAAAACGCAAGCAGCGAGACAGTGAAGAATGGACTGAATCTTTGAACTTCTAGTATTAATGTAAAATACCTGAGAAATATTGAGAAATCACTCTTTAATTTTAATCGATATAGTCAGAGCTGCCAAGTAGTACGGAAATGCGATCAGAATACGGATGTACGGGTTTGCTTTGTAAAATACAGATTTTTTTTTAATCAGCCCGACTTCCTTTCATCTTGCTGCTTAAAAAATGCATGGATATTAAAAGTCATACTGTAACTTTAAAAATTATAGCAGATTAAATCTATTTTAAATTTCAAGACCTGAATAATTATTTTTGTAAGCTTTGATCCGCCTGTCCCGCTCCAGGTTTAAATAGCGCTGTCAGTTTAACGCATGGGAATTTTAAACGCTATGGGTTCTAAAAATAGCGCTCCCAGCTGGAGTGCTATGGGCTTTACACATGGCGCTATTGCTTTTACACATGGTGCTATGGGCTTTACACAGAGCGCTATGGCCACAGAGAGGGAGACTTCCAAAATGGCTTCTATATCATCATCTTGTGCTAAAAGCATGAAGCAGCCGTTCAAACAGCAGTATACAAAGAGATGGTAATGAATGCACTGTCAAGTAAGGTGCGTAGAAGACATGTCAATAGGTAGCAAAGTTATGCATTCTTGTACTCTTCCATGGGTATGACCGCACATGAAAAATAATATGTTTTTCTGCAAAATGGCACCGCGTAAAAATACTGGTTTTCGGGTACTGGAATACTGAAATGCTCTGACAAAACTTGGCAGCTCTGTATAGTGGGTCACTTCTACTTTTCACTATTTTAAATTCTCATAGCCATTTTTATTATCAGTATTTCTGTATATACAGTATGTTTATCCAACATATTAGCATCACATAATTACAAATCATGAATTCAACACTGTTTTCATGTGCTTTACTTCAATTTTAATATATACAGGGATTGTTGTACGTTTCTGTAAATTTGTTAATTTTCAAAGATTTTGGACTGTATCCAGATGAAGCTAAGTAAAAAGCAGCACTAGAGGTGGACAAGATTAAGATGGGTTCAGATTGGATGAGTAGGTTGTTGCTCTCTAGTTCTGGACCATAGATTTACAATGGAGATATGAGGGTTTTCTTTTACAGCAATGAATGGTAGATGTATGAAGTTTCCTCTCTGGTGACAGTGGAAACAAAGTCAGTGCATTCAGAAAAAAATTGATAGATAGATAAGAGGGAATAATTTGCAGGGCTATGGGGAAAGAGCAGAGTTAAGGACAACCTTAATGTGTGTGTGCATTTATTGGAGGGGCTGAATAGCTTGTATCATAACAATTCTATGATTCTGTATTTGTGCATATAATTCAGTCCTTATTTGCCGTTGTACATTAGTCCTTTTGCCTTATTTCCATATGTTTACATTTATGTGTATATACAAACTTACACTTCATATATTACTACAATGGTGGTGTTAGTCCAATACCTGCTTGGGGGAGTTTTCTTGTAGGAAATTACTATTAAAAATAAGAGTATTAAAAAAAAATCGCAATGGAGAATTATTAAAAGAAGCCCACAAAGGCACAGATTCTTCACCATATTTATAGATTAAGCGTTATTTGTACGGTTAGTTCTCAAGGCAAGAATGGCTGATGTTCAAAATGAGTAAATGGATGTTCTGATCCAGGAGGCTGTGTTTTGTGTGCTGTTTTACATTTTCACTTTTCTTGGGAAACAGTTCTACAATTATGGATTTTGTCTAATTTTAAAAGTGTAGAAACTTGCCTGTCAATTTTGATCCCTTTCTAACATTCACTTTTTCATTTGTCCACTCAGGTTAAAAATGATCCCTTTAAAAAAGAGTCCACTACAAAAGATGGGACTGGGAAGATGAGTTCAAGCAGAAATAGTAGTGATAAAAAGTTTTCGACTAGTGGAAAGGCCAGCAGCAGGTAAGTGCATGGTGGCTGGTGATTTAGATTTGTGAAGAGAAGGTCCTTTGAACATCCCATCTATTTGTTCCTGTTGACTTTCTTCCTCATTTAATCATTTTGCATTTTTAGTAATTTCCTGACTTTTAAAACCTTTATCACCATTGATTGATATTAATTAAGTTCTTGAATCTTACTCTGGTGTTATTTTTCATATCTAAAAATAATCAATAAACATGCCCTTCATTGAACACTGAAATGTCACACTCAAGCCTGACCTTGTCAAAGCATAAACATTTAAAGCCCTGTCCCACTGTACGAGTACATTCCAAGAGTTCTCCCGAGTTTGCCCTGATTCGAACTCGGAGATTTACAGTAATGGCCGCTCGTCGGTACTCGGGGCTCTCGTGAACATTTTTCAACATGTTAAAACATCTTCACGAGTCTTCCTGAGCTTACCGCGTTTCCCGAGTACCTGCCGTTAGCATTACGAGCTGCTAAGAGACGTCCCCGAGCTCAGACGTACCCGCTACGTTCATTCCACGTGCTTACCACGAGTTTGATTTGATTTTTTTTAACTCGGGAGAACACTTGGAATTTTAGAAAATGTTGTAAATTTAATGATCCTATTAGTATTATCTAACTTTTCTTGTTCTAATTACAAAGGAGCCAAATTTCTTCCAAAAAAGAGGATAAGAAAACTGACAAACCTGGGGACAGAAAAGAGAACAAGGATGGGTCAGGCTCCACAAAGAAAGCAGAAAGTAAAAAGGATGAGAAGGAATGCTCAAAGAGTATTAACCATGGACATTCCAAAAAAATGGATGAGAAGAGGCAAAAGAGTATGTATTTCTGAATATGGTGCAAGATACTTAAATCTGAATTTTTTTTTTTGCTCACCAGTTGCAAAGTTTTTGTCGTGTGCAGAGTTGAAACACTTGTTTTGTCTTATTACCTGTCATAAATCTTAAAGAGTAAATATTTTTTAAATTGCTGAGTAATATGACAGTTTAAAAAAAAGGGACTGCTGTAGGATCTTGAGGTCGGATACATCAGTGGAAGGATAATGTTGAGAAAGGTGAGGGGCTAGGGCAAGAGTTAGGGCAAGGTGGCTTCAGGTAAGAAGGGGTTGATTGGCAGATGAGTCATGTGAAGGAGAGAATAGATGACATGGGGTAGAAAACTAGCAGAGTGCATCCAGGAGACAGAATGTTGGAGATGGAAGTTGGAGTAAAACATTGGGTGGTGGGGGGATGTGGTTCAAGGATTCCTTGCCAACGTAATAGGTTAGGTGCTAAGACGATGGAAAAAGAATTTGACGTGGGATTTTAAATTCTTGAGTAGCGTGCGGGGGTGGGAGATTGCAACCTTCACGTGGTCTGCCCTGTTTCGACGAATGCAATCAACCTGGTGTACACAATCAAATAAGATCAAATAGAACAAGTTGTCCTAGAACTTTAGGCTGTCAACGCCACATACGCACGAAGAAGTTGTGTGCGCAGGGGGCTGCTGAGGCTAGACCACTGCGCATCAGAGAAGGGGAGGTTGGGTGGAATTGTGAAGAGACAGCGGGGGTTGGGGCTGATGTCGGACACATAATCTGAGGAGGGAGGGTGCCAAGGTGGGAGGAAGAGGCCTCAGAGGAATGCAGGGTGATGTTGAAGTGAGGCATAGGGAATGTGGCTGGGGCAGTAGCAGGGGAAAGGCAACAGGACCCAGCCTGGAGGTGTCAGGGGAGCAATGGGATCCAATGGTGATTGCGTTTGATGGCTGTCTCATTTCATAAACTTTACTTGATTTTTATTTTAGATGTGAAGAGTCCTCATCGGATGGTGGTTATTGACATGGCTAAAGGTGAACCAGTTGTTAGCGTAAAAACTGCAAAGAAAGTCAAAAGTGATCAGGTAACCATTTATGGTGGGCCAAGCACAAAGTAGACCTAATGTATATTATCTTTCTTCTTTTACATCTTTTCACAGTATTTGTACACTCCAAATGTTTGCTGAGTTTGTTTCCATATCAAAACATTTTTACATTAACTTTCTCAAAACACACTATGAAAGATAGCTATAAACCTGTGATTATCAACATATAAACAGGATTTTTCTGTTGTAATTATGCTGAACTTGTGTGTTTGGTGCTATTACAACGGACAGTCAAACTGATAGTGACAAGGGATCTATATGAGGCGCTGGCTCAA
Organism: Amblyraja radiata; assembly: GCF_010909765.2. Classification (NCBI taxonomy): domain Eukaryota; kingdom Metazoa; phylum Chordata; class Chondrichthyes; order Rajiformes; family Rajidae; genus Amblyraja; species Amblyraja radiata. Next base: position 17,330,126 of record NC_045989.1, on the reverse strand, counting down.
AGGCGCTGATAACATTAAAGACCCAAACCACCCTGGGTGTCATCTCCCTACCATCATCGGGGAGAAGGTACAGGAGCCTGAAACCATTTATCTCCAGTTTCATGAAGAGCTTCTTCCCAGCATACATCAGGCTCCTGAACAAGGCACAACTTCCATCACAACCCAACCGCAGCAACTTTGTTTTGGTTGCACTGCGCACTTTTGTTTATGGTTTAGTTACTTTGTATTACTGATTATTAATTTGTTGTATTTTTCATTTGTGTATATTTATTTGTGTTAAACATTAATGGGCTTGTAATGCTGCAGCAAGTAAGAATGTCATTATTATATTGCTGGTACACATGATAATTAAACACTTAACTTTGTCTTAAAAAAATAACTTTCAATCGCAAACACAGAATTATTTTAATTTGCTCAAAAAAAGGATTTGAAATTTAATTAAGAATATTTTTGCAGCCGATATTTAAAACACCACAGGAAGATTATGTGCACATTGAAACTTTTACCTAGTGCTCTTAGCTGTCGAATCTCACCATTTATTCCTGGCTTATTGTCTGTTAGAAGTCTTCAGTATGTGTTTGATGATATTGTCCGGTGCCATTGTAGTCTGCAGACAGTTTTCCATGACGAAAGCACCAAATACTGTTTACTTTTCCACTTAATTCCAAAAGTCCTTGGTGCTAATTTCACAGGAATGGAATGATGAGAAGGGGAATAACAAGCTCTTCTTTATTGTAATCTGTCTATTTGGTTTGCCTTGGAAGAAGCTTGAGGCATTTTCACCTGCATGTTCTTCCAGCTATAAACTTAACAAAAAAAGAGATGAAAATATAGAGATATTTAACTTTGTTTCATGTTCGAGAAAGGCACTTCTAAATTTTTCATAAAAGTATTAGGAATTGATTTTTGAAACTTGTTTTTGACAACCATATTTGAAACAACTGAATCATCCAACATTTGGATCATACTCAAATATTTTTGAATTCGAACCTTGAATATTTGTTGACTACGTTGCCTTGAGTTATCGATAGAATAGGAAGATACATTAAGAAAATCATCATTGACATTTTTAGTGATTAACAAATGTGTTTGTTAACACTTTACAGGCATCAAGTTCCAGAAGTAGAGAAAAACGTGTTGTAACTAAACTAAACTTCAAGGATAGAAAGGATATTCTGTCATTTGAGAAAATAAAACAACAAAAAACTCGTGAGCGTTTAATCCGAGTGGAGCGCATTCGGCGTGCAATAGAATTAAGAAGGTGTGTGGGACTTTACAACTCATAAGAGGAAATGTAAAATAGACAATGTCACAAATGTGCATTGATTTGGACTGTTTGTATTGTCATTCTTCAGTTAATCTCTAATGGTATGAGCCATGGTTGTTCTCCCATAACTAAATTGGGTTCCAAACCCCATTCAGAAGAGTTAAGAAAACATTTAGCATTAATGTTCTCATGTGCTGAGGGAATGTTGCAATGCCTAGGATGCATGGGTTATTAAAGGCGGATCCCATCTGCATTCTCAAGCTACACGATTCCATGGTAATATTTGCATGATAATGTAGCACATTTGTCTTAGTTAAATAACTTTTTTAAATTGTCATCGTAGCTTCATTCTAGAAATTGCATGTGTGCAAATAAGTTGCTTTGTTTCCTGCAATGGCAACAGTGACAACATTTTAAAAGTAACTTTATTGACTGGAAGTGCTTTGGTATGTCCTGAAATCAACCTTTTCATACTGGCACATAGTGTCATTTAATCCACGCAGATTTAGAATCGGTTGTACAGCAGAGAAACAGGCCCTTTGGCTGATCATGTCCATGCCAACCTTTGCACCTATCTGCACTCATCCCATTTTCCCTCATTTGTGCTGCTTTGCTCAGTCTACTCGTGCCTTTCCAACTGTCTCTTAAACCAGGTGATTGCATCCGATTCTACAATCTCACAAAACCTATGCCTTTTTTTCTACAATCACATAAAACCCTATGCCTTTTTAATACCCTAGCATGGGAAAAAGATACTTATACAATTATAAACCTGCATTATTCTTTCAGGTCACCCCACGGCCTCCTTTGATTCGGGAAAAACCAACCCATCATACACAGTCTCTCCCCATTACAAAATTCCTCCATCAAGCAACATCCTGGTGAATTGCCTCTGCACTCTGTCCAGATCTGCACAGAATACTCCCAAATGGAGTCTAACCAGTGTTTTAAGTTGAAGCAAAATATAAGGTCACAGCTTTGATATTTTGTATATTATGAAGGCAAGCAAACTATGTGACTTCTTCACCATTCTTTCTACAATTTTACTTTCTTCACTTTTAGAATTATGGACTTGAACCTTAAAGTCCCTTCATTCATCAACAATCTTTGATGCCCTACCATTTACTGTACAAGTCTTAGCCCTTTACGACTTCCCAAAATGCTCCACCTCGCACCCATCAGGGCTAAATTCAATCTGCCAACACGCTGTGCAACTTTCCATTAATCTATACCTTGCAATAGTCCTAAACAACCTTTCTCGCTGTACATAAACACCACCAGTTTCATGTAATTTCAACCTATCATTCCTCTGACATTCACATCCAAGTCCTGTATTGATTCGACAGTAAGAATCTGATCTTAGTGCTACCAATTTTTAAAAAAAAACTAATTTCCAACCTCGCTCTCTGACTCCTATCCCCTGTGCCGTAAACCTCTGGGCCAGCATTTTTTCCATTTCCAGACTTTATGTATTAAAATCTTCTAGTGTCCCAAGAAGTTGTGGAGGGCTAAGCTGGGGCATGGCTACCAGTCCAAAATCATTGAAAATCAGGATTTGATTCAGGAGGTCATGGACATGTACAACATTTTGTGACTTTAAATATAGGTGCCAAAAAGTTTTACATTTTCTCTTGCTCTACATAAACAGATTAGTAATTGGCAAGCTACTTATAACTATTTTTGAACACCATGCAGACTTGAAAAAATGTAGTTTTATTTGGCATGAGCAATATATACAGTCAACAAGCATACTTTTTGTTAACAAGGTGTCGCGAAATAGCTGAAAGACAGCGACGTGAACGAGAACGCATTCGTATGATTCGTGAACGTGAGGAACGTGATCGGTTGCAGCGAGAGAGAGAGCGATTAGAAATTGAGAAACAAAAGCTTGAAAGGGAAAGGATGGAACGTGAACGATTAGAAAGAGAACGCATACGTATAGAACAGGTAAATAGATTCTTCATAATATTTTTCAATATGAATACTCATTTTTGGCAACATTTGATTTAGTAGTTTGTGGTGGGGCAAGGCTTTATCTGTTCTGTTCATCTCAAGGTTTGCTATACTATCAAAATCATGTTGGCTGAATAGGTGGTTGAGGGTCATGGGGGGAAAAACATTCAGTGCTTCTTTTGATGAGAAACTGACAAGAAAAATCCAAGTGCAACTAGCTTCTTGCCCTTCCTTTAACGATAATGTGTTTCCAAATAGCTGTTGGTTCAAAATTTTGTTAGAATTTTTACACTGGCATGGACAGTCCTTAATACTTTTTTTGCGTAAAGTGTTTTCTTTACCCACTTGAAAAATGGCAAGCCATATTGGGAGTTTCATAAGCAAAGAGGTTCAGTCTAAGTGATGTGTGTACTGATCTTCATACAAGATACAAGATAGAAGATACATTTATTTGTCACATGTGCCAGTTGGCACAGTGAAATGTGATCACCATACAGCCAGACAATAAAATAAACTAAGAACACAACACACGATAGAGTTCAACACAAAACATCCCCACACAGCAGAATCAAAGGTTTCCCACTGAGGGAAGGCACCCAAGCCAGTCATCTTCCTCTGATGTTCACCCGTGGACGGGGCCTCCGGAGCCCTCCGCAGTCGCCGCTACGGGCAGCCCGCCGGGATGTTGGAACTCCGACGTTGGAACGGGAGGCCAACCTCGGCAACTTGGACCTCCAAAACAGCCGCGTCCCACCGGATTCCGCAGCTCCCGACGTCCCCAGGCCGTGCCAGGCGGAGATTCACGCTGGCGGCCCTCAGCAAAGGGCCCCAGGGACTCCGCGATGTCGGTCAGCGCCGACCGCGCTGGGAGCTCCGCAAACTGCAGCCCAGCGATGTTGGAGCAGCGGGCGCAACACTCCGGAGCTTCAAACGGCGATCCAGGTAGGTATCGCCCCGCTCCGCGGTGAATCCATCGCCGCTGCCGAAGCTCTGGTCCGGTCTCCGGTAGGAAAGGCCGCTCCGGTCCAGTGGTAGGTCGCAAGGTGGGGGGCGAGGACGCGACTCGGAGAAATAGTCGCATCCTCGCCAGGAAGTGACTGGGAAGTGGTTTCCCCCCTCCTCCCTCCCCCACATAGAAAAACTAAAGAATCCCCAAAACAAAACTGTTAGACAAACTAAAATAAAAAAAGATAAGAAAAAACAGACAGGCTGTAGGCAGAGGCACCTTCAATGCAGCGCCCCTAGAATCCTATTCGGTGCATAAATCTTAAATGCAATGTGTAACTAAATTTAATTTAGCATTTATTTACTAGCTGTAAAGTGATTGTTAATTATGAGATTTTTTCTGGGTATGGAGGCTTTGTGATGCTTTGCGATCTAATAGCTATCAAATACCTAAAGTTTAAAGTATAATTTCATTTGCTGTGTGTTAGAGTTAACATTTCAGGACTGCTTTGGTAGTGTTGTTGGACCCTGTTGGGATAGACCTTATTACTTTATGCAATGTGTCCCTGTCGGTTAATGCATCCAGTATATATCAGTAGGTTCATATCAGTAGGTTCAAGATGGAGAACCATCTGTTGACAATTCAGTTCATGGTTCAGGGGAAAAAACCTTATCTTTATTTAGGAACGCCGTAAGGAAATAGAGCGCATTGCCCGAGAACGTGAAGAACTCCGTAGGCAACAAGAGCAACTCCGGTATGAACAAGAAAGAAGAAATTCTTTAAAAAGGCCACATGATGTAGACAGTAGGTATGTTTTGAAATGACAATTACTGGATAATCACTAGATTTATAAAAGATCCTGGTTCTGAGTAAGAAACATGAATTTGATCACATTGTGCATTGGTGGATCACCTTTTGTTGATTTATTATTATAAACTGTAATCTTATCTTAACAGTTTTGTTTGGGTTATGGAAGTAAGTTATTCTAAACATATACAGTGTTCTGTTCATTAAAAATCCATTTACAGAAAAGGATGTTGTCAAATCTGCGTCACACAGCATGGAAACAGAGCCTTCAGCCAAACCTGCCCATACCGACCAAGATGCCCCATCTACACGAGTACCACCTCCCTGTGTATGGTTCAAAACCTTTCCAATCCATGTAACTGTCCAAATGTCTTATTAAATGTTATTATAGTACCTGCCTCAACGATCTCCTTTTGGCAGCTCTCCCTTATGGCCACCACTGGGACTGGGATTTTCTTATCACCCCTGTCCTTTTAGTTATATCAATTTCAATACATTGGTGGTATTTCTTTATTTCATTCCCAAGCTCTGATGTTATCGCTGTTAGCAATATCCTTTATTCTCATATTGCAATATGAAGACCCATTTGTTTAGAATGTAAAACAGTGCAACACGGAAACAGACCCTTTGGCCCATGATGTCCATACTAAGTGTGGTGCCAAATTAAACCTATCTCTTGTTGCCTGTGATCCATATTCCCCCAGTCTCTGCATATTTATGTGCCTATCTGAAACCCTGTTAAATGCCACTATCGTATCCTTTCACCACAACCCATGGCCTTGCGTTTCAGGCAGCTACCACTCTGTAAAAAAAGACTTGTTCCATGCATATCCTTTAAACTTTAATACTCTGACCTTAAAGGGGCTGTCCCACTGCGGCGACCTAATTGGCGAGTTTAGAAGAGTTTTGGAGGGTTTGAAAAAATGTCATGTTGAAGACCACCTTCGACTATGTAGAAGACCTCCTTCGACCTCCCTTGACTATGTTGAAGACTAACTTCGATTACCTTCGACTACCCTCGATTACCTACAAATAACATGCCGACCTACGAGTAAAAAAGTATCGATTTTTTTCCATGGCGACCTTTTTTTACTTGCGGGCATTTTTCAACATGTTGAAAAATACGCCGCGACCTAGCTGAGGCGTCAAGTACGTGGGGGCTATTCTCGAGCATGAAGGAGTGTTACAAAGACCTCCTAGGACCTCGTGTCAACCATGCTGCGAGTATGAGTCTAGGGCAAACTCGCCAGAACTCGCAAATTAGGTCACCGCAGTGGGACAGCCCCTTAAATCTTCTGACTGTCTACTTTATCTTTGTCTCCTATCACTATAATATATATCAGGTTACCCTCAGCATTTTCCTTTCCCAGAGAAAATAATTCAAGTTTCTCCAGCTGCTTCTTATAGCTAATACCGTCTAATCCAGACAGTAGCTTGATAAACTTTGCACTCCTCCAAAGTGACCACATCCTCCCTGCAATTCCGCAATCAAAACTGCACTCAATATTCCAAATGTCAAATTAAAGTTTTCAAAAGAAACAAAGAACTATAGATGCTGGTTTACAAACAAACGGCACAATTGCGAGTAACTCAGCGAGTCAGGCATCATCTCTGGGGAACACGATAGGTGAATTTTCAGGTTCAGACCCTTCTGAAAAAGTATCGTGAACTGAAAAGTCACCCGTCCAGAAATGCTATCTGACCTACTGAGTTACTCCAGCACATTGTGACTTTTTGAAAACATTGTTTAAGTTGCCGTATGACTCTCTGCCTCCAGTACGCAATGTCTCAAATCTGAACCCATTTTGTTTTCCTTTTGTTTCCATTTCACCTCTAGCCTTTGTCACTTACTCTGTTCATCTGCCGATCATTCATTTATCACTTGTCAGGCTTTTCCCCCACCCCTACATTTTCCCCCCAGCTTTCTCTCTTTCCCATTCCCACAGCAGTCTAAAGAAAGGACTGACCCATTCACGCAAGAGATGCTGCCTGACCCGCTGAATTCCTCCACCACTTTGCTTATGTTTTCCTTTTAGTATCCTTTCCTTATTGTTTTGCTAGCTTCAATGAAACCATACGAATCTGGAAATCTTAGTGCATTTCGTTAAGTTGTAAGCCGTAGATCGTATTTCAAGATTAGAATCTTCCACCTTTTAACACTGCCATAACGTGCAAATTATGTAAATGTAGAAATTAGCACTGCATTTAATCATATGCCTACTGTAATGCTTAATTACGTTTTTGGATAGAAATGTTTCCAAGCTAGAATATCCATGGTGATTAAAAATCTTTCAATGTCATAAAATGTAGGCGTGATGAACCCTATTGGAATGATCATAAAAGGAGGGCCATGGACAATGATGTCCGTTTTAGTCAAAGTTCAGAATATAATCGCCAAGACACAAACCGTTACAATGATTTTGACCACAGGGTGTCGTCTGCATTTGATCGGTGAGTGCTGCCTTTCCATTTTTTTGGGCTGCATCAAATGAAATCTGAGGTTGGTGTGTAATTGATTTGAATAACCCTTTTTTTTCCCGATAAGGGGGAGAAACAATTGGAATTATCATAAAAGAAGCTACAAATTCAGATTAGTTTATTGTCATGTACACCTGGTGCAATAAAATTCCTTGTTTGCATGAAGCTCCATAGAGAAAACTATACATAATGATAAATACAATAGTGAAGGTAAAACAACAAATTGGTACAAAGATTATCATTTGTATGGAAGCAATACAAAAATAAATGAAGTGCAACAACGTAATAACTGAATGAGTAAGAGTATGTGACTGCACCTCCGGGAGGGCCTGTGAAAGAGTGATTTCTTAAGCAATTGGATAACTGTAGGGAAGAAGCGGTTCTTGAGTCTGGACATGTGGTCATTCAAGCTCCTGTATCTTTACTCGGAAAGTAGAAGAGAAAAGAGAATGGCCAGGGTGGCATGCATCCATGCCGATCCTTCCAGCCTTCCTGATGCAAATTACAGCCAAGATGGAAAAGTAATGAGCCTGTGTTGGACCTGAGCTGTGTCGCCACTATTTGCAGCTTCAGGAGGATAAGCGCCAAGCATTTGCCATCCAGGCTGAGATTCATCCCATCAGAATTATTTTTATAGAATATCTCTAGAAGTTTGAGAGAAACGTTTTGGATTTGTGAAATCTTCTCAAATGACTATGTCAATATACTGATGCACTTTCTTGATCACTGCATCAGTGTGAAGGGACCAGGTTAGGTTTGCTGCTGATATAGATGCCCAGGAAAGTGAAGCTGTCAACCATCTCGTTAGCAGCTCCTTCGAGGACAGGATTGTATTCACTCTCCCCTCTCTATCCCCACTTTCTTTGGTCAGCAAGCAACTCTTTTGCAGAAAACCAAAGTCAAGCTGCATCTGTGAAGGGATGGGCAGACGATGCTTGGGATCTGGACCACCTTAAGGACTAGGTTGTTATTCTGACGCTATGGCATAAAGTTACCCCTTCTGTATACTGTCTCACCAACAACAGTGCTGTCATCAGCAAACTTAAAAGATCAAGTTGGCAATGTATATGGCCATGCAGTCGTGGCTGTACAAGGGAGTACAGCAGGGAACTGAGCGCACAAATTTGAACGGTGCCAGTTTTGAGGATCAGTGGGAGGAAATGTTAATCTGCAAAATGTTAGACTTGCTAGACTAAAACCTAGAATGGGCAGATAGACACTAAGCTGTAGTAACTCAGTGGGTCGGACAGCAGCTCTGGAGAAAAGGTTCTTGAGTCAAAAGGTTGGGCAGGATGTTTTATGAGGGCAAAATTGGACAAGCTAAATTCATATATGCTGCAGATTAACAAGTAAGAGGCGACTTGGTTGGAACATATGACATGGACTCGTTTTGAGAGGGTGGATGTGGAAAGGACGCTTTCTCTTGTGAGGGAATGTCTTTGGAACCCTGTACCTCAAAACAAGTGGAATCAATATTTTTGAATATTTTTAAATGGGTGGGTGGATTGATTGAAAAGCAAGCGATTAATATGAATGTGGAGTTGATGTTACAATTGGATTGGTTATGATCTAAGTAAAAGGTAGAGCTGACCAGGAGGTGTCTGAGTGGCCTTAGCCTGTTCCTAATTTATATGTTTTTATGAATAGAACTGGGGTTTAAAAACTGCGATTGATAATTGTGAAGATGAGACCCCCAGTATATGAAAGAGAGAAGTTGAAAATTGTTAGGCTCCAGTACCACCTTCCCAATGAAATAGAAACATAGAAAAATGGAAGAGTGTGGCCAGGGTGGCATGGGTCCGAGAATGCTTGCTATTCTTGCTATTGAGGGAGTGCAGCATAGGTTCACCAGGTTAATTCCTGGGATGGCGGGACTGTCATGTTTCTGTAAATTGAATTGTGTGTATGTCTGTAGGAAATTGTCTTTGTTTGTATTGCTGTGGAAACGGAGTTTCGTTTGAGCCTCACTGAGGTTCAAATGACATGTAATAAATATTGTATTGTATTGTATGTTGATAGAATGGAGTGGCTGGGCTTGTATACTCTGAATTTGGAAGGATGAGAGGGTATCTTATTGAAACATATAAGAGGCAGGAAACTTGTTTCCAATGTTGGGGGAAGTCCAGAACCAGGGGCCACAGTTTAAGAATAAGGGGTAAACTATTTAGAACGGAGCTGATGAAAAACTTTTTCACACAGAGTTGTGAGTCTGTGGAATTCTCTGCCTCGGAGGGCAGTGGAGGCTAGTTTGCTGGATGCTTTCAAGAGAACTAAACAGAGCTTTTAAAGATATGGGGAGAAAGGGATATGGGGAGAAAGCAGGAAAGGGGTACTGATTGTGGATGATCAGCCATGATCACATTGAATGGTGGTGCTGGCTCGAGGGGCCGAATGTCCTTTGGTTGCTTTTTTAAGGCAGCACTTTCTATAGATCCCTTTGATGATGGGAAGATCAGTACCCGTGATAGACTGGTGACTGTCTACCACCCTCTGTAATCTCCTTTCTTCCTGGTCTTTCAATTTGCTGAATCAAGCTATGATGCAACCAATTAGTATGTTCTCTACTCTGAACCTGTAGAGGTTTAATAAAGTATTAGTCAACATACTAGACCTCTTCAATCATCTGAGGAACTAGAGGTGTTGATGTGCTTTCTTTGTGATTACATCAATTACATCCATGCTGATTTTGTCCAATGATTTCACCACTTTCCAAATGTGCTGCTATCCCATCTTTAATAACTGATTGTAGCAGTTTCCCCACTACCGGCGTTAGACTAACTGGTCTGTAATTCCCCGTTTTCTCTCTCCCTCCCTTTTTAAAAAGTGGTGTTACATTAGCTACCCTCCAATCCTCAGGAACTACTCCAGAATCTAAAGAGTTTTGAAAAATTATCACTAATGCATCCACTATTTCTGGGGCTACTTCCTTAAGTACTCTGGGATGCAGCCTATCTGGCCCTGGGGATTTATCGGCCTTTAATCCATTCAATTTACCTAACACCACTTCCCGGCTAACCTGGATTTCACACAGTTCCTCCATCTCATTTGACCCCCGGTCCCCTGCTATTTCCGGCAGATTATTTATGTCTTCCTTAGTGAAGACAGAAGAGTTGTACCATTTGATAGCCACAGGGAAATAGGATCTCCTGTGGCATTCTGTAATGCATCTTGATGGAACGAGTCTTGCTGAAGGTGCACCTCGGGTTGACCAGTGTGTCATGGAGGGGGTGAGCTGTAATGCCCAAGATGCTCCACAGTTTGTGGAGCATCCTCCCCTCCAAGATCACCTCCCATGAATCCAACTCTCCCCCCAGTGCAGAGCCAGCCTTGTTGATGAGCTTGCTAATCCTGTTGGTGTCCGCGGCCTTTGCCCTGCTGCCCCAGCACACGACAGAGAAGAAGATGGCACCGGCCACCACCGATTGGTAGAACATCTACAGCATCTTACTGCAGACGTTGAAGGAGTGGAGCCCTCTCAAAAAGTACAGCCGGCTCTGTCCCTTCTTGTAGAGGGCCTCGGCTTTCCTGGACCAGTCCAGTTTACTGTCCAGATAAACTCCAAGGTATTTGTACTCCTTGGTAAACTGCACATCCACTCCATTGATGGAGACGGGGGACAGGAGTGTTTCTCTCCTCCTAAAGTCCACCACTAACTCCTTTGTCTTATCAGTGTTCAGCTGCAGGTGATTCAGTCCACACCACTCAACAAAGCCGTTGACTACACCTCTGTATTCAGCTTCTCTCCCCTCACTGATGCAGCCCACAATTGCAAAATCATCCGAAAACTTCTGCAGGTGGCAGGAGACGGAGTCATATCTGACGTCCGAGATGTAGATGGTGAACAAGAAGGGAGAGAGAGGACTGTCCCCTGTGGGGCCCCTGTGTTGCTCACTACCATGTCTGAGACACAGTTCTGTAGCCTGACATACTGTGTTCGTCCAGCCATGTAGTTGGTAATCCAGGAAACCAATGGAGCATCCACCTGCATCTTCGTCAGCTTGCTCACTAGTAGTGCGGACCGGTGCTGTACCAAGTGGTGGTATTGTCAGCAAATTTAAAGATGTTATTGGAGTTGTGTCTGACTACATGGTTATGGGTACAAAGAGAATAGAGCAGGGGACTAAGCATAGTCGGGATACTCCTGTGTTGATGATTTTCAACAAGCATGTGTTGCGTCCATGTTATTGAATGAAGGCAGCTCGTTCATGAAACTAATACATGATGTTACTCTTCAACAGACGGGGAGATCGTTATAACAATCAAGGAGATGGGAAAAAGAATCGTTCTGGTAGAAACAGAGAGGATCCTACTTATAACAGGTATCCAAAACCCTATAATGATTCCAGAAGACCAAGTTCTCAACAGCGAAATGAACTTCATGGAAATAATGAGCGTAGAGAAATTCGGGATCGCGATGACCGTCGAACTGTAACAATTGAGGATCGGTCTGGAGGCACCAGGGGACATCTGGAAAAGATGTCACCATCAAGAAGCTTCCCTGATAGAGCTCGGATTGATAACCATGGAGTCCAGCACAGTCGACCAAGTCATAATTCTTCTAGACCCAGTGGTTGGAAGCCAAGTGGAGGTTTAACCTCTACGAAACGTGAATTGAGGTAATGTTGAAATGTTTTACATTATATACATTAATATACATTATGTATACAAGTATATACAATAATGTATATACTTATATACATTAATATAAGTAATATCCAGGATTCCCTTTGCACATTCTGCAATGACAATGTCTTATTTAAAAAAATATTTAGAATTTTTTTTTAAGTGATTTCATATGTCAGAAATCTAAGCCCAATATATCTTCAGCAAAAACATTGCATATATATAGATGTAGTAACTGACTGGACATTTGCCTTCATGGGTTTACATACAATAATTCATTGCAATTGCTGTAATAAGGATTTAATTTCAAACTCGGAATTGAGAGCTTCACTGGGGCATTGAAGATTTAACTCTGAATTCTTTGTTAATTGGGATCATTATCCTCCCAGTACTGGAAACTGGTGGGGTGTTTTTAAAAGTTTGTCTTGTAGCATGTAAAAATAAGGAACTGCAACTGCTAGTTTATACAAAAGGATAGAAAGTGCTGATCCTGTATTGCTTATCTTTTAGTATGTAGAAACTCGGAACTGCAGATGCTGTGTTATACAAAAGGACAAAGTGCTGGAGTAATTCAACGTATCAGGCGGCCACTCGACCCGAAACATCACCCATTCCTTCTATCTGGAAATGCTGCCGATCCCACTGAGTTACTCCAGCATTTTGTGTCTATCTCTGGAGAAATAGATGACGTTTTGGGTCGGGATCCTTCAGAAGGATCCTGACCCGAAATGTCACAATCCTTGTTCTCCAGAGATGCTGCCTGACCTGCTGAGTTAATCCAGCACTTTGTGTCCTTTTGCTTATCTGTTGGCTAGTTTTGAACTTTTTCTGGTTTATTTGTGGAATATTCATTTTCTAACACTGATATTAACCAATTGGATTTGAAATCATGGAAAAATATCAACCAATTTTTCACATTTAAGGAATTCAAGAGAGAGAGAGCGTGTACGGCCAGAGAGGTCTGGGCAGAATATACGAAGTGGCCCACCAAGTGGTCACAGCGGTATGGCTGGGTACAGCAGCCGAGATGGAGGAAGGTCATCTATTGGGGACAGAAGCAATAATCCTCAGGTAGAGAACACAATTCATTGGTCTTGTTGGATGATGCACGAGGAGTAGCTTTATTCTGCATAATTTCCTTTAAACTTTAAATTATGGTATTTTATTTATGATCTTGTGAGTAATGTTATCAAACACATTTCCATTTGGGTCGTGGTTATGCAATTGTTATGCATAAGCCAAGGTGGGGAAATATCAAATTTTATTTTCTACTGGTAGAAATTTAAAGGATGTAATTTTGTGAGGAGCAAAAATAATCCAATTAATTAATTTGAATTATATCTTGTGTCTGCATCCTCTTCCCAGGCATCCCATTATCATGAAAACCGGCATGTAGTGATAGCACGTCATGGGCGAGATGCGGAAGGACAACGGAGCAGTTGGCATTCTGGACCCAGTTCTCAAAGCGCTGGATATCAAGACGTGCGACGAATGAGTGACCCGCGGGGTTCTGGCATGATGCCACCGTCCAGGTACTGAAGTTGCATTCTGTCAGCGATTCTGGTTGCCTGTAATTTAGAACATCTATTGTAAATCTAATATTCTGTACGGTATTGCACTTTTGACTGTTTTTATATTTTAACAGACTTGCTCTTTCTGACAGCCTATTTGAATTAAGTCTGTTAATTGTTTTGGTTTTTATTTGAATAAGTGCTTTTGTGATGCCTATTAGCTATTCATAGTAACAGCAAAGAATGCAAATCCAGGAAGAACGTTTTTCAATCATTAGTCAAATGTTATGGGGATGATAATTGTATCTATATTGGCATAATTACGTTAAACTTTTGTTTTGCGGTATTTAAAATAACTTGTTTCCAGTACATTAAAACCATTCTCAACTAATAATGTATATTGCTTCTATTTTTATGCCTTGATGCCATTGTAATATAAAATAACTTCTGAATATGAGCATTCTATACAGTTTTACTTAATTGCAGGGTATATAATTATTGTTATTTTCCTTAATTGGCCCGTTGAATTATGCAATGCATCTTGGAAGAGACGGGGCTAGAAAAACGATATCACTCGAATGATTTTCCGCCTCCTGTCTAACTCCCCTTCCCATTCGCATGCTGACGTTTCTGTACTGTGTGTCCTCCATTGCCCGAGAGAGGGTTCGCGCAAACTAGGAATTGTTTTCTTTTCCCCATATTCTACTTTGATAGCTTACTACCCAACAGTATGAACATTGAGTTCACAAATTGGAAAGTAACACCCACCATTCCACCCCAGTGCACACCCATTTCAGCCACTATTTCCCCCACCACACACCCTTTCCCCTCCTTTGCATCCCCTTCCACCTATACCTCTCCCTCTGGCTTTACATTTCACTCCTTCTCTCCTTATCTGGCAACCTTTTATCTCCTTTTCATCTCTAGCCTTTGTCCACCCATCTCCCATCACCTAAAAACACCTATAGAAGGGTGTCAACCCAAAACGTCACCTATTCCTTTTCTCCAGAGATGCTGGCTGTCTCAGTGAGTTACTCCCACTTTTTTGTCTATCTTCGGTTTAAACCAGTATTTTCTTCCTACACCTATCATTTGTGTTGCTCTGCCTCAACCTCTTTGCCAGCTCTTCTCTTCCCCCCCCCCCCCCTCCAAGTAGCCCAAACCAGTGTCTTGACCTGAAACACTGCCTATCCATATCCTCCAGAGATGCTGCCTGCCACTGAGTTACTCTAGCACTTTGTCTTTTGTATAGTCTTGATTTTGATGGCTGTAATTTGTTGGCAGCCTATTTGCTTGTATTTTATTCCAGCGCATTTCTTCGCACAAGCTTAATATTTTGCAACTGCCACCAACCATGAACTGTGCTTTTATCTTGTTGAGGCTTGAGACACTGGAAATCTTACATTTACATCACCTATATTCCTCCTTGTCCTTATCAATCCAGCTATAACCACTGTTGTGTTTGACTGCACTCTCCTCCAGTGCCTTTCCACCCTTGTTGGACATCCAATTGTGACCTTTCGTTTTCCCCAAGCTTCTGTTCCTGACCCTCTTGTTTCTCAAGTGCTGCTACACCGCATCATCCCCACAAAAGGATAAATTGAGAGATTACAAGTCTATCAGTAATGGACAAATTATTAGAGGTTAAACCAGCACAGTATAAGACCCACAGAAAGATTATTTGAGGGCAGCCTACATGGTGCTGTAAAGGAAGGTATTTGGCTATCAATAGAATATTTTTAGGAGCTTAAAAAGAAGATCAGTGAGACTTTGTGCTTGACATAGGCTGTGCAGATTTCATTGTCGTTTTGGCCAAGTTTGAACATGGTCGATGCTCAGAATAGTTGAAGACAATGAAATACAATGGATAAATGCAAATAAAATTCATTTAGTATGAGAAAGGGAAAGGTAATGATTTAAGGATGTTGAGTAATGTGTTTACAGTGATATTCCATCTGGCTTGATGTTGAATTTATAATAGAGATCATTAATACCTGAAAGATTGGGGAAGGGGACAGTCATGACTTCAAGTTGTAATTGATGCAAATATTACAGCGTTATGCACAGGCAGAAAGTAGTATAAGGCATCAATGTACTCAAAGTGGGCAATAAAATGACCTCGTTCTATTGTTCAGTGTGATCAAATTCATTAGAGGAGGGCAAAATGGCAATAACTGCCAAGTAGTGTAGAGGTACAGAAGGTCTTTGGAATCAACATTCATAAATTCCTGAAGATGGTGGTAATGGACATAGTTGAGGTATAATATGCCTTGTCAACAAAGTAATGAGGTTAATACTTCATTATTGACCTCTCAACATAATGGCTGAAGTGGGGGCTGATTTGAAACTAAGTTTTATTTGCAGCTCGTCAAAATAAAATAATGAAGCTATTCATATATGTATAGCAAGACCAGGACAAGACTTAGACAATACGATAAGTAGTAAATAACAATCATGCCACAAGTGCCAGGGCCTAGACCAAAATGCCAAGTTAAAATCATCTCCTCCGCCTGCACATTATCCCTATCACTCTATTCCCTGCCTATCAAGTGTCCATCTAAAAAGCCTCTTTAAACGTTACTATTGTATCTGGCTTCACCCCAGCAACTAATTCCAGGCACCCGCCAAGAATCGAAACACTGACATTTCTTCCCGGAGCCCTTTCACCTCACTATCCTCTTTCTCTTTTAAGGCACTCATTTAAAAACTTTGATTGTTATCCAAACCAAACTTTTGAATTGAAAAGCCCACAATATTTTCCTGCTTTATAGGAGCTTTACATTATTTCTGTGTATCGCAAGATTCATAAATTAATGATGAGATACAAACAAGTTCAAGCATATTATACATTATGTTGTAATTGAGTTGAGGGAGGACAGTGTATGAGTACAATGGTAATTCATATCGCAGGTCTCAAATTTGACAATAGAAATTCAGTTGAAGGGTTTGGTGTGAATGTTATACTTTGACACCACTAGCCTGATGAGCAGGGTGGGTTTCCCTCATCTGCTGTATTGAAACATTTCCTGGTAACCAAATTCTGTCACTTGCTTTTAATTTTATGGATAACATAAATAGCTAAAGCTAACTTCAGCACGCTAAATCTTGACCTTGGCTAAATACTTGTTGACTTTACTAGTTTGGGTGACTGGATTGTGTTAAGCAAGAGCTGTAACCAGCATTTTTGTTTAGCCTTGCATAAGGCATGCAAGTGATCTTTTTGCTAATCCATTGGAGATTGGTTAATTTTAACTTGGACCTTGTTCTTTTGTATCCTGATATGTAGTTACTGAGTCATCAGGAAGCTAAATTGAAAGATGACTAAACACAGGATTTTTTTCCTTTTCTAGACTTTGTGTATTATGATTTATATTTAGAAACAAGTCTAAAGAATCAACACCTTTTGTTGAGTTCTTCTGCCCAAGTTCCAATTTCATATTGATAAGTACAGTAGTACCGATTCGAGCGTTCCTAGGGAAAAGATGTGTAGGCCCAGCCAAGTAAAAGATTTTTCAGCCTTTTAAAATCTGTTTCTTTGAAGGATCTGTGAGGGAGCAAAGGGAGTCTGGTTTCAGCACAAACAAATGGGTTTGGATTTTGCAACTTAACCCAGAGGTTTCTAAGAATCTTTCTGAGCATGCAAGGAGTAGTATAAAACTGCTGAGCATGCTAGGAGCAGGAGCTGTTGGTTCCTAGGAGGAGCTTAGATAATTTAAACTGGATACGGATTTGTGTTCCTTTAACTGGATGGTCTACAAATCCTTGCTTAATATTGTTGAATCATGAACCACTAAAGGCTGCAGTTTTTTCTAAATGTAATTTGTTCCACATTTTTGTAACATGGGTAGTATTTCCTTCAATTTTTTAGAACTTTTAGCCCATTAATTTGAACCCGAGTTGAAACTACTCAAAATTAATTCACTAAACCAATTATGCTTAAGAAATTATGATCAATGTGGAATGGGTTTCTATTTAGCTGCTTCAGCTAATACACCATTCACAATTGATTTGGTTAACAACTCTATCGATCTCTGATTGTAAATTACCGTCCTTTCATTCTCCATGTACAAGTCTTTCTTATTTTTGTTTCTGAAACCTTAGCTAATGTTTCAAACTATGATGCTCCTTATAGACTCTTCAGTTTCTAAAAATGATTTATCTCCATCTTGCTGGTTCTCTTTAATTTCCCCTTGAATTGCCTTTCAATGAGTAGAATTAAACTCTTGGAACCCAGACATACCTCTGGGAAATCTAAATGCCATCAGTCCATGGTCAATATTTTTAAGGTGAATGCTATATTTCTTTAAATGTGTTTTAAGGCCATAAGCATATATTTGTCCTTCTTACTCTAATCTTTTAACATGTAGACAATTGTCTTTAGATAATTTTCTATATATCTTTAATATTCTAATTTATTTAGACTTGTTTCTTCCACCTTTTCAACTTTGGAAGGTTTTACACTGAATGTTGATGAAACCAACACAAAGCCAAGTTTGCAATTTATGGGTTCACTATCATTCTACAAATAGTATTTATTTGATAGATAAATTGGCCATGCTTCTCCACATTCAGAACTTCAAACAAAAGCATTCCATTTAATTACCGGTTCATGTCGGAAGCATGACACTTTTGCTTTTCAAAAGGAGTAAAGTGCTGTTATGAATATATTTTGTTTCTGCCACACAATTATGAGGTCTAGTGATGGCTTTCTAATGCATTCATTTGCTTTCTAGGCTTAGTGTTGAGTTTTATTTATGACAGCATTATTTAGATGGTAAAGTCGTGTAGATTGTAGCAACTCAAAAGTTGTTTAATTTTCATTTCAGACTGTTTACACTGACATTAATTTTATATTCAAAATCTGTTCTGACAAATATGTTGCTAAGTTCCTTCTTAAAATGATGGCCATAGTTTTCTGATACAGGAGTAGTTTGAGATTTTAGCCAGTGTTGGCTTCAAATGTTTCTTACTGTGTTTTCTCATTGCCCACTATAGTCCTGTGGCAAACAGAATTGTGCAGATCACCAACAACACAATGCAAGGAGGCAATGTTTCAGGCTCCAAAGGACTGCATGGATCAGATGCTCGTTTTAAGCCATTCAAAAGGGGTGCTCCACGAAGATTCTAATCCAGTTGTTTGCAACTGACTGTTCTTGTTTTTAGATTTACCTAGTGTTTGTAGATATATTCAGCCTGTACAATCTACTATGTTTTCACTTTTTTTCCTTTCTTGAACATTAATAGGTCTGTTTTAAAAAATATATAATTTCATGACTGACCTTTTTGCTGTTTTTTATAGCAGTACAGCTATAGAAAATAAAAAAGTCACTTTTATTTTCAATCTGATTTGTGTAAATGTCTTGTGTTGGAAGAGAGCTCGACAGTGGAACCCCAATTATCAGCTAGTACAGGGATTGGGTGGGGAATTCCTTCTCCATGGATAATGGAAGTTGGATGTTTGACAGGCTCTATTCTTAGTGAGCTTTGGAGTATCCTCCCGGTGCCCTAATCAACCTGCTAGAACACGTAAATCTCAGCCAAAAGTGGGGCAGATCTTGTTTCTGGTAGCCTTGACTCTTCATTTCTTGTCCCCTAAATTTTGGCTTTGTGGGTAATAAAGATTAACCCAAAGACGTAACCACTCATAAACGCAGCTGAATCGAGAATGATTTGAAAGATTAATTTATAAACTGTAATTGGAATTCCATGAATAATTGAGAAATGCATAAAGGAAGCACAGATAACTGAGGCTCCACTGTATGGTCAATTATTCAAAACTTAGTTGACAATTGTGCAATTCTCTATCTTAAGTAATGTAGTTAACTCATTCTACATTAACAAACAGGACACAGGGAGAAATTGCAGGCTCCATCTTTTTGCAAAATAGCATATTTATTGAGAATTAATTTTCTACATTTACCAGTCACAGTTTAAAATATTAGTTTTTCCTCAAAGGATTGTTCTGTACAAGTTCACCTGTATGAATGTGGCATTGATGCTAGAAAGATGTATGCTTAGATTTTGCAATAAATCCTCATGACATTATTTGAATTTAAGTTACTTTTTATTCCCCTTTCCTGCTTTGCTAAAAGATTTTGATTCACAAACTATAAATTATTGATGTGGATATAATCAAATAAATGGGCTCTAGGTTTTCCTGAAATAATATTATGCATCTGTTATGTTTAAATAACATCTCTAAAGTTAACTTCTCAGAAATTCATCCCGGTCACTGGTGCTAAACGTATTCTCTCACTGCACTGTGAAGAGAGCACTTTGAAGAATTTCTCCTTTGTTGTTCTTGACTCCTTTCCACTGTAACCTGCACAGTCCAGCCTTGCTGCCACTGCTGATCAACAAGCAGTCCAAAGCTACATTACCAAAAAATAACACTGCCGCTGGTGGTGCCCAGACTGATACTTGAAAATGAATTGGAGTAACTTTAATCACAAACTTGCAAAGTTAACGGCCACATCAGGAGGACAAGCTGTGATGCCTCAAAGGTACTGTTATTATGACCATCAGGATAGGAGACAAAGCTGACTCTGCTAACTACTGATGAATCCCAGCACGGGGAAAATCATTGCCAACATCCTCAACCAACAAATAAGTTAAAAAGTTGTTCATTGAAAATCAATGTGGGTTCCAGCTACCTGAACATGGTCATAACCATATGCCAAATCCAAAAGAAATAAACATTGCAGTAGCAATTACCATACATACAGTGCCCTCCGTTATGTATGAGACAAAGAACCATCATTTATTTGCCTCTTATTTGTAACTAGACCAAGTGCAGACCCGTTGGGTCTGTTTCCCCAACTGCGTTTGCGGGGGGGGGGGGCTGAGGCATCACACTCACATTAACCACCCCCCAAACACACAGGTGAGGGGAGGGGAGAGGAGGAGGAGGAGGAAACGGGACAGATTTGGGAGGGAAAGGAGAACGGGGTAGGTGGTGAGAGAGGGGGATGGGGAGAGAGATGTGGGGGAGGGGGGGGGAATAGGGAGGAGGGGGGGAAGGGGAGAGGGAAGAGTGGGAGGGAGGCGTGAGAGGGGGAAGGGGAGAGAATGACGTGGAAGAGGGAGGATGAGCGGGATGGGGAGGGGAGAGAGATGTGAGGTGGAGGGATGGGGACGGAGAGGAGGAGAAGGGTAAGCGTGGAGGGGGGAAAGAGTGGGGAGGGAGGGGGGAGAGGTGGAAGAGTGGGGAGGTAGGGGGAGTGGTGGAAGAGGGGGAGAGAGGGAAGGGGAGAGGGTAGAGAGTGAAGGGGTGGGGGACGGAGAGGGGTGAGAAGAGGGAAACTTAGAAACAGAAATTAGGTGCAGGAGTAGGCCATTCGGCCCTTCGAGCCTGCGCCTCCAGTCAATATGATCATGGCTGATCATCCAACTCAGTATCCTGTACCTGCCTTATCTCCACACCCCCTGATCCCTTTAGCCACTAGGGCCACATCTAACTCCCTCTTAAATATAGCCAATGAACAGGTCTCAACTACCTTCTGTGGCAGTGAATTCCAGAGATTCACCACTCTCTGTGTGAAAAATGTTTTTCTCATCTCGGTCCTAAAAGATTTCCCCCTTATCCTTAAACTGTGACCCCTTGTTCTGGACTTCCCCAACATCGGTTTCTATAAGATCCCCCCTCAATCTTCTAAAATCTAGCGAGTACAAGCCGAGTCTATCCAGTCTTTCTTCATATGAAAGTCCTGACATCCCAGGAATCAGTCTGGTGAACCTTCTATGTACTCCCTCTATGGCAAGAATGTCTTTGAGCATTGGGCATTGTGACATCACACGGTGGAACGAATCAAAAGGAAGAAAGGCAGCCGCCACACGGCGGCAGGCACACAGTTTTATATAATAACTAGACCAAGTGCAGACCCGTTGGGTCTGTATCCCCAACGGCGTTTGAGGGGGGGGTGGGGGGCTGCGGCATCATACTCACATTAACCACCCCCCAAACACACAGGTGGGGGGAGGGGGATGAGAAGAGGAGGAGGAGGAAACGGGACAGATTTGGGAGGGAAAGGAGAGTGGAGTTGGGGGTGAGAGAGGGGGATGGGGTGGATGTGGAGGGAGGGGTGGGGGGAGAGGGGAAAGAGTGGGGAGGGAGAGTGGAGGTGGAAGAGTGGGGAGGGAGGAGGAGAGGTAGGGGGAGTGACGGGTAGGAGGAAGGGGGCGGGTGGAGAGAGGGAAGGGTGTGGGGTAGAGAGGGAAGGGGGGTGGGGAGAGGGATGGGTGGGAGAGGGGTGAGGAGAGCGAAACAGAAATTAAGTGCAGGAGTAGGCCATTCGGCCCTTCGAGGCTGCACAACCATTCAATATGGTCATGGCTGATCATCCAACTCAGTATCCTGTACCTGCCTTCTCTCCATACCCCCTGATCCCTTTAGCCACAAGGGCCACATCTAACTCCCTCTTAAATATAGCCAATGAACTGGCCTCAACTACCTTCTGTGCCAGTGAATTCCACTCTCTGTGTGAAAAATGTTTTTCTCATCTCGGTCATAAAAGATTTACGCCTTATCCTTAAACTGTGACCCCTTGTTCTGGACTTCCCCAACATCTGGAACAATCTTGCTGCATCTAGCCTGTCCAACCCCTTAAGAATTTTGTAAGTTTCTATAAGATACCCCCTCAATCTTCTAAAATCTAGCGAGTACAAGCCGAGTCTATCCAGTCTTTGTTCATATGAAAGTCCTGACATCCCAGGAATCAGTCTGGTGAACCTTCTCTGTACTCCCTCTATGGCAAGAATGTCTTTGAGCATTGGGCATTGTGACATCACACGATGGAACGTTCACCAGGGGCTGGGGCTCCTGCAAAGGCATATGTAAATGGTTCCATTCCGATTGGACATCTGTGAGCATCGGGCATTGTGACATCACACGATGGAACGTTCACCAGGGGCTGGGCTGGGGCTGCTTCTATGGGTGAGAAGCCATTTTTTTAAACTATTGGGGGGGAGAGAAGGATTTGATAAAAAATGTGTACATAAACACGACAAAATGTAATCAGGAGTGGATACTTAGAAAGAAAAGTGAAATCTCTACCGAAATGGAAAAGATCTCGGCGATTCTGCATCTGGTTTCGGCGTAGCAAAGAATCAAAGGAAGAAAGGCAGCCGCAGCCGGACGGGCGGACGCCGGCAGGCACACAGTTTTATATAATAACTAGACCAAGCGCAGACCCGTTGGGTCTGTTTCCCCAACGGCGTTTGCGGGGGGGGGGGGGGGGGGGGCTGAGGCATCACACTCACATTAACCACCCCCCAAACACACAGGTGGGGGGAGGGGGGGTGAGAAGAGGGGAGAGGAGGAGGAGGAAACGGGACAGATTTGGGAGGGAAAGGAGCGCGGGGTAGGGGGTGAGAGGGGGATGGGGAGAGAGATGTGGGTGAGGGGGGAGGGAGGAGGGAGGAAGAGAGGGGAAGGAGTGGGGAGAGTGGAGGGGGAAGGGGGGAGAGAAGAGGAAGAGTGGGGAGGGAGGAGGAGAGGGGTAGGGGGAGTGATGGAAGAGGGACAGAGGGGTAGGGGAAGGGGGCGGGTGGAGAGAGGGAAGGGGGTGGGGTAGAGAGGGAAGGGGGGTGGGGGAGAGAGGGATGAGGAGAGGGAGGGTGGGAGAGGAGTGGGGAGAGAGGAAGGGGTATAGGGGTAGCGGGAGTGGTGGAAGAGGGACGGGGGAGTGGTGGAAGAGGAACAGAGGGGAAGGGGTGGGGGAGAGTGGGGAAGGGAGGGGAAGAGAGGGGTGGGGGAGGAAGAGGGGTGGAGTAAGGGGAGAGAAGTGGAAGAGTGGGGAGGGAGGGGGAGGGGGTGGTGGTAGAGAGGGAAGGGGGGTGGGGGAGAGAGGGATGGGTGGGAGAGGGGTGAGGAGAGGGAAACAAGCATAGAAATTAAGTGCAGGAGTAGGCCATTCGGCCCTTCGAACCTACACCACCATTCAATATGATCATGGCTGATCATCCAACTCAGTATCCTGTACCTGCCAAAATATAGCCAATGAACTGGCCTCAACTACCTTCTGTGGCAGAGAGTTCCAGGGACTCACCACTATCTGTGTGGAAAATGTTTTCCTCATCTCAGTACTAAAGGATTACCCCTTTATCCTTAAACTGTGAGCCGCTTGTCCTGGACTTCCCCAACATCGGGAACAATCTTCCTGCATCAGACAAATGCAATTCAGGACTTTTCTCTTCACAAGCAAAGACAAAATGACGGATAGTGAAGAATTCGAACAATCGCGAAGCGTTCAGATGCTGCGCGCGCCTCCTGCACCAAAGGGGGGGGGGGGAGGGAGCGTGTGTCGTCACACACAAAGATCTTGTTGCGGAGAGCTCCGCTATAAGATTTTTGGTCACACACTATGCACGCGCCTCCACAAACAGATGAGCGTCTTCTTGAATGGAGAGCGTGTGGCTGCCTCCACAAACAGTCACACACACTATGGACCTGCCCCCACAAAAAAATATTTTGTGTGGAAGGGGAGGAGGAGGGTGGAGGGGGGGAGGAGAGGATGGGGGAGAGAGGTGAGGGGGGGGGGGGGTGGAGGGATTGGAGCGGGCGTGCATGAGTCGAGAGAAGAGAGAAGGGCAGAGGGAGAGAGAGAGGCTGGTTCAACACCAAAAAACCTGGATAAACTCAGCGGGTGCAGCAGCATCTATGGACCGAAGGAAAAGGGCAACGTTTTTGGCCGAAACCCCTTCTTCCGGGTTTCTCTCCATAGATGCTGCCGCACCCGCTTAGTTTATCCAGGTTTTTTTATGTCTACCTTCGATTTTCCAGCATCTGTAGTTCCTTCTTAAAGACAGAGACTGTGCACGGTAAGGGAATGAGGAGGGAGAGGGGGAAGAGTGTGGAGGGAGGGGGAAAGTCGGATGGGAGGGGGAGAGGGGTGAGGGGAGAGAGGGGAAAGAGTGTGGGGGGGGGGAGGGGGGGGTCTAAGCTATAACAGTAAATTAAACATTGTCACTAATGCCAGCGTGTTGTAGAGTAATCCCTGCTGATGTGCTAGAACACAAAGAAGGACCCCATGAATCAACTAACTCACTTAGCAGGGACTTTGCTTTCTTGCACTTTAATCGACCTCGCAGCACTTTCTTCAGCTTTTTTTATACTTTCCCACTAAATACAATGAACCTGCTGCAAGTTTCCACGACATTTATTCCACAGATCAACACAGATCTCCAGTAAAACAGGCATCTGTGAAGCTCCCTCAGCCATTTTGTGTGCTAGCCTGAAACAAAGCGCGTGATTGGCCAACTGGCAGACAACTCAATGTTAAACGTGCTTTGATTGGACTAGAAAATTCCCGAACTTTTTCCCGTTTTTCTGAGTTTCAGTGGTGATTTTTATAAATATTTTTACACAATATGTGAAAATTTCATGTAGTTTGGTGACTTGGGTCACGAAACTACAGAATAAAGCTCCTCGGCCCACAGCCTATTCTCTGTACTCCCTCTATGTCAACAATGTCTTTGAGCATTGGGCATTATGACATCACACGATGGAACGTTCACCAGGGGCTGGGGCTCCTGCAAAGGCATATGTAAATGGGTCCATTCCGATTGGACATATGTGAACATCGGGCATTGTGACATCACACGATGGAACGTTCAGCAGGGGCTGGGGCTGGTGCTGATTCTATGGGTGAGAAGCCAGTTTATTTTTGAAATATTGGGGGGAGGGGAGGGGGGTGAGAAGGATTTGATTAAAAACGTGTACTTAAACACGACGAAATGTAATGAGGTGCGGATACTTAGAAAGAAAAGTGAAATCTCTACCGAAATGGAAAAGATGTCGGCGATTCTGCATCTGGTTTCGGAGTTGCAGGGAATCAAAGGAAGAAATGCGGCCGGAAGCCGTACATGTAAATGGATCCATTCCGATTGGACGTCTGCGAGCGTCGGGCATTGCGATTGGACATCTGCGAGCATCGGGCATTGTGACATCGCACGGCGGGAATGAATCGAAAGGCAGAAAGGGATCCGGACGCCAGCCGGACGGATGGGACGAGAGTTTATATATTAACTAGACCAAGGGCAGACCCGTTGGGTCTGTTTCCCCAACGGCGTTTGCGGGGGGGTGGGGGGGTGAGAAGAGGGGAGGGAGGGGAGAGGAGAGGAGGAGGAGGAAACGGGATAGATTTTGGAAAGGAGAGCGGGGTAGGAGGTGAGAGATGGGGAGAGAGATGTTGGGGAGGGGGGATGGGGACGATGGGGAGGAAGGAGGGAGGGGGAGAGAGGGGAAAAAGTGGGGAGGGAGAGTGGAGGGGAAGGGGGAGAGAAGTGGAAGAGTGGGGAGCGAGGAGGAGAGGGGTAGGGGGAGTGATGGAAGAGGGACAGAGAGATAGGGGGAAGGGGGTGGGGGGAGAGGGAAGGGGGTGGGGTAGAGAGGGAAGGGGGTGAGGGAGAGGGGTGAGGAGAGGGAGAGGGGGAGGAGAGGGAGAGGGGGAGGAGAGAAAGGGGAGAGAAGTGGAAGAGTGGGGAGGGAGAGAGGGGTAGCGGGAGTGGTGGAAGAGAGACGGGGGAGTGGTGGAAGAGGGACAGAGGGGTAGGGGAAGGGGTGGGGGAGAGAGGGGAAGGGAAGGGAGGGGAAGAGAGAGGGGTGGGGGTGGTAGAGGCGTGGGGTAAGGGGATAGAAGTGGAAGAGTGGGAAGGGAGGGGTAGGGGTAGGGGAGTGGTGAAAGGGGGACAGAGGGGTAGGGGGAAGGGGGTGGTGGTAGAGAGGGAAGCAGGGTTGGCGGAGAGAGGGATGGGTGGGAGAGGGAGAGGGGTGGGAAGAGGTAAGCATAGAACCATTGAAATTAAGTGCAGGAGTAGGCCATTCGGCCCTTCGAGCCTGCACCACCATTCAATATGATCGTGGCTGATCATCC
Organism: Amblyraja radiata; assembly: GCF_010909765.2. Classification (NCBI taxonomy): domain Eukaryota; kingdom Metazoa; phylum Chordata; class Chondrichthyes; order Rajiformes; family Rajidae; genus Amblyraja; species Amblyraja radiata. The sequence continues at coordinate 17,303,669 of NC_045989.1, read as the reverse complement.
AACTCAGTATCCTGTACCTGCGTTCTCTCCATACCCCCTGATCCCTCTAGCCACAAGGGCCACATCTAACTCCCTCTTAAATACAGCCAATGAACAGGCCTCAACTACCTTCTGTGCCAGTGAATTTCTGGACTTCCCCAACATCTGGAACAATCTTCCTGCATCTAGCCTGTCCAACCCCTTAAGAATTTTGTACGTTTCTATAAGATACCCCCTCAATCTTCTAAATTCTAGCATGTACAAGCCGAGTCTATCCAGTCTTTCGTCATATGAAAGTCCTGACATCCCAAGAATCAGTCTGGTGAACCTTCTCTGTACTCCCTCTATGGCAACGATGTATTTGAACATTGGGCATTGTGACATCACACGATGGAACGTTCACCAAGTGCTTGTGCTCCTGCAAAGGCATATGTAAATGAATCCATTCCGATTGGACATATGTGAACATTGGGCATTGTGACATCACACGATGGAACGTTCAGCAGGGGCTGGGGCTGGTGCAGCTTCTGTGGGTGAGAAGCCAGTTTAGTTTTGAAATATATGGGGGGGGGGGGGGCGGGAAGGAGTTGATTAAAAACGTGTACTTAAACACGACGAAATGTAATGAGGAGCGGATACTTAGAAAGAAAAGTGAAATCTCTACCGAAATGGAAAAGATGTCGGCGAATCTGCGTCTGGTTTCGGAGTTGCAGGGAATCAAAGGAAGAAATGCGGCCGGAAGCCGTACATGTAAATGGATCCATTCCGATTGGACGTCTGCGAGCGTCGGGCATCGTGATTGGACGTCTGCGAGCATCGGGCATTGTGACATCGCACGGCGGGAACGAATCGAAAGGCAGAAAGGCAGCCGGACGGATGTCGGACGGATGGGGCGAGAGTTTTATATAATAACTAGACCAAGTGCAGACCCGTTGGGTCTGTTTCCCCAACGGCGTTTGCGGGGGGGGGGGGGGGGGGGAGAAGAGGGGAGGGAGGGGAGAGGAGGAGGAGGAAACGGGATAGATTTGGGAGGGAAAGGAGAGCGGGGTAGGGGGTGAGAGATGGGGAGAGAGATGTGGGGGAGGAGGGATGGGGAGGAGGGAGGGAGAGGGAGAGAGGGGAAAGAGTGGGGAGGGAGAGTGGAGGGGAAGGGGGAGAGAAGTGGAAGAGTGGGGAGGGAAGGAGGGGTAGGGGGAGTGATGTACCTGCCTTCTCTCCATACCCCCTGTTCCCTTTAGCCAACGCTGCCGTTGCCTACCCGTAGCCCCCACGGGAGACGTGGTCCTCGAAGTAGAGCCGTTCCCGAAAGGCCGTTTTTAAATGGCGTCGCTTGAGGTTGTGCTGCGGGCGCCAGCAGCCGTTATGGTCGCTGGCCAGCAGGAGGCGACAAAATGAGTGAGTGGGGGGGGGGGAGAAGGTTTTAATGAAAAAAATGGACATAAACATAACGAAATGTAATGAGGAGTGGATAGCTGGAAGGGAAAGTGAAATGTCTATCGAAATGGCTGCTTGTATGGGTGTGAAGCCAGTTTTTTTTTGAAAAACTGGGGGGTGGGGGGGGGAGAAGGAATTGATTAAAAACGTGTACTTAAACACAACGAAATGTAACGAGGAGCGGATACTTTGAAAGAAATGTGAAATCTCTACCGAAATGGAAACGATGTTGGCGATTCTGCTTTCCCCCTTATCCTTAAACTTTGACCCCTTGTTCTGGTCTTCCCCAACATCCGGAACAATTTTTTTTGCATCTAGCCCGTCCAACCCCTTAAGAATTTTATACGTTTCTATAAGATACCCCCTTAATCTTCTAAAATCTAGCGAGTACAAGGCGAGTCTATCCAGTTTTTCTTCATATGAAAGTTCTGACATCCCAGGAATCAGTCTGGTGAACCTTCTCTGTACTCCCTCTCTATGGCAACGATGTCTTTGAGCATTGGGCATTGTGACATCACACAATGGAACGTTCACCATTGGCTGGGGCTCCTGCAAAGGCATATGTAAATGGATCCATTCCGATTGGACATATGTGAACATTGGGCATTGTGACATCACACGATGGAACGTTCAGCAGGGGCTGGGGCTGGTGCAGCTTCTGTGGGTGAGAAGCCAGTTTAGTTTTGAAATATTGGGGGGGGAGGGGGGGGGGGGGGTAAAGATTTGATTAAAAACGTGTACTTAAACACGACGAAATGTAATGAGGAGCGGATACTTAGAAAGAAAAGTGAAATCTCTACCGAAATGGAAAAGATGTCGGCGATTCTGTGTCCGGTTTCGGAGTTGCAGGGAATCAAAGGAAGAAATGCGACCGGAAACCGTACATGTAAATTGATCCGTTCCAATTGGACGTCTGCGAGCGTCGGGCATGGCGATTGGACATCTGCGAGCATCGGGCATTGTGACATCGCACGACGGGAACGAATCGAAAGGCAGGAAGGGATCCGGACGCCAGCCGGACGGATGGGGCGAGAGTTTTATTAGATAGATAGATAGATAGATAGATAGATAGATAGATAGATAGATAGATAGATAGATAGATAGATAGATAGATAGATAGATAGATAGATAGATAGATAGATAGATAGATAGATAGATAGATAGATAGATAGATAGATAGATAGATAGATAGATAGATAGATAGATAGATAGATAGATAGATAGATTAGAATAGATAGATTAGAATAGATAGATAGAGAAAAAAAATCACATGTGGTTAAAGTGCACATTGTCAGATTTTAATAAAGGCAATTTTTGTACATTTTGTTTTCACCATGTAGAAATCACAGCAGTGTTCATACATTGCCCCCCCATTTCAGGGCACCATAATGCTTGGGACACAGTAATGTAATGTAAATGAAAGTAATCATGTTTAGTTTAAGAAGGAACTGCAGATGCTGGAATAATTGATAGGAGACAAAAAATACTGGAGAATCTAGTCATGTTTAGTATTTTGTTGCATATCCTTTGTATGCAATGACTGCTTGAAGTCTGATATTCATGGACATTACCAGTTTCCGGGTGTCTTCTCTGGTGATGCTCTGCCAGGCCTGTATTGCAGCCATCTTTAGCTTATACTTATTATGGGGGCAAGTTCCCTTCAGTTTTCTCTTCGGCATTTAAAATACATGCTCAATTAGGTTCAGATTGGGTGATTGACTTGGCCACTCAAGAATTAACAATTTTTTAGCATTGAAAAACTCCTTTGTTGCTTTAGCAGTATGTCTGGGATCATTGTGTTCAAGAAGGAACTGCAGATGCTGGAAAATCGAAGGTACACAAAAATGCTGGAGAAACTCAGCGGGTGCAGCAGCATCTATGGAGCGAAGGAAATAGGCAACGTTTCGGGCCGAAACGCTTCTTCTTCAGTCTTGTTGTGGTATGAACCGTCGGCCAATGTGTTTTGAGGCATTTGTTTGAACTTGAGCAGATAGGATGTGTCTATACACTTCAGAATTCATTATGCTACTACCATCAGCAGTTGTATCATCAATGAAGATAAGTGAGCCAATACCTTCAGCAGCCATACATGCCCAGGCCATAACACCCCCACCACTGTTTCACAGATGAGGTGGTATGCTTTGGATCTTAGGCAGTTCTTTCTCTCCTCCATACTTTGATATTGCCATCACTATGATATAAGTTAATCTTCATCTCATCTGTCCACAAGACCTTTTTCCAGAATTGTGGTTGCTCTTTTAAATACTTCTTGGCATACTGTAACCTGGCCATCCTCTTTTCAGCTAACCAGTGGTTTGCATCTTGCAGTGTAGCCTCTGTTTTTCTGTTCATGAGCCTTCAGTGAACAGTGGTCATTGACAAATCCACACTTGACTCCTGTAGAGTGTTTCTGATCTGTCAGACAGGTGTTTGGAAATTTTTCTTTATTGTAGAGAGAATTCTTCTGTCATCAGCTGTGGAGGTCTTCCTTGGCCTGCCAGTCCCTTTGCAATTAGTAAGCTCACCAGTGCTCTCTTTCTTCTTAATAAAGTTCCAAACAGTTGATTTTGGTAAGCCTAATGTTTGGCTGATGTCTCTATAACAGTTTTATTCTTGTTTCTCAGTCTCATAATGGCTTCTTTGACTTTCATTGGCATAACTTTGGTCCTCATGTTGATAAACAGCAATAAAAGTTTACAAAGACTGGAGGAAAGACTAGGTGCTGAGATCTCTTATGCCTGCATTAAGGAGGCAATTAAACACACCTGAGCAATTACAAATGCCTGTGAAGCCATGTGTCCCAAACATTATGGTGCCATGCAATGAGGGGGACTATGTATAAACACAGCTGTAATTTCCACATTGTGAAACCAAAATGTATAAAAATGGTCTTTAATAATATGACAATGGGCACTTTAACCACATGTGATTTTTTTTCCTATTACATATCTCAAATTGTGGAGTACAGAGGCAAATAAATAAATGATGGGTCTTTGTCCCAAACATTATGGAGGGCACCGTAGGGTGAGGGGATTGATTACCAAATGGGTGGACAAAAACTAAAAATGAGAAAAGGCTGAGGTGAGAGAAGAGGCACAAAATGTGAGACCATGGGGAAGATGTAGAGACGGGAAAGAGAGGGTGCATCCAGTTGGGGTTCAAAGAGAGGGTGGAAAAGGTGGGGAGGGGGGGGCATGCAGTGTTGGTTTGTTAAGTTGCCTATAATTGGGGAATTCAATGTTCATATTGTTGGGTTGTTAGTGACCTAAGCGCAGCACAAGGTTGTGTTCCTCCAGTTTGCGTGTAGCCTCACTCTGGCAATGGTGGAGGCCCAGGGCAGAAAGGTCAGTAAGGGGATGAGAAAGAGTTAAAATGCTTTGCAACCAGGAGATCCTGTAGACCTTTGCGGATCGAGTGTAAGTGTTCAGCGAAACTCACCTTATCTATGCTTGGTCTCACTAATGTATAGGAGGCCACATCAGGAAAACCGGGTGCAGTGGCTGGTGTTGGAGGTGCTCATGAACCTCTGTCTCACCTGGAAGGAATGTCAGGGTCTCTGGATGGAGATGAAGGAGGAGGTATAGGGACAGGTCTCCTCTGGATTGATTGCTGGGGTCCCTGGATGGAGATGACGGAGATGGTGTAGATCAGTGGTTACAGGTTTCTATGAAACTTCATTCTAACTGACTCTGCAGTTAAATGTGGCCAAAGTGGCCTTGTGAGCATTGTTTAGACACCTGTGACTTTTAATGTTCCCTGTTCCAAGATTTATAAACGTTAGTGCGAGGTTTTATTTGTCCAACAGGACTGGGTAGTGAACGGGGCTGTGAGATGTCAGGTAGTGGATGGGGCTGCTGTCAGGTGTGCAGAGTGAATGGTGGGTGGGTGTCTTGTCAAATGGGCATCAGAACCTCTTGGGCAGCTTGCAACTCAGCGGAGATTGACACAAAATGCTGGAGTAACTCAGCAGGGCAGGCAGTATTTCTGGAGAGAAGGAATGGGTGATGTTTGGGGCCAGACTTTGCAACCCAGCGGTATGAATATTGATCTCTCCAACTTCAATAACCCTTACTTTCATTCTCCATCCCTCCCCAACCCTAGTCATTGTACTGGTTTTACTATCGTCCTGGTGAGTTTCATTGTCTAACTCGTTTTCTCCTAGTTCACAACTAACAATGGCTTGTTTCCTTTATCATTGTTACTTTATTGCATATCTTTCATTCATTTGTTCTATATCACCATCTGTATCTCATTTCCCTTTCCCCTGACTGTCAGTCTGAAGAAGTCTTGACCCGAAATGTCACCTATTCCTTTTCTCTAGAGTCTGACCTGCTGAGTTACTCCAACTTTTTGTGTCTATCAGGGTTGCCTGGCAGGTGAGGCTTCAGTCACATGCCCATCAATGTGATTGGTGGACAGGGCTAATGTCAGGCAGCCAGTGGGCTGGTTCTGAATGCTGGTTACAGCAGCAATTCTGGGACAAGAATGTGGGTCCTGGGCAGAAACAGTCTATGATGCTGAAAGGCGTTTTGCAAAGAAAGTGCAAATGAAACAACGCCAAACACATGTCATTGCAAGAAATGGGTTTTTATTTCAGTCTGGAGTATTACCAATTTTAACATCATTCTGCAACAGAAGATTTTGCATTAATTGATACCAAAGTTTTATTGTAACATGATTCTCAATGTTTCACTTGTAAAACTGCAATTAAAGCCACATTTCACTCTTTCTGATGGTTAATGAGGCACTAATGGGTGTTCAGTTCAGCTGATAGGGCTGACTTGGTCACGGTATACCTTATTCTAAAATTAATTGCAAATATTTCAGAGGCTATCTGATACCACCCAGTTTTCCATGCTTGTTCTATACCAAATACACTGTTTTTTTCCCCATAATGAGGCATGTTAGCAAATGTACATGGCAGTTTTTTGTTGTAAACATCAGACTGGGCAGCAGTTTTCGTTACTGATTTTCATTAAGTTCCACTTTCTTCCATGTTTTCCCCCCAGTTATTCCCTCATTTTCAACACTTCGGTTCAGTTTTCCCTAGATTGATTTATTTTTAGCGTTTAAATAATTCACATTACATGCAATGCATTTTTTCCTTCCTATTTTAAGATTTCAAAAACCTAGAAGTTCTTGTACCAAAATTTTACCCTATTCCTAGTCCGGGTCCGGGATTTAAATAAAAAAATAAATGAAAATATAAACAATGCCTCAAATCTGTTACTGTAAATACAGAATCTTTAACATTATGGCACAATTTGCTACTCTCCCACTTGCCCCAATCTGCACAAGATACACATTGTAAAGAATTAACTGCTTTTGTCCATTCAGTCACATAATGACAGAAGTACAAAGTGAAGACAATGAATCTACATTCCGCAGAAAGCTCTCTAAAATCAAATAGTTGGAATGCCAATAAAAGTATTTTTGTGCTGCCAAAGTTCACTTGATCCCACTAAGTATATAACACACATTATGATAGTATGCGACATACAAGTTTGGTCATGAATATAGAAAATGGAACAGAATGTCATGAAATCGGCATCTACCAAAACGCAGACACTCCCAGATGCAGGATTTGTAACAGTACAGGTACCCAAAGCAATGGGGAAAAGTAGCTGTGCTTTAGGAGACATCAAAAGGTAGAGAGCAAATTCAAAATCTACATCTTTTTCCATTGTGTATATTTTTAATTCAACAGTATTTTGGTAAATGTCTCAAAATAAACAAACAACAAAGCAAAAGTGCAACAAAAGTTATTGAAAGTAACAGGTTCTGGTCAATACTTTTCTTGTCTGTTGTTAATCATGGTGAATATACATGTACAGTGGCTTGAAGTATATTGTGCATCCTGTTGTAATAAACAAATGATAAAACCCAATCCCACTGGTGTATGAGATTAAATCTCCAACACAAAAGTTGACATTATTAAAATGTCTAGCAAATATTCCATTGTGAATGATCAAATGGCAACATATAGCTTTCTTTGAACAAAGAAATATTCAATGTCATGCTCTCAAATGCACCAAATTTCTGTGAAGCATTCAGAAAATCTGCAAAATTCAAGTTGCAGAGTAGCACAAATACACCCATCCTTGTAATAGACAAATGTGCAAAACAAAGTGATATTTAAAGCATAATCATTTCAGAAGACTTAGCATTTATTTTCAACAATCCTTACGTGAAACATTTAGCATATTAAAACTGTCGGGGAACCATACTCGACTGTTTATCAGTCAAGGTACCACAAACAAGCCTGCACTTGTGACTCAGGACTACGCACAACCCCCAACAGAAAGGCCAATGCAGCCCTGCACTGATAACTTTCAAAGCAACTACCTGTCCTAAAATGGGTTCTCAAGGGCTTTTAATGGTGAACAGTTGTTCCACAATGCAGCCCCTGGAGCAGTATGGTCAAAATCCACAAGTAATTACTTGGACAGGATTGCAAATAATTAGATCCATACATATTTGAAATCCTGGTACTTTTAATATCAACATATTTTGGTGAGGAAAATACAACTTTACATAAGCATTTGTATGACATTTATAATATGATCTACTAGATTTATCATGCACTATAAATGTGAGCTAATTCACAATACATCTGGGCAGTTCAATGAAATCTCCCCAAACCAACTTCATTATATCTGTCCCTGGTAAAGAATTTTTGATAAAGGGAAACCTCTAAGTGCAACATGATTCTTTCAAAATGCAAAAGATAGATATTCTGGGCTGCCCATCTCAAAATAATTTAACAAATTGCTTCACAATGAATAAATATTTATGTCTTAGTAAACAGGTTAAATGCTTTATTTTCTTCCTCCCTAGTTACTGACAGGTGTGAATCTTCCTCTAGATACATAACTGCTTCAAGCACTCTAACTGAGGGTGCCCTATTAGAGTTATTCAAATAAATAAACTGGTCAAATGTATTAAAAATCTACAAAACAGCTACATTATTAGAGTGACAATACTAATCTGAAACAGTATAAAATGATCCTTCAGATAATTTTCCTTCAATGTCAAAATTTAGTGTTCCTGCAACAGTGCCCAGTGAACAATGTATTTGGAACAGCTTACCATCATACCAAAGAAAAATAGTCAGTGTTTAAATTATACCAAAAAAAAAAGTATAACAATACCAAAGTTATTTGGCTTCTTCCAAAATGTTTTAAAATCCCCCCCCCCCCCCCCCCCCCCCCCCCCCCCCTCCCATTTCTGAATATTGGTCCCCTTAAGAAAAATAACTTTGCTACTGTCTACATCATTGACAATATTTGACCAAATAATCTTGAAGGTATTAATGAAGATAAACGATAACAATGATTGGGTACATTATTCAGCATTAAGGAATTCAGAAACAAAATGGTAATCACTAAAGGTGAATACAGTGCTGACTTAACTGACTGATTAAAGAGATCACAGAGAACTACTTGTAACATCTTTATTCTAGCAAGACCTTTATCGTCTCCAAGCCAACTTGAAACAATTTTCTCAATTGTCAGGAAGTATATTTGGTCAAAAAAACTAGCTTATTCACTTGCTTTTTAAAAAAATTACTGATATTTTACATGTTGAATATCTATTTTTACACATTTCCCTAGATTGACTTCTGTTGCAACGATTTTAAAACCATGCAAAATGTAGCAGATAAAGAAAACTTGAAGCAAGAGAGACCACGACTGACAAATATTGACTCTCCTTACCTTCCCCATTATGGCTCGTACAAAAAAAATGACATCTCCTTTAGAAAAGATTGTCCAGTGCTACATTTGTACACCAGCAGAGTTTGTATTAGCATCTTAAAACAATCTCTAATATGAATGACCTTCTGTAAGTGTTTTGCCTTTTTCTCCCTATGAGCTTGATTCTAGGCACAATCAAGGAAAACTAAAAATATTCTATATTCTCTTATTGTAAGCAGAGAATGAAATCTAAACCAACCACAAAACTGCCAATCATTGTCCTATAGCAAAATAGAGGCAGTATTATCCAGAATAGCTTATTAGCTGATTGCATTAATTAATGCAAAATATTAAGAGGCATAGTGATTTTACTGTTACATGTAAAGGTGCTTTTTGCATGTTTTAAACAATGATTTACGTCAAATTAAATGTAACTGCATCAATCAACACTGTAGAAACTCCCTTGTGAATATAGTGCATTGTGCAACAGACAGAGTTTGGCCGACTGTATCAAAGAAGTCATCCTTTCACTTCTCAAAATACAAACAATTAAGGATCAGGCACAGACGGCATATCACTGGATTCTTTTAAGGGTTACGCATTTAGTTTCTGGTAAAATTCCGTCCCCATCACAAGAGAATACACTTGTCCTTTTCTTTCTCCTTTGCTTCCTTGCGCTGCTTCCGTTCCGTGCCTCCCGGCTGTTTTCCAGCTGCTGCTGTTGCCGCCACCGCCTGTGATTGCTGCCCTTCCTGGAATGTTAGGAAAAAACATTCATATGAAGTAAAAGCTGCTAAATAACACAAGAGCTCACTGCTGGAATGGAACTGGTCATTTAACACACTGACAAATTTCAATCTACAGTCAGAGTTCAATCTATTCTTGCTCCACGCACCACACTTCTTGCACACTTTGGCTGATCTGGCAAAAATAACTAATTCAACTGGACTTTATGTGGATAATAAGATCACTGAGGACGATGTGGACAGCCTCCTAATCAAAATGGCGTTTGAAGACATGTGTGTTTGGCAAATAGTCAGGAGGTTAGTTAATTCACTATGTCACTCAAGTTCTGTGACTGGTCTACTTGGACAATGGTGATCTATCTCCAGGTGCTGCCATGTTTTCAAGAGCCATTGCAATCAGCTCAGCTCCAGATCTCAGCTCGTTTGCTTGTGTCAGGTCCAATGAGGGACAGTCGAGTGGTCCTGGCAAAATCCATGATCAGCACCGGTAAGAAGTATTGCACGTTAGATTGCTCTCACAATCCAGTGGTACAGCTAGTAGAGCTGCTGCCGCACAGCGCCAGAGCACTTGGATGCTGTCCATGTGGAGTTTGTTCGTGCTCCCTGTGACCGCGTGGGATTTCTCGGGATGCTCAGGTTTCCTCACATATCCAAAAGATATATATGTTTCAAGGTTACATACCTTGCTTCTAATGTCTCTGGAGTGGATGAGAAAGTGGGATAATATGGAACTAATGTGATTGATTGATGTTCAGTGTTGACGGTGGGCCAAAGGGCCTATTTCCATCCTGTATCTTTAAACTAAATCAAATAATCCATTTTCTTTGCCCACTCAATGATATTTTAGCTTGTGAATAGTACCAAACAGGAGCAGAATGTATTTTAATTCAACATACTGGAAATTTAAATCTTTATACAGATGAAAAGCTAGATTGCTTTTGAGCTAGTGGAATCAAGGGATATGGAGAGAAGGCAGGCATGGATAATTGATTGTGGACGATCAGCCATGATCACAATGAATGGCTATGCTGGCTCGAAGGGCCGAATGGCCTCCTCCTGCACTTTTCTTTTATGTTTCTATGCTTTCTAATCTACATAGTGTAAATATAATTGTCCAGAACACTCATAATACTTATTATGATGCATCGCAGTTCACTTATGAACAAATGAAATAAATTCAGCAGATCCTTGAGATTTCTAAATTCCTGCTTTCAATTCGACTGGGTTAGCATATTGCAAACTTAAAGATATGGAAGCAAAATGAACAGTCTCAGATGTTTACAGTTGCCATCTAGTGGCTGGTTCAGTAATAAAGGTAAAAAGCCTGGGATCAAACCTTTCTTGCTTCAAATCTTCACTTAAATCAATTATTAAAGAAGTAGTAACGGCGCATTTGGATAGCAGTAAAAGGATTGGTCCAAGTCAGCAGGGATTTAGGAAGGGGAAATCCTGCTTGGCCAATCTTCTAGAATTTTTTGAGGATGTGACAAGTAAAATGGATGAAGGAGAGCCAGTGGATGTAGTGCATCTGGACTTTCAGAAAGCCTCTGATAAGGTCCCACACAGGAGATTAGTGGGCAAAATTAGAGCACATGGTATTGGGGGATGGGTATTGACATGGATAGAGAATTGGTTGGCAGGCAGGAAACAAAGAGTAGAAATAAATGGGTCCCAGTCAGAATGGCAGGCAGTGGCGAGTGCAGTGCCGCAAGGCTCGGTGCTGGGGCCGCAACTATTTACAATATATATTAACGATTTAGATGATGGAATTCAAAGTAACACTAGCAAATTTGCAGATGACACAAAGCTGGGTGGCAGTGTGAACTGCAAAGAGAATGCAAGGAGGTTGCAGGGGGTCTTGGACAGATTGAGTGGGTGGGTAGATGCATGGCAGATACAGTATAATGTAGATAAATGTGAGGTTATCCACTTTGGCGGCAAGAACAAGGAGGCAGATTATTATCTCAATGGTGTCAGATTAGCGAAAAGGGAAGTAACGAGATCTGGGTGTCCTTGTACACTCGTCACTCTAAGTAAACATGCAGGTAGAGCAGGCAGTGAAGAAAGCTGATGGCATGTTTTCCTTCATAACAAGAGGATTTGAGTATAGGATTAAAGAGGTCCTTCTGCAGTTGTACAGGGCCCTAGTAATAATAATAATAATAATAATAATAATAATAATATATATTTTATTGTCATTGCACGTCAGTGCAACGAGATTTAGTGTGCAGCTCCACTGATGTACAAGAAAGGTAAATAAATACAATACATAAATAAACAAGCTGAATTGATTAAGACCACATCTGGAGTATTGTGTGCAGTTTTGGTCTCCTAATTTGAGGAAGGACATCCTTGCTATTGAGGCAGTGCAGCGTAGGTTCACGAGGTTAATCCCCAGGATGGCGGGACTGTCATAGGAGGAAAGATTGGAAAGACTGGGCTTGTATTCACTAGAATTCAAAGGATGAGAGGATATCTTATAGAATCATATAAAATTATAAAAGGACTGGACAAGCTAGTTGCAGGAAAAATGTTCCCAATGTTGGGGGAGTCCAGAACCAGGGGCCACAGAATAAAGGGGAGGCCATTTAAAACTGAGATGAGAAAAAAACGTTTTCACCCAGAGAGTTGTGAATTTGTGGAATTCTCTACCACGGAAGGCAGTGGAGGTCAATTCATTAGATGAATTTAAATGAGAGTTAGATAGAGCTCTAGGGGCTAGCGGAATCAAGGGATATGGGGAGAAGGCAGGCACGGGTTACTGATTGTGGGTGATGAGCCATGATCACAATGAATGGCGGTGCTGGCTCGAAGGTCCAAATGTGTCCTCCTGCACCCCATTACAGTAAGGACGTGGAGGCTTCAGAAAGGGTGCAGGGGAGGTTTACCAGAATGTTGGCTGGATTACAGGGTATTAGCTACAGGCTCTCGAATGCCAGAGGTTGTGGGGAAACCTGATATTGAGCTATATAAAATTATGAGAGGCAGAGATAGGGTAGACAGTCAGAACCTTTTTTCCAGGAAGAAAAAATCAAATACTGGAGGGCGTAGCTTTAAGGTGAGAGGGGCAACTTTTTTTTAAACGTTGGTTAGTGCCTGGAACATGCTGCGAGGGTTGGTGGTGGAGCAGATAGTGGTATTCAGATACTTTTGGATAGGCATATGGATACGCAGGGATTTATATTACACACAGGTAGATTAGAGATGATCTTGGCATTATGTTTGGCTCAGACATTGTGGGCCGATGGCCTGTTCTTGTGCTGTACTGTTCCATGTTCTATGTTCTTAGAAACAGAATGAAGAAGCTGGTCTGGTGTACATGGCAACAGTCACATTGACTGGTAACTAACGATTACATTTCAACAGATAAAGGAAGTCGGGGCAGAGTCAGGCAATTCCTCAACTTCCTTGTCCACAAATGCATCCAACTAGCCCGTACTATGTTCCGGAAACCTCTAAAATATGGCACCTCGGATGATATTTTCTACCCATGCACACTTCTTATTCATTTATCATTTTGATCCATTTTTTAATCCTTCACCATTTGCTGTGATCAACTGACTAATTCTCTTAATATATTTTTGGTTTAAAGTCCCTTTGTCTTCTGATGTTAGAACCTGAAATCAAACATTCCCCAGATCTCCAGAGCAGCAGCAAAAATTTGTCAATGTATTTGTCACAGAACATTTTTAATTGAGTTTATTATTATCATGTGTACCAAGGCAGAGAGTAAAGCTTTTATTGCGTGCCAATCAGTCAGCGGAAGGACTATACATGTTTACAATCAAGACATTTTTTTCTATATAGTAAACGTCACATGAAATTAAAAATATAAAATGGTGTAAATACCCAGCAGGTCAGTGATCTTTCATCACTTCCAATGGTAAGTTGTCAACCTGGTTCTCCCACCACAGATGCTGACTCTTCTGTTGAGTATTTTCAGCACTTTTCATTTTTAATTCCAATTTCCTGCATCTTCAGTGTTTTTGCTTCTTGGTTACCTGCAAAATGTCATTACCTGGCTCTGAGCTGCAGCCGCCTGCTCTTGTTCGTGGTAGTACTGGGATGCTCGCCTGTCTTCTTCTTCCTGCAGTTTCTTTGCCAACTCCAGATCACTAATCCCTTCAGGTATCTGCTCCCAGGTCAAATCCTGGCTTTGCTGCTCCTGCTGTAAGGACAATGCCATCAGATAGTCCTGAGAGAAGAAATAATGTCCAATCAGGAAATCCCTGGATAAGGGATCAGTAACTACCCTCCAATTACAAATGTAAATTTGCAAATATTCAGAAGTGATAATCAAATTATAAACTAAAGTATGTGGGGGGTTTTTTAAATAAAAGGTGCTTTTTCTGATTTTGTGGTCATGCATTTTAATCTTACAACACACCAACATTTAAATTTCAGTATTTTTGTATTTCTGTTCATCAGTAATATATAAATGCTCTATTTACTTTGGGAAAGGAGCAGAATCTGAAAAAGCATAAGATAACAATAGATAATGGGTTTTTCTCCAGGAAAAGCACAATGAGCAGATTTGATTTTGGAAATGTCAACAATAACTTGTTCTGAGGAAATGTTTTTTTTCCTAAAACCTGATAAAAAAAAGCTCCACACATTTTTGAGCAAGAAACAAAAACACATGTGATGCGATGCCAGATGTGCGTCTCCAAATATGTTTGAATTTAATTGAGTAAATTCTCACTTTAAATGCATCTGCTTGCAGCAATATGATCCATGTGAAGAACAGGTGTTGATCAAATGCATTGAAGACAGAATAAGAAGCTACAACTACATGGTTTACCATGAGAATAAATGCTAGCGGCCCAACTCATTGTAACCCAATATTCCAAGTTTACATCTGAAAGGTAGATTAAAAAAAGTTGCTGGCAGTTCCAATACAGAATTACAACTCTTTCCTCAGTTTATATCAGATTCAGATATGCAAGCTCATGCAAGGTAAAATGAATTGACAATAAATGCTAACCATAGATTCCAAACTTTAAAAAATATGAACAAAAATTGCAATAAGAAGTTGTTAACCAACTCATTTACAGAATGTTGAAAAGTCACTAACCTAAAGGTTTACTGATTCTCATCATTACTGCTGACGTGCTGAGTATTTCTAGTATTTTCTGTTTTTAACTCGGACATCCGGTTCTTTGCTTTGCAATATCTAAATCTGCACTTCATGGCATACCTGATCAATTTGATCCTGCTGTCCTTTGTACCCAGTTTCTGGGTCAGATGGAGGTCTCAGATGAAAATCAGAATCACAGAAATTTCCATCCCCGTCCACGTTGTGCAAACTTTCCCAGACAACCTTCTCTTCCGTAAGAAAGCCCTGGTCCGTCACCAGGAGGTAAAGTTGACCCTAATAAATTAACAAGCAAATATGTTTAAAACCTTGAATACAACTTCAAATATGAACAAAATCATAACCCAGAAAACTGTTTCTCTTTCCACAGATGCTGCCTGACCCGCTGTAGTTTTTCCACCATTTTCTATTTTTATTTTGTTCAACTTGAATTTCATTTTGTGTGCTCTTCTGAGAAGAGAATAGCAAAACAAACTGTGGAGGATTTAGCAGTCTCAGCTAATTAACTGCAATCGTTACACTCATAACAATCCCCGCTGCTGCACTGACAAAGATAGCCAAATGGTAAAGATGTATTTGTTAAAATATTCTGGCAGTACTGAGCCATTTGTTCCTTCATTATGGAAAGCAAAGGAATTTTGACCCATATGTCATTTATAATGTAAATATCATCTCAAACACACATTAGCTGAGACTTGGCCATTAGCACGTTTATATCGCAATGCTCTTCCCAAAAGCTTTTATGCAGCACTGCACTCCACAGTCCATCAATGCAGTCCTTTCATCCCCAAATATAAATCCAGCTACTGCAGCCCAGGCTTCCTCCTCTTCCTCCCCACCTCCTTGCAATCAAGTGAAATCATTTTGAATTGTAATCACCAAGATCTCAATATTGGGTCGACAGAATTCAAGAATTTAAAGCCCATGAAAGCTGTCTAATACAGAAAATTAAACACTCATGCTGGCACTTCAGGCAACCTCGAATGAAAGGTGCTGAATGTCCTAATCCACACTTAACCCAAAAGGTCACACTGGCCTACAAATAGATATTGATTCCCTTATGATGAAACTAAATCAAATCTATAAATGTACTGTCACTCTGTATTTGGTTTACAATTGAGATTAGCTAGCACTTTAGTTTTTACACAACCCCTTTTGGGTAAAATGAAGTCCAGACATAAAAAAACATATATTCATTTCTAAAACCTATTTTATATTTTCAAATCTTTTAAAATCTATTTTCTCAACCTCCTCTTTCTTTTCTCCTTCAAATAATGGAAAATCTGCAGCAGTTAATTTAACGTATTTGTGCAAAGTGGTTAATGTCAAAGGGATGTTAATAAAATAAATTTCAAATTGAAAACACAAACATGCACATTAACTCCCTAACCATTTTTCTGCTGCAGTATTTTTACAATCTTCTTAAGAAAGCATATGTGAAGGAAAACAACAGCTGTATTTCTTGATAAAAGAACAAATATCCAATTAACTGCTCTGGGAAATGACAAATTGCATTTAGTTATGGACGAGGGAAAAAACAAGTTCAGTGCACAGAAGTGGATTTAGAATGATTATGAAGCATAAACTGAGTGGGTGGGTAACAAACTTAACTGGAAACAGGAAATCTTACACACTCTTGCATGGTTCTATTAAATTAGCTTTTTACACAAAAAGATACAATTATAGATCCAGAACCAATTTCAAACCAAGCATTGTATAGATATTTCTCTTTCCAATTTATTCAAGAGATTTCATTTCCCTCTTCACCCAGAGAAAGAATAACTAAAAAAACAGGAAATGTGGCATCCACTCACAAGGTCATATAGCATGTGGAAAAAAGAAACAAGTTAACATTTCATGGAACAGTAGAGCACAGGAACAGGCCCTTTGGCCCACGATGTCTGTGCCACGCATTATGTCAGGTTAAACTAATTTCCTTTGCTTGCACGTGATCCATAAACATCCATTCTGTGCATATCCATCTGACTATCTAAAAGCCTCTTGAATACCACTATTGCATCTGCCTCCAACACCATCCTCAACACACTGTGCAAATAAAAATCCCCGCAAATCTCCTTCAAATTGTACCCCTCTCCTTAAAGCTGTGCCCGCTAGTCTTTGACATTTCCATCCTGCGAAAACTGTTCCAAATGTCTATCTTATCTATGCCTCTCATAATTGTACATACTTCTCCTCAGTCTCCAATGCTCCAGAAAAACACTATCCAAGTTTCAATTTCAAATTTCTTCATCAGATCTGGGGAAGGTCTTCGATACCTGTTGCCTGTTTCTCCTTCCACAGTTGCTACCTGACCTGCTGAGTGTCTACATAACTTTGTTTTCATTTCAAATGTTCAGTTCTGCAGTTATTTAAATCTTTGCAGCAAGGATTGGCTTGGTTCAAACTGTATAAGGGCATATAATAGAATAGAATAGAAATAATTTTATTGCCACACAACCAAGGTCGGTGGTAATAGACAAAACACAACCTTCATGATGCGGTTGTTTTAGTCTCTCCCTTGCAGCTCTAAACCACTGGCCCAGCAGCCATTGCATGAGCTGAGGCCCTGCCCTGACAGCTTCAGCAGCTTGTTTTGTCACTTTCATTTACATGACATTGCTGTGTCCCAAACATTATGGTGCCCTGAAATGGGAGGACTATGTATAAACGCTGCTATAATTTCTACGTGGTGAAACCAAAATGTATAAAAATGGCCTTTGTTAAAATCTGACAATGTGCAATTTAACCATGTGATTTTTTTCTATTACAAATCTCAAATTGTGGAGTACAGAGGCAAATAAATAAATGCTGGGTCTTTGTCCAAGACATTATGGAGGGCACTGTATCTCTATTCTCCAGAGATGCTGCCTGGCCCACTGAGTTACTCCAGCACTGTGGGCCCATCTGGGGGATTTTGCTTTTCCATGAAGTTACATAACATTCCTGAACGCAATACTCCACTTGGGACAGAGTGAGAGACTGGATGTGACCTCCAACACATTCTGTACCTCTGCGCTGTGCAGGCACTGAAGTCTGGAACACACTACAGGTTACCAGCAGTCCTCCATGGGACTGCCAGCTGGGTGTCACTGATGTCCAGCCAGCTACACAAGCAGAGGCGGCAGACAATTTTCACACAACATTGAGATATGAATGCAAATTAATTAATGAGGCAGATAATCCACTTTGTCATTGATGCAGGAGGGAGGAAGTATACTGGCCGGTACTCAAATTAATAACTCATTTGTTGCCTTCAAAAGATACCATAAGCAGATGGCAGTGACAGATTTCATCATTTACCGACCACCGTAAATTACATATTCTTTTCACCCATCCCACTCCCAGGCAACCCGCTCAAATGAGATGTAGATTACATTTTCTTCTACTTCAACGCTGTAATTGTAGTTCTTGCTGAATCAGGGAGATCTATTACCAATAAGCAGAACCTTAACGAGATGCTATTTTGACTGACTCAATTGTTATCTATTTCTATGAAAAAATTGGATTTTAAAAATTTGATATTCCATTGACATTTATATGAAATGAAAAAGCAATTTGTCTATCTGCAATCTAATTTAATACTTTAGCATGCAACACCTATCCAATAATAAAATGAGAAATATTGGTGACTTAACCTATTTGAATATTCAATTTAAAAAACTGCTCGTGCTTTGTAAGTTTTGATAACTGCATTGTTAGGATTCAGGATTAAAACGAATTCCACTTGAACATAGAACATAGTTCAAATCCACACCCTTTTATTCCTATTCTGGACATTTTAATTGGGGACGACATAAGACAATGACTTTTCTCCCACTGCCGTCTGCACATGTTTACTGGCTAAACCGAGAATATTACTGATTTATAAGGTGAGCTACCAATAAACTAAATTCAAACTCAAAGCTCCATGATGTGAATATGAAGCAATAAGAAGGTGAAAATATATTTCAAAGTAAGCACATTGTTCACAGAAATGGACCAAGCTTGGAACAGATAATTGCAAAACAAATAAAGTCCTCTAGATGGAGATACAGAATTAAACTTTTAGTCTTCCTATAAAATTTCCATAAAAGACAGATTTGCACAGGCCCACCACATCCATGCTAACCTTTCCCCTGTACCCCCTATCCCCCCCCCCCCCCCATATAGACTAATCCTTCTATGCCTTGCCTATGTTAGTGTCTGCCCAGATGTAGCTTCAACATCAATGATTTTATCCGATCCCACTATCACATCAAAAGAGCATTGCAGATATCAACCACTCACTGCAATAAAACATTTACCTCAAATTCTCTTTAATTATTCCATTATTTTGCAGTTTCCAGGGGAAAGATTTTGGCAACTATTGATTTTAACACTCCTTGTCCGAATCCTGATTTTGTCCATTGGAAGAGTAAAACAGTGTTGTGTCAATTGCAAAAAAATGTTTCACTGTGAATGCATGTTTATTAAATGAATGACCAAAAATTTGAGTCAAGAATGATTGATTTGTTCAAGTATAAACACAAAAATAGAACTAGACTAGAATTGCGGTTTGCAGCTACAAGCAGAAAATGGGAAATTGTGGTAAACGGAATACAGCTATTATTTAACATGTTGCCAGACAAGGTAGATAGACACGTAATGCTGGAGTAACTCAGTGGGACAGGCAGCATCTCTGGAGAGAAGGAATGGGTGATGTCTCGGGTCAAGATCCTTCTTTAAAGAATGACTTCATCCACACAGATGTTTGAAATGGAATCACTGGATATTTCACATTCATCTGGAGGGTATACCAGGCAGTTTAATGACTCAAGATAGACACAAAAGGCTGGAGTATCCTAGTGGAACAGCCAGCACCTCTTCAGTCTGAGGAAGAGTCTGGACCCGAAATGTCACCCATTCCTTCTCTCCAGACATGCTATCTTCAGTTTAAATCAGCATCTGCAGTTCCTTCCTACACTGCCAGAGAAAGTAGTTGAGGCAGATGACAATAACCACATTATCCTGGCTATTGTTGATGATGCACCACCTGCTGGCATTCAAACAGGTCATCTCCCTCATGTTATGATTCAGCTACCGATGCCTCAACAAGTTAGGTAGACAAAAATGCTGGAGAAACTCAACTGGTGAGGCAGCATCTATGGAGCAAAGGAAATAGGCAACATTTCGGTCGACCCAAAATGTCACCTATTCCTTCGCTCCATAGAGGCTGCCTCACCCGCTGAGTTTCTCCAGCGTTTTTGTCTACCTTCGATTTTTCCAGCATCTGCAGTTCTTTCTTAAACACCTCAACAAGTTAAGTAATTCTTAGCCAAAACTTTATAAAGGACTGATCTCTTGTTCACCGACTTTTGCTGCTAAATCTGGGCACCACCTACTAACAAGTCCAAGTATTTATACAAATTATTGAGTGATCAAGACCTTCAGTTACACAAGAATAGCTGGCCTCACTTAATACAGAAAAGGTTAAAGAGAGATTCGACAGAGCTGTTCAAATCTCGAGGGGATTTATCTTTCAGAAGGGAACAGGAATAATTACAGAACTATAGTCAAAAGACCAGGAATTGGGATTGAGTAATATTTTCCAAGAGCAGTCATTGACACAACAGGCATGATTATCACTGTGTTACTCCATGGCGATTATTATACAGGCTTCACCTGTAGGTGTATTTAAGACATTGTTTATAATAGTACTTCACCAAAATATTGTTGTTGACTGAGGGAGAAAAAAAATTCCCAAAGGCAATAAGGAAAATAAATTTTAAGGTGTTAATATTATGTCATAAATGACAAAAATACAGAGCTAAAAAATAAAATGGGTGTTCTCCATTATAAGATTCATAATTTTGTTCCTGTTTTGATCTTTGATTTTGTAGTCGCTTTCCCACACAAAGACCACATTCTAAAAGATTAAAGGATCAAAAAGTTAATGCATGGTGCCTGGCAAACTCCATCAATATTCATTCCTCTCTCCACCCTGGTTTTGCTTAATTAACCTTTTCACACGCCTAGCTCCCTTCCTTTTATAACATTTGGCTGTTTTTTGTCCTCCTTAGTGTTCCACTGTCAAATAAATGTTTATGCTAAACAAATCCAGTATAAACTCAGGAACTTATAAATTCATGCTCTTTTTCCCCAACCAGAAATGACATCTAAGTCAGACAGACTGTGTATGGATGGAGATTAATCATGATGGAGCTGATAATAGCTGCCTAAACTTCCAGATAATAACTATGCTGTTACGTTTTGAAACATTTAATATGTCAAGTAGGGAAAACTCGTAAGTTCGTAAAATCGAAGTTACAATTATGAATCAGAAAATGTATAAAAGTACAATACGTGTAAATGAAAAAAGGGAGGGTATCTTAATTTATTTATAGGGAGAACTCTATAAATGTAGCTACACAACAGTTAAAAGGATGAATCTTCTCTTATTTACTCCCACCATAATATATTCTATCACAACGGTGGAAAATACCTGAATATCTTTTACAAGTTTATAACTTTTAAAAGCTCGCCTTTTCGACACCAAATAAAGCAATGTTTAATAAAGCATAGCTGCTAGCCGCACACCAGAGATTTCCCATTTTGTCATCAAGCCAAATTGTATTTACTTTTTGATAGTAAGTCCACACAGAAAATGCAAGCCAGCTCTTGCTTTCTGTTCAACCCCCATTCAACTTCCATTCTGTACTGAAGTACATGAATGGGGGCCAGCTGGTGGTCCAGTGCTAGACTCACCAGCAAGGCCAGGGCCAGAACTATGATGTGCTGAGCTGAGATCTTGGATCACTTGGTAGTCATCTCATCCCTCAGCCGTCCCGTCCCCTCAGCTGTATGCCCGCCATGACCGATTAGCACAAGCCAACTTGTGAACAGATTTAAAGACCCTGTGGAAAAAAATGTTGGTGATTCATTGCTTTACTTATATTCTTATTTTGAATTACTTATTATTTTATGACTTTTAGGTCCTCCGGGTTACAGCACGGTTCCCAAACAGTTCACGTTGAAAATGCCAGACACAAACCAAGTTCCCAGACGGCAGTAGATACCTGCATTCCTGCAGAATCTGCCAAATCCATCCCATTAGTCTCCCAAACGCTGACTCGTATGTACAGGCAGGACATAAATCAGATATTTGTAAGCTGTGGAGTACCTGTCATTTTAACATTTTTCCATTATTTAGTTTTAATTGGTAGTTTTTTTGAATAACTTAACAGCAATGAGCTAAAGACAATCAATGTGTGTTCTGGGTGTTTTTCAAATGTGGCAGAGGAGGCCTGGTCAAGTATAGAACCGCTCTCCCTCCTCGGCCAGCCTTCTGCAATTATTTTTTTAAACAGCACAATGAATTAGGTCATTAACCTTTCAGAAATAGTGATACCAACTTTCCCAATGGCTTAAGAGAAATTGAAGCATTAGCTGGCAAGAAGTCTGCAAACAGCCCATGTTCATCTTATGAACTATGTGGTGTTTAAAGTATATGGCAAATACTGACTGGAAGTCATCGACTCAGTCCAACACTATAGAAGTAATGAAGAAACAGATGAAACTACATACATTAAAGTCTTATAATGAAAGCATATTCAAACTCAGTTGTATTTGTCCCCTTACCTCTGAAAGCAAACTGCGATCTTGATGGGAGTGGAAATAATCTGCATTAATAGTTTCCCATTTTCAGTCATATAAGAAACTTAAGCCAAATAAGGTTTAGCCATGAAAAAGCCATAATTTAGTATGAAAAATAAGCATGTAAACGATGCATGAAATCAGATGAATTTATTTTCTTTTGTCGAGCAAAGGTTTGTGTATATTTATGTTGACCTATGAAATCCAGCTATCAAAGTGAACATTCAATTTTATTTTGACTATCTGGTAATTTCAGCATCTAACCTCTTATGTTTAAACTTGCGCTTTAGTGCGCTGATTGCAGATCTGCAAAATCCATTCTGCAACAAGCATAAACAAGCCAATCATCTAAAGTTGATAGCAAATAAACCATTGTCTTCCCATGCTGTCTGTGCATGAACTTAAACAAAATCATAATTCAGTATTATTTGGAGTGATATTCCATCAGCTATTTAAATAACATATTAAAGTCATATGGGTTTAGTTTAGAGATACAGCTCGGAAACAGGCCCTTCGGCCCGAGTCCGCACCAACCAGCGATCCATGCACATTAACACTCTCCTACACACACTAGAGACAATTTATACTTATACCAAAGCCAATTCACCTATAAACCTGTACGTCTTTGGAGTGTGGGAGGAAACTGAAGATCTCGGAGGACATATGTGTGGTCACGGGGAGAATGTACAAACTCTGTACAGAACAGCACCCGTCGGGATCAAAACTGGATCTCCGACGCTGCAAGCGCTGTAAAGCAGCAACTCTACCACTGCGCCACCATGCCGGGTGGTTAGAAGCTGAATTTCAAACTGTCATTCTGCCAAAACAGTAGGAAGTTTGACAACATGCAGTAATTGTATTCCATTAATGTACCAGTTTTAATAATGAATTATCTAACATTGAGGTCATATAAATCTCAGTGATTGGCCTGAAACTGGCTCTCGATCAGCTTCTGTATATACTAATAATTGGCTCATTTCTCAAATAAAGCCTGAGTAAAAGAAATTAAAGGGCCTGTCCCACCAGCATGCGATTGCATGCGGCTAGCGCGACCAAACGTGGTTGCTTGAGGTGTACGGCCTCACGGGGCCGGTCCCAATTCGAACCGCGGACACGTATGGAGTTGTGAGGGGCTGGTCCCGGCATCATACTCACCAATCAGCTGGGCAGGAGGCAGGCCTACTGAATTTGGACGTCGCACGGCGTCGCGCGGTGACGTCATCGCACAACGCCACGTGCTAGGCGTACGCCGTCAAGACAGGCCATTGGCTCGCAGGATTTTCGGACAGTGCAAGATTTTTGGAGCCCCGAGCGATGTCTGGACCAGCCCCGCACAACTCCATATGCCTCCGCCGATCGAAGTGGGACCGACCCCGCGAGGCCGTACGCCTCAAGCGACCACGTTTGGTCGCGCTAGACGCATGCAAACGCATGCTGGTGGGACATGCCCTTGAGAGATCCAAATAGAAAAAAATATCTACCTTGAAAACAACATGCACAAGGGCATGTCCCACCAAAGAACCAAGAGCAATGGAATTCTGCAAAAATCTCCTGGATTAAATAACTTTCTTGTGCACTCGTGCTTCTAAAATCATTGTTTTTTAAAGGATAGCAATTCTTAAAATAACTCCAAAACTAAAATGTTGTACTACATATTCACTCAACTGATGAAATGCATTAATATGGGTTCCAAAACATTCATTAATAAAACATCTGCTTCCTGGAATTTTCACTGTTAATGAGCAACTTCTGTTCACTCATGTCCACTTTAATGTACAAGCAAATGAAGGATGAAAGTAATTCATTCCTCTTATTTATGCTCAGCGGCTATGCCCAAAACAGAAAATAAACTGGCACTACTCATAAAAAGGTAGTACCAATCACCAGAAGTCCAAACCTGCAGAAAACATTAACATCCAGCTAAAGATCTGTTTTTTTTATGGTCTACCGAAGATTAAATTGCAATATGGTGCAGTCTGCCAGACTGCTATTCAACATAAACAACAGCATTTTAATCCACAGAAGTGATTTGCACTGATCAGATTGGCAAAATGTCAGCCGATTAAAAAGTTCAAAACAAGGAAACACTCGTTGTACTTGGCTTACTCTAAATAGATTGTCACCGAAAGGTTACCGTTAGCAGAAACCTGCAATTGTAATTTCACTCGTGTGCTAGGCCAGTGCAATTTGGTTGCATCCACTATAAATTTTAAAAACCTTGATGCTCCAATGTTCTTCGTTCCAATAGGTAACTCTCCTCTAAAAACAACTAGACAACAGATTTCTCTGAATTTCTGAACAGATGGAATTGAAGATGTATGGCTTTAGCTTTTGTGGGCCTATTGAGACATTTGTTGTTAAGTTAAACATAACTAAACCCAAAGCATTTCCAGATTTTACCGATATATAAAGATACACAAAGTATGCAAATATTGGATCTAAAATTAAAAAGGATGTGAGAGAGGGTTAACAAATGCAATGAGGAAAAATAGATATTACTTTGGATATTTATTATGCTCTTACTGAAAATATAGACCAAAAATACAGTATTTTAGCAAAATTTAGAAAGCTAAAAGAGGCAAATAATATAATCCAAAGTCATTTTAAAGATTCAGAGTTAGTGTAAGATCATTTAATGTTATTATAAACGTGTAATAAATACTGAATTTTCAACAGCCCTTTTTTAAAATTTCTATTGAAATACTTAATCTTTCAGTTCTACCACATCCTGTCTGAAAGATTAAACTGTCTCTTTCTCTCCATGAATGTTGATAAACCTGTTGTACTATGAAAAACATTCTAAGATACTTAAAATATTCTTGCAACGAATAGGGCTAAAATTAAGTTTATTGATTACCATACGTCATGGAGAATTAAAAAAAAAAAAGAAATGGTAAAGACTATTTGCTTTGGCTGGGAATTGGTGCTGGTGTAACAGCAAGTCAAGACAAGAGTTAAGGGAGTGTTTAGTTGTCAGATGTACTGACAACAGAACAATGAAATTATTATTTTGTCCAAAGACGTGCGGGTTTGTAGATTAATTGGTTTCTGTAAAGAATGTAAATTGTCCCAGTGTTAGTCGGCGGGGACTCGGTGGGCTGAAGCGCCTGTTTCCGCGGTGTACCTCTAAACTAAACTAATCTTAACAAGCCCATAAACACAATACACAAAGCTAATATACTATGATTGTTAAACATGCAATAAATTAATAACCATAATACGTGAAGTTCTTAGATCAACCAAATACAATTAATCGAAGTTCACATTTGCTGAGGTTAGTGTTGTGTAGTGTTCAAACAAAATAAAAATCAAGGATAATTTTATTTGATTTAGAGGTGTTGAATCATCGTCCCCTGATAAAAAATTGAAGCAGGAAAAGTCATACAAAAATGGGGAAAAGGAAAGAAATTTGATTATATTTTAAACAGAAAAGGCTGGAAAAGACTCAGCATGTCAAACAGCATCTGGAAGAGATGAAAGAATTAATTGAAGTTTTAGGTCTGGGTCTCTTCATTTGATCTGTTATTTTTGCTTCCTCAGTTCTGCTATTAAGTCTGATGAAGAGATGCGATCTGAAACGTTAAATTGTTTCTCCTGCCACAGATCCTGCCTGTGCTGCTGATTGTTTATCGACTCCTCGGCGAGGCCACCAGCATAATCAAGGACGAGTCTCACGCCAGAAACTTGCTCTTTTTCCCTCTCCCATCAGGCAAGAGGTACAGAAGTGTGAAAACGCACACCTCCAGATTCAGGGACACTATTTTCCCAGCTGTTATCAGGCAACTGAACCATCCTATCACCAACCAGAGAGCAGTCCTGAGCTACCATCAACCTCATTGGAAACTCTCGGACTATCTTTGATTGGACTTTACTGGACATGCACTCAACATTATTGGCTTTATCCTGTACCTGTACACTGTGGGCAGCTTGATTGTAATCATGTAATCTTTCCGCGGACTAGATAGCACGCAACCAAAAAACATTTTCACTGTACCTTGATGGATGCACAGGACAATAAACTAAACTCAGCATTTTCCGTTTTTATTTGAGTTTTCCAGCATATGCAGTTTTTGGGATTTCATTAATTATATTTGATCTATTCAAGAATAGACTTAATCTGCCATGAAGTCTAATTGATTATATAAATTAATAATTCTATGCAGAACAAGAATTGTTTAAAAAAAAATCAATTTGCAAAGCACTGGTGCAGAAACTTGTAAACTTTGATCAAGAAATAAACAATAGGCACAGGCATGCAAATAGAACTAATGGAAATAGAACTAATGGAAAACCTATAACTATTAAACCTAATAAAGCATTTGATGAGGAGCAAGTGAAGCAGGCTAGCATTTTACCACCTATGGGTTAGTTTTCAAAAGAAATGCAGTCACTTATTTATGATACTGACAGAAGTAAGTGAAGTATAGGTTACATAAACAGGATAGATAAAAAATCCAGAACATCTGTTTATCGTGGTTAATTTACGGACAAATGTTAGCAAGGCCACCATGAAAACTCACTGATCTTTAAACAACACCATGGGATCTTTTACTTCCTCCTAGGCAGACAGAAAAAGCTGTAATTTAACATTAGATCACAGATAGCATTTTAAATATGCCCTTAACATTCCCTTAATGCTAAACTGTTGAGATTATTTGATTATACACTGACTAAAGCCCCTGTCCCACTTAGGAAACCTGAACAGAAACCTCTGGAGACTTTGCGCCCCACCCAAGGTTTCCGTGCGGTTCCCGGAGGTTGCAGGTGGTTGCCGGAGGGTGCAGGTAGTGGAAGCAGGTACAAAGACTGATAAAAACCTCTGGGAACCGCACGGAGACCTTGGGTGGGGCGAAATGTCTCCAGAGGTTTCCGTTCAGGTTTCCTAAGTGGGACAGGGGCATTAGTCTTACCAACAAGAAAAGCACATACGTCAAAATCTTTTGAACAATGAAGTCTCACCACACAAGATAGATTGCAAGACTTAGTTAAACATGTGGTATGACCAGTGATTCTTACCTTAGATTTATGACAGAGCATATCTGTGTTCTGGAAAGAGTTTGGAGTAGAGGACAGTTCAAGTAGAAATACAGTGACAGGGAAAGAACAAGGCCAAATCTCTGACTGCATCTTAATTCTGACTGCATCTTAACCCATTTTTCTATCATTAACAGGTTCGACAAGCTAATTACAAGAATAATTATAAATACATTTGACCAAGCACGAGTTCCATGGTGACCAGCGAATGCAAAAAATATTCCCAGATTTGGAAAACACATCCAAAAAGGAAGTGGTGTGGGGTAGATTTGATAATAACAATGACCAGAGAGGTGATCTGGGCCTGAATGAATAGCAAGCAAGTCCACGCGGACACAGGGAGAATGTGCAAACTTCACACAGACAGCACCCAATGTCAAGATCAAATCCAGGTCTCTGGTGCCATGAGGCAGCAGCTTCACCAGCTGTGCCACTGTGCAACTCCTAATACCATAACATTGGAAAGAATATTAACCAAGAAATATATTCTGGTAAAACTGGCAGCAATTAAATGGAAATGGGGCAAGGCTTTCATCTACATGTAGACTGAAATACTGAAACTGGCAAAAGTAGTTGGGACATGGCTTCACTGAATGCATTCAAGATAGTTTCCTGGGGCAAAATGCCATGGAACCAACAGGAGATGGACTGCCTTCTCCATAGAACAGTGCAGCCCAGCACAGGACAGGAACAGGCCCTTCAGACCATGATCCCACCTGTTTGCACGCATTCAATATTCCTTCATTCCCTGTCAACTCAGGTGCCTGTCTAAGTGCCTCTCAAACATTGCTATCATGTTTGCTTCCAACACATCCGGCACGGTGGCACAACAATGTAGAGTTGCTGCCTTACAGCGCTTGTAGCGCCGGAGACCCGGGTTCAATCCCGACTACGGGTGCTGTCTGTGCGGACTTTGTACGTTTTTTTTTTATTTTTTTATTTTTTTAAAATTTATATAGCACATTTTTAGTCAACTTGCATTGACCCCAAAGTGCTTCACATAATTACATCCACACAGACAGGCAAAGGTGGGTGAAGTGTCTTGCCCAAGGACACACACAGGCAAAGGTGGGTGAAGTGTCTTGCCCAAGGACACAACGACAGTATGCACTCCAAGCGGGATTCGAACCAGCTACCTTCTGGTTGCCAGCCGAACACTTAGCCCATTGTGCCATCTGTCGTCCCAAAGTGCTTCACATAATTACATCCACACAGACAGGCAAAGGTGGGTGAAGTGTCTTGCCCAAGGACACAACGACAGTATGCACTGTCCCCGTGACCGCGTGGGTTTTCTCCGAGATCTTCAGTTTCCACCCACACTCCAAAGACGTACAGGTTTGTCAGTAAATTGGCTTGGAATAAGTGTAAATTGTCCCTAGTGTGAGTCAGGTAGTGTTAATGTGCGGGGAACACTGGTCGGTGCAGACTCGGTGGGCCGAAGGGACTGTTTCTGTGCTGTATCTCTAAACTAAACATCCATTGGCAGTACATTCTAGGCACCTGCTACTCTGTAAAATACATCTTCTTTACCCTAAAGCTGTGTGTTCTGGTATTTGACACTTCCACTCTGGGAAAAACATTATACACCCGATTTATGCCTCTCAACTTTATACAGTTCCATCAAGTTGCCGATCAGTCTCTGACGCTTGAGAGAAAACAATCTAAATTTGTCCAGCCTTTCATTGCAGCTGATACCCTCTAATTCAGGAAACATCCTGGTGAACCTTTTCTGCATGCTTTCCAAAGGATATTTCCCAACTTTTATACTCAATAACCTGACCAAAGGCAGCAAGCATGCCATATGCCTTCTTTACCACCCTATCCACTTGTGTTGCCGCTTTCAGGCAACTGTGGGCTTGCATCCCAAGATCTCTATACATTAAAGCTCCTAAATGTTTATATTTAATCCACCCAAATACGAGACCTCATACTTGGCCTAATTAAACTCCATCCACCCATATTTCCAACTGATCTATATCCTGCTGCACATTTTGACAACCTTCTTCTGCAACTCTGCCAAGTTTTGTGTCATTTGCAAACTTAATCAGCCCATCTATATTTTCATCCAAAACATTTATATACCAAGCAACAGAGGCTAGCACCGATTATTGCACAACACCACTGGTCACATACTTCCAGACTGAAACACCCCCCCCCCCATCATGGAGTTGGTGGTTGAGGCAGATATAATAGTGGCATTTAAGACACTTTTAGATAGGCATATGGATATGCAGGGATTGGGGGTGTGTGGATTGTATGCAGGTGGATGAGATTGTCTTGGCTTCACGTTCGGCACAGATGTTGTGGGCCTGTTATGCTCCACAAGAGACCCAACACCTCTTCTTATAGAGGAATAAGATTCCCCTCCATGATGCCACTATACTCAATGTTATTCTTCTTGGTGAATACTGATATGAAGTACTCATTTACTTTCTCAGCCATTTCCTCCAGCTCCAGGTATAAATTCCTTCCTTTGCCCTTGGGTGGGCCTTATCCTCTCCCTAGTGACCCTCTTGATTTTAATGTATGCATAAAATGCCTTGCATTTCTCCTTAATCTTACTCGCCAGGGATACATTGTGCCACTTTTTAGTGCTTATGATTGCCTGTTTAAGCTCTTCCCTGCTTGCTTTATATTCTAGTTATGATGCAGGGGCATTGACTTCATTGTTTCCATTTTCTTACAATAAAGGTAACCATTCGGCCCAATGAATCTACACCAGTTCTCAGAATAATCCATGTCACCATTTCCATGCAATTTGGTTTCTCTCACCTGCCCATCAGCTCCACCCCAATTCTCCTCCCACCCACCAATACTATGGGCAGTGCAAGATAGCCAATCAAACAGCGTATCGCTGGGATGCGAGAGGAAACAAGAGGATTCAGGGGGAAACCCAAACACTTGCAGGGAGAACAAGCACACTCCACTCAGATCGCACCAAGGGACCAAATGTGGGTTGTTGGAATTGAGAGGTAGGAGTACTACTTTCTAAGTGTGACGTCGACTATCAAAATAAAACATTGACTTTGTTTCTCTCCCCACAAAATGCTGCTTGACCTGCTGACTACTTCCAGTACTGTTTTATTTGATATCCAGACAATTATATACAACAATTCAAGCAGTAAAATTCCATTAATGGAGCATGCAGGGATTCGGTAGTGCTTGGTTGGCATTTTTTTGCAGACTATTGACTATTACTCCAACTAATATATAATTCATTTATTTTCTATACATGTTACAGAGTAACACAAAAGATAGGCACACAATGCTGGAGTAACTCAGCGGGACAGGAAGCATCTCTGGAGAGAAGCAATGGGTGATGATTTGGGTTGAGACCCTTTAGTGTCTTATCTTCGGTGTAAACCAGCATCTGCAGTTCCTTCCTATCCTGGTATCACAATATGTTTTCCAGTGAACCCAGTAGGTTTAATGGGAGTTGATGAAAGGTGATCCTGACGAGTTGAAAGGAAGTTGCGGAAACATTACCCTGTGAGCCAAATGCCACACGATCAGGATTTCTGAATAATCGGATCACGGATTATCAGAGTTTAATATTGCATGGGGACAGGGTTAATTCCTAATCTTATAATGAGGAATTTACTAGAGAAAACACAGTCAATATTCCATTCAGTTACAAACTAGAGTTTTGACCTTTGAGTAATTCCCTCCTTACACTTGTGTAAATTGTTTATTTTAAAGTTATAGGAACATCAGATTGAAAAGTTTCCCTGCAGGCAAACAAACACCTATGGGAGTGTTTCATAATTTGCAGATGTTCCTTTCGCTGAAAAATAAAGTGAACAGGGAAAAATAATGCATCTGTGGCTAACTAAAGAGTTTTTAAAAAGCATTAGAGGCTTAAAACATTAGTAGATTATAAGCCTGAGGAAATGATATTTCAGGAACAAGCAACTGGGGACCAAAAAAAAGATAAAGGCCAAGGCGGCAGAATATGAGAGCAGATCAATAAGAAATATAGTATAGGATTGTTGGAGCTTCTATATTTATGTAAAAATAGTTCACATAGAGGCAAGGGGGTGAAAAAATGAATGAGAGGAATAAATAAAAGTGAGACTTTGGATAAATATATTTTACATGTTCTCATCCTGGAAAACAAAAACTTGTAGAAATAATTGAGATTCAAGAGATTAATAAAAAAAGATGAATTTAAAATGACTGAAGTACTGAAGAAACTGGGATTTAAAAAATATATTTCCTGGCTTTGACAATTTGTTTCCAGTAGAGGTGGCCGCAGAAATGGCAAATGCATTAATATTGATCTTTCAAAAGCATTAGCTGCTGGAACTGCTCCCAGTGAAAAATACTATTCATATTTCTCACAACACAGGAGGCCATTTATCCTATCAAATCTATGCAAGATCTCAGTACTATTTCATCTATCCTATTCCCCCACTTACATCCTAGTAACATGTCCTCTTTCTTACAAACCTCAACTCTCACCAATTCTACTAGTACCATCCATCTATGCACTAATTGGTAACTGTAAATTGCCCCTAATCCATCAATCAACATGACTTTGGAATGTGAGAGTTAGATTTAGCTCTTAGGGCTAAAGGAATCAAGGGATTTTGGGAAAAAGCAGGAATGGGGTACTGATTTTAGAAGATCAGCCATGGTCATATTGAATGGTGGTGCTGCACATATTTTCCTATGAAAGGAGACCAGAGTATCTGAAGGACCTGGAGGAAACCCATGCAATTACAAGGAGAACTTACAACCTCCATGCAGACAGCACCTGGAATTCGGATCAAACTCAAGCCACTGAGGTGGCAGCACTATCCAATATGCCACTATGCAAAGCAGGAGGGAGCAAAATAACGTGCATTAAGCTGGACAGTGTTGGTTCAAGGACTAGAAAAAAGTTAAGAATAATGACCTCTTATGAACTAGCAAGCTGTTATGGTGGGATGTCACAAGACTCTTGGCTATTTGCAACCTATTACAGGAATATGGTTGTCGGTAGGAAAAACTGAATAAATTCTGAGTATCAGCCACAATCGAAATTGCTGGTAAATGCAGGAGTGTGGCGAGGATTGGTTTCAGCTCTAATTTTCTTTGAATTTTCAAACCCTTTAAGCTAGTGCTGAAAAGCAACACCTGGAAGGACCAAAGACAACAAGGGCACAGAATGTACACAAAGTGGAGACCTCAATACCCTTCACCCACAGTGACTCAGCTGCAGTATCATTGAGTGTACCGAGAGAGTTCAAAAATATAAACGGTTGCTAAACCAGTGTGCAGCAGGTGATGAAAAAATAATACAAATTGAGAAACCTACACGAATTTATCCTCAGTAATTGACCCGGCAGCAATGGTGTAAGTGGCCAGTGCACAAACCTCATGGATGGAGATACGCAGCAGACAAAGGCAGCACATAAGAAAACAAGGGAGGTATGATAGACGGCCCCTCAAGTCTTCCCCTACATTCAATATGATTATGGTTGACCTGCCTTAGGTCTCCATCTCCTCCTCAGAAAATTCTCCACACCCATCAGTTCCCTTATCTTTCAAAAAATTATTTACTTCCTCTTTAAATACCTTCACAATTTCGGAGCTTCACCATTCCCTGCGAGAAGCTGTTATACAACTCTGCTTTAAATGAAATTTCCTAATCCTTTAACTATGTCACCTCATTTGAGGTTCTTTCACAAGCAGAAAATCTCAGCATCTCCCCTGTCATGTCCCTAAGAATTTTGTATGTTTCCATAATATCACTCTTTATTCTTCTGAATCCAAAGAATAAAATCCAACATTTTGCAGCTGGTTATGAAAGAACAGCCATTTCATCTGAAGAATTAGCCCAGTGAAATCATTTTGGGCTGCTGCCAATGCCAGTATAAAAAACAGGGGCCAAAACTGTGGTCTCATCAGTACCGTTCGCAACTGTAACTGTCTAAACTCCAAACCTCTTGCAATAAAGACCAGTGTGCCATTTGCCTTCTCAACTACCTGCTAACAATTTACGATTCATGCACAAGAACACCTTGATGAGAACACCTCTGTACTTGCTCATCCACAAATTCTCTCTATTTAGATGATTCGAGTGCAAGAGATATGCATGTAATGAAAGCAAGAGATTGTAAGAACAAGAGGAGAGAAACAAAATGAGAGCACAAGGCAAGAAACTAAGTAGGTGTGCGAGATACAAATGACAAAACATTGTCTACAGGTCCTATGAATTAAAATGGCCAGTTTATGCATTTTAAAATTCCTTTTCCCACAAAACATAATTTATACTGTGGTAAACCCAAGGAAATCTTCTAGCAACCCCACATTTAAAATTCCATTGTATTTTAGTGCTGTAAATTGTACCAAAATTTCAGTGCTGTTATGTTCTCTCTATTCAAATGTAATTAATTAAAATTAAGCTCCCTTTACTATGCGTTGTATTAAACTACTTTATTAACAAACCAATTGAACAGCAAGCTTTGAAGAACAGAGTGACAACCTCAATCACTGTTGAACCAGAAGAACAATGCCAATGGCTCTCAGGTTCATTATTCCCAAGCTCTCCATTAAGTAACCATCACAACTAATTCTCGCAGTTGTCTGTAGAGGCTGCTCTACAGACTAGAGGTTTCTTCATAGTTTTAAGTATTGGTATGCTTTTAAAGTTCTGTAGGGCTGATCCACAGTTTCATGTGCAATTCTGGAAGGAAACTGGCTACTCCCATCAGTCAAATCCATTGGAAGACTGGGATAAAACAGGATTTTAGCAGGACAACTCGCATCACATCCCAAATTATGCCAAGAGTAGTGTCAGCTACAGATGTGACATTATACAAAACTGTCAAGAGTTGACATGCTATATATTTATGCGAGGATTATGACCAATGCGAGGATTTTGTTTGTTGATTTTAGCTCTGCATTCAACACCATTGTGCCAGAGCTACTACACTCCAAACTTTCCGAGTTGACTGTGCCTGAACCCCTCTGTCGGTGGATCATCAGCTTCCTGACAGACAGGAAGCAGCATGTGAGGCTGGGAAAGCACATCTCGGACCCGCAAACCCTCAGTTTAGGAGCACCACAAGGCTGCGTACTCTCCCCTCTCCTCTACTCTTTCTACACCAATGACTGTACCTCCACAGGCTCCTCTGTCAAGCTTCTCAAGTTTGCAGACGACACATCCCTGATTGGACTGATCCAGGATGGGGAGGAATCTGCCTACAGACAGGAAGGGTCACAGCTGGCATCCTGGTGTCATCGCAACAACCTGGAGCTCATTGTTCTTAAGACAGTGGAATTGATTGTAGACTTTAGGAGAGCTCCCCCCACTCACCTTCAACAACACCACAGTCATATCTGTGGAGTCTTTTAAGTTCCTGGAAACCATCATCTCCAAGGACCTTAAGTGGGGGGCTACCATCGACTCCACAGTAAAAAAGGCACAACAGAGGATGTACTTCCTGCGGCAGCTGAGGAAGCACAATCTGCCACAGGCAATGATGGTCCAACTCTATATGGCCATCGTAGAGTCTGTCCTCACCTTCTCCATCATGGTCTGGTTTAGCTCAGCCTCCAAGCACGACATCCTGAGGCTGCAGCGAATCGTTAGATCAGCTGAGAAGGTTATTGGCTGCAACCTACCCTCCGTTGACGAACTGTACACTGCAAGGGCCAGGAAGTGAGTGGGTAAGATCATCTCTGACCCCTCTCACCCTGGCCACAAACTCTTTGAATCACTTCCCTCTGGAAGTCGACTCCGGACTGTCAAAGCTGCCAAACAGCCAGACATAAAAACAGCTTTTATCCACGAGTAGTAGCTCTACTCAATAACCAAAAATCTATAGCCTCCTTTTGCTCTGGTATTTTATTTAATTCACATGTTTAATCAATAATGTTTTATTATTAATGTTTAATGTTTTATGTATCATTCTTAACTGTCACTGAATGTCATGTTGTCACTTGTGGGCAAAGCACCAAGGCAAATTCCTTGTATGTGAATACTTTGGCCAATAAACTTATTCATTCATGTATATATTTAAGAAATTATTCTTTCCATCAGATATATCATTACCAACTATCAAAAGCGACAATAAGGCATCAGTCTTTCATTGGGAATCGAAATATACATTCAGAAACATTTTCTATCAGCTTGCTCCTTTTCCATTGTGAAGATTTGTGTTCACATCAATCTACTAAGATCATCATCAATAGCACCTATGTTAACTTTCAATGAGTTGTGTAGAAGGACACATAGAGCTCTTTGAACCTCAAAGTTATTCAACTTGTCACCATTTCATACCAAAGTGGAATATATTTTCCATTAATATATAGCATCCACCATGTTTCTTGCCCACCCATTTTAGCTTGGCCATATCCCTTTGAAGCCAATTCACATCCACCTTGATGCTCACAATCCCCATGAGATTGGTATAATAACCAAATTGGAAATATTACGTTTCTTCACCTCAGCCAAATCACCAGTTGATATAGGTCATGAAAAGCTGGGGCACAGGCATTGATCCCTGCTCAGTTACCATTGGCAACGCCCAATTTTAATCTAACCTTGTTGACTGATCTCCTCTATGGGACCTTATTGCAAGAATATCAAGCATTCTCCTTTAATTCAATGCTTCTCCTTTAATTGTTAACCAGTCACATTTTCAAAGAAATCCAAACATAATTTTCCTTTCAGAAATCCATGCCAATTCTGTTCAAACCTATTATGCCTGAAAAGTATTTTATTATTATTCATGGACTCAAAGAGCACAGAAATCAACCCTTTATCTCACCAGGTCCATGTGGACCATTTTGCCAGCTACACTAATCTAATTTGTTTGCATTTGGACTGCATCCTTCTACACCATCCTGAGAGCATCTCAGTTCACCAGATGAACCTTGTGGCATCCTTGAGTAAGATAAGAGGTGGAATGATCTGCTTCCCAATCAACACCTCATTGTTCTTGGACATGGCAGTCTTGGCATGTTTCTGCGCTCTGGACCTGGAATATACTAAGGACAGACACAAAAAGCTGGAGTAACTCAGCGGGACAGGCAGCATCTCTGGAGCGAAGGAATGGATGACGTTTCGGGTCGAGACTCTTCTTCAGTTCCTTCTTATACATACTGGAATATACTAACGCTGAAGTACTACCTCGATTACCTCTGGTCCACTAGATCATGTATAGCTTCATTTCCTAGATAAATTTACAATTTGACATGAAATAATGTCCATTTAGCTCATTTTCATGAGAAATATTTTCTGCAACAAAGATCAACAGGATGCATGTGTTCTATCCACCCCTCTCAATGATTGTATATGAAAAGCAATTTATTTGGTAAATTCTTGTCCTTTCTCAAGACACCATTTAGAATACACAGTTCTGATTCTTAACTAAAATCTTTGGTAATATGTAAGAATACCTTGTATTTTGTCATAGTGCTAAAATGGTTATTTCTGAAGAACACACACAATTCTCCTTCTTCAACCGTGGAAATCAGTTCACATAACCCATGGTACGTCAACTGAGTTGCTGAGTTGTTCAAAAACTGTTCTGCAACATAACCTGAAGGGAAAAAAACCTATGATTATTGCAGCCAAATATAAACACTAATCAGAAACTCATTATAAACACATTTACAGCTTGGAATTGAAGCAACAGGGATGGCACAGATCTGTGCTTACTATTAAAACTATGATCTAGATTTCTACCAAAAATATGCTTTTACTTTGTTAACTTTGACAATATGAAGATAATTCACGATAAATATTAAACTTTAACACTTCATCCAAAGCCATATACAAAAAAATAAACTGCTTAAATGTTATACTGATAATTTATTACATATAGAGTATTTCAGTTACAATAAATTAGGGAATAGTTTCCAAGGTGTCAAATACTACATTTGTAGCATAATAAATGTCAGATCACTTCAGCCAGAAACATTATTGCAAAGCATAAACTCATTTTTCTTTATACATGAAGGATCCTTGCAAAGTAGGGTACAACTTATATGTAGTTCACAATATCATGCGTTCATAACAATTACAGAGACAACTACAGCCCTCAGCTGATCTACTAACTCACCATGCACCATTATAATCAGGGATGCCGCTTCTTTGCTGAACTCTGAGCTCAGAAGGCCAATGGTATATTCAACACCACTGATAACCCAAAATGATAGGAACAATATAAATAAAATAACTGTGCTCCTGATTTTGGAAGCCAATACATCAGTTTATCTTGCTTGTGATGTTTATTTTCATCATTTGCATCCTTCAAATCCACTTTAACTACATGAGATTTTTTTCCCATTACAAATCTCAAATTGTGGAGTATAGAGGCAAACAAATAAATGATGCGTCTTTGTCCCAAACATTATTGAGGGCACTGTATGTTTGCCATGCTAGTATGAAAACAGCTAACTTCAGCATTTTTTCACTTCGCCCCACAGCTGACATCAGAAACTAATCAGAAATCAGATGTCAAGACCCATTTGGCCTGCTAATCTCCAATGGCAAGGGAATCTTGTAAATATTTTATTTTTAGAAACTGAACTTTGTAGCATTTTGCATAATTTTGTAACATATTAAATCTCGTTGTTCAAAGCAATGGAGAGAGAGCAAACCTTTCCATTTTAATTGTGCCTACATGGCCTCTAATTGCAACAGGATGGTCCGCTTAAACGCCTGCCCACTGATCTCCCAACTCATGATGCAGAATTAAAATGGGATCCTGCTGCGCTGCTGAACTTCCCATGGAGCTCAAAGGCCAATCTATCTCCCAGTATGCAAAAGGCCCATGCTATAAGTATTCCTCCAGGCAGCATCAACATGAATCAGCGCATCTGGTCTGTTACATGACAAGAGGCACAAAGGTTCAATGCAAAGTTTCAATCCAACTTCCAGTCAAGCGAGCAAAGGCAAGTCACTGTCCCTTCCCCAGGCTCTCCAGTTTTCATCTTCCTCGCACTACTCCATCTCCACACAGTATTCATCATACTCCACAGCTTGACCTCCTGGTTCTTCAACCCTGGCCTCTCCAAACATCCTCCCGCCTCCTGGCCCTTAGCAACTGCTTCCGCTAATGTTTCTAGCTACCCAGCTCTGGCCAACACCAAATGTCTTATTTGCATTGCTGGCAGCATGCCCCATAGCCTGTGATGTCCAGCCTTCTCATATGACAATACAGCAACATTAAATACAGGGAAGGGCCAGCAAAATAGTCAGAAAGGCCCTGTGCTGAGCAGAGTATCATTAGACTAGGACCTGTCATCTGAGTCTTCCAGGTTATTTTCAGGTGCAATCTTACAGCAGATGACAGGTCCTAGTCTAATGATACTCTGCTCAGCACAGGGCCTTTCTGACTATTTTGCTGGCCCTTCCCTGTATTTAATGTTGCTGTATTGTCATATGAGAAGGCTGGACATCACAGGCTATGGGGCATGCTGCCAGCAATGCAAATAAGACATTTGCTCTTAATGTTCGTCAACTGATGAGCATATGTAGCTCCGAGTCATCACGAAATCCAACCGAACATTTAGTTTATTTGATCAAAAGGGCTCAGAAATGGCATCTGACTGAATTACGAGCTATAGGCTGAAATAGAGGTTATAGTTTGATTCCTGTCCACCTTCAGGATATTAGAGAGAATACGTGATTCAGAAACAATGCATCAAAAACTTTTATTTACTTGGCAATCATTACAACAAAATCTCTTACATTCATAAAATTCCCTCGTGCCTTTTTGTTTAAATAAAGGCACTGAGGAAATTCTTAAAACAAAAAAAATCATGTACCGTCAAATTACTCTGCAGCAAGATTTGCTCAGCTGCTCAAAGCTAATTTTCACCACAATGATTAGTAACTGTCAGGCCTACAGATTTGGAGATCCCTTCATTACATTGTTTTTAGTAATCTTTGCTAACTATCAATTATTATATTGCTTCAAAGAGGTTCTGCATAAAACTGCATTTGAAATTGGTGGACATTACTCTGCTGATGAGCAATGTTCCTGTTTCCTTTCTTTGTACATGCTATTATTGAAAAGACTTTCTTTTCCCTTACCTTCACTGACTAGTTCACTCTTCTCTGACTGCTTACAGAAGATAATCTTCTCCACCAGCTGGTTATAACTGCACATTCCCACTGCTTTTGCTAGATCAGCATTCTACAAAACAGAATTGTCAGCAGAAAGTTATATTCGAGAATTGCAACAGACCTCTAAGCTATATATCCTCATTTTACACAATTTGTAATCTTAGAATGCTTGAAGGAGCTAAAGTTTCATGAACCTGAAAATACCATGACTATACTGACTACAGTGCCAAAGTGAAGATATTTAGTCTGGCCAATCGTCAAAAAATCCCATGTCTGAATATAGAGGGCTGTTAAGAAAAGTACTGCAGAACAAGTGCAAGCATCTCAATGACCCATTACTGGTCCTGCTCCGTGAAATTAATGCATATATTAGGTCTGCCACAACAGTTCTTCATCTCACTGCCTTATCAACCCGTGATCTCCCAAACTTTTACAATGAGAACCATGGCAATTGTGAAGAATGGAACGTTTTGTTGTATCTGGGCACACTGCAGCCCATTGGACTGAATAATGAGTTCTACAACTTCAGGTATCTTGATTTTTCTGTTGGCATCTGCCATCCAACTATTTCTTTTTTGATAGAAAATTATCAGCTTTTCTTTTTTTTCCCCCTTATTCCCCCCCCCCCCCCCCCCCCCCCCCCCCCCCCCCCCCCCCCCCCCCCCCCCCCCTCCTCCTCCTCTGGAAGTGGAGGACATGCCCAGCTTACCTGTCAGGCTATGCTCTCACACTGCATTTCACAGCGTTTATGTTTTTGGGTATGTGTTATCACACTATAAATACTACAATTCACTCACTGACCAGTTAACCTCATTTATAGCCTGTTCATCTTGGTTTTACCTTATCATGGGCATCATCCCTCACCACTTCCCGCTTAACAAGTTTTCCTCTGCTTCAACCTGAAACATTAGGTCTGTTTCTTTTACCACAAATGCAGAGTGACCTGCTGAGTATTTCCAGAAATTCCTGTTTTATTTTATGAATTATCATGTATCTGTTTCCCCAACTATTGCCTTGTCTTTCAAAGGAAATAGGCACTTCCAATGTAACCCATCTAGGCCTCTTTATTTTATATACCTTGATTAAATGCTTCTTTTGTAAAGTAAACAATTCCAGCCTCCCCTAACTTTCCTCATCTTTCCCAGCCATAGCAACAACGTCTCTTTCTTTGGTGAAAATATATATTTCTTGTAATCAGATGCCCAGAAATGTGCCTGACCTATAGCCCAATTGCCTAGCATGACTTTCCGAGTCCTATATTCTATACCTTTATGTGTCCTGCTCTCTTTGGGTCTCAGAATAGAAACTTTACATCTTTCTGACCTATGGCTACCAAAGATGCCACATTCTGTGACACTTCACACATATTATAATATAAATATTGGACCAATTTTCTCTACATACAAATCGGTTATGGGAACAGAAATGAGAGTCACCTGGATAGACACAGCGTCATAAATGGAATGATCAGTCAGTTTACCCTGCTGACTGGGAGAAGCTCTTTCAAGGTTGCAACTGAAAACTCAGTTAAGACCTCGACTCTCATCCTGCTTTCTGCCCAATGCACAGAGCCCACCCAGTGCCAGGCCAAGGCACACTGCACCAGTCTGGACAGGGCCCTCACAAGCACTAACTACAATTTCAGAAAGCTCATTGAAAGAACTGCACAATGAACTTTATTTAAGTACTGTCCCTTACCTGGCGTTTTTCCCAGATGTTTACTCCTGTTAAAGATGATCACCTACGCGTTAACTGGAGGGATTCACACACGTTTCAGGGCAGATGATAGTTTGAAGGCAAATGGCAGTTTTCAAGTGTCCTCATTTGTTACTTGTTCAGTACATCAACCCTTGTTTCAACTGTGTTTCAACAATTCCTCTCAACTCTTCTTCTCTTTATTACTATCCTCTTGTCCTTTCTGAACCAAATAATCAATAATATTCAATTTCACCTCCTGCCCTTCATGCCACATAACAGTAAAGCTACAAATATCATTTATTCATAGATACATACCTTTGGTCCATTTTATACTACTTAAATTGAAGGGCATTCAATTAGTCATTGCCAAACGTCCTTATTGCATTTCTAAATTGCTTTAATCCTTTCTATTTTTCTTTTAACTAAACTACCTTTCCTCCATAAACTACTCAAAGTTCCAATGTCCTGCCAACTACATCTAAACCTCTTAGTAGCACTTAACTCCCTACAAGAGTATTGGGTGTAGTTGCGTTAAGCTTGCAGATTTGACCTCCCCTGAATGGATGCCATTTCCGCAAGAATTTGAAGCTCTCTTTTGTCTCGTCTTTTTTGGCATTCAACGTCTAAATCCTGTTTCTATACTCACTGAGCTGTGCCAATAGTGATGTTTGGGAGATGTCTAATATTGAACTCCTGCTTTCAGCCTGTTTCCTTGCTGCTAACAAAAGTAAGTATTTTCAAATACCTGTTGTAGAAACAATACTTTCATTTTCGATAAAAATAATTCTCGCACAACCAACTACATTTCTTATGATTATCCAAATTATCAGCTTTGCACGTAATCCACAGCAATAAATCACATTTCAAATTAAAATTGAAATTATACCTATTATATCTTTCAATCTGACTTTCTCATGTGCCCTGAGGCATTGACATAATTAATCTGAATTAAACTGAACAGTTCAAGACATTTAATTCATCAAAACATCAGTGAAACTTCATTTTAAAGATCATGAAGTAATTTTTTTATTTCCTCAGCTAACAATTTATTCAAATTTAAGTGCAAAATTCCTCAACTGCAATCTTACTATCGAGTTGGCATCCCAGAGTTCTACTGTGTACATGGGTTCTTTCATGAATGCAAAATGTTGGACACTTCTACCAGAAAAATGTCTATTAAGAACAAGCAAAGTGACTTTCAATTACAAAATTGGCAGTGGGTCAAGGATTCCCTAACAATTCAAGTTAATCTGTTTCAGATTACACATATTTCATCATGCATCTCAAATTGGCTTCTCTGTCAAAGTAACTGCTCGACTACAGATATTCGTCGATGATGCATGAAGAATAAGACTTAACTTGCTGTATCGGGCTTTATTTTTACATGATGAAGGTTACTTTGAGTTCTCACACTGCCCACCACACAGGCTGATGCAAACAGAAACCATGTGGTGGGGGGGGGGGGGTGGTAGTCGCAACAGCACATTAAATGAATTTAAAGAAATATTGCAGTTTATGTCAACCGACTTTTAAATTACCACTCTCCAATGTATTCTCACCTGAGGGTCCACCAGCCATCCGTGGTAAAGTGCAATATCAAGGAGGTCAAATACAATGCACTCCGGTGTATATTCAAATACTCTTACACCAGTAAACTTCACATTTACATCCAATCCTGTCTGCAGCTTGTGTAATATAGCCATTGCATCACTCATGTTCTGTTTCAAAAAAAGAATAGGATTACATCAAGATTTATCAGCAACAAATAAATCCAGTCAACTGGAAAATCTGTGAAACTTTGTTCAATGTGGATACTGAAATTGGAACATTGCCCAGACAACCATTTATCACAAACTAAATGTCATTTAGTTGTTTAATTGCCAAAGATCTACAAGCCAAGCTTGATCCCACTCTCATCCACGGTCCATACAGTACAATACAATACAATTCAATTTATTGTCATTATCCACGGTCCATAATTTAAGGATGGGAATTTGGAAGCACTATGATACATAAATAAATGCATACAACTTTGACACTAAACTTAGATGGATAGTTGTGGAATTGACTACTGCAAAATATCTGCACATTGGATTTGCTCTTCCTTCAAATTTATTTGCTCGTTTGAGGGCCTTTGCTTCATTAAGTTGTTAACTTGGAAGGTGCCTTCTGTGGTTCTGTAGTATTCCACTAACATTTTCCTCCAGCTGGCAATTAATTGGCTACAATAAATTACCTCTGCTGTAGATATTCTGCTCTGGTGGAAGATTTGAAGTATGGAGTGGTAGGTAGAGGGGAGTTGATGGATATCTGCAAGAATTGGTTACGGAAAAATGTGGAGGAATGGGATTGCACTGAGAGTTATCATTGACTCAAGGGGCCAAAGGGCAATGCAAGAAAATATGAGTATGTTTTCTTTGTCAACTTCCATGTAATGCATATTCCAAATTGTGCCATTCTTACACACATGTACTGATATTAAATGTTACTACTCTTAGAGCTTAAAATACTCTTTGATGAGCAGAAAAACATATTTACAATCAGTTTGTAGTTGTGGAGTTCATCACTAGACAAGAAACTAAAGGAACTTCATAACATTTAAATAAAAAGTGGTGAAATAAATTAGTGCTTAAATTTCCACTTCTAACGGATAAATAGGCTATAAGTTAAAGAATGTAAACTAATTGTCAACAGCTCATCAATATTGTCCATACAGTCTTTCCTGACAACTTAGCCAAGACGTAGATATTATAATACTTTGTATGAGCCGAAAGCGATTATGTTATGATCATTATTATTTTTATGTTAAAAGGTATTTTGTGTGTTCCGTTGCTTTTTTATTTGTATGACTAACTTGGCAAATGAAATTCCTCGTATGTTGCAAAACATACTTGGTTAATAAAGTATTATTGTGATTGTGATGATTTAGTTCCAATTTTCCATGTCCAAGATGGCTATAAATCAAAAGAAATTCTAAAATTCTTAATTTTGTGGGGAACAACATGAAAGTGAAACCAAATTTCACCCAACTGTATTCGTCCATTTTCCTGGAGAAAAAGAACTAGATTACAGCTTTCTGATTCATGCCTCTTGCAAACTAACAGTGTTAGTTGCCAAATGCATTTAGAGAATCAAGTGAGACTGAAGGACCTAAATTTTAATCAATAGAGAAATTGGTCAACATGAAAGACGATGAGTCACAATAACTCAAAGATCTACAACACCAGTGTTTTGAAAGAGGTTGTTTTACAGATAATGAATCCTCTGATTATCAACTTCCAAGATTCAGTAAATTCAGGAGTTATTTCTGTGGATTGCCAGTAGTAAATATGGCCCCGCTATTTAAAAAAGGAGGGGGAGATAAAACAGGGATCTACTGACCATTTAGCCTAACGTCAGTAGAAATTTATTTGAATCTATAATGGAAAATGTAATAACAGAGCAGCATGGGGGGAAGAAAGCAAGAATTTGTAAGACCAG
This sequence comes from Amblyraja radiata, assembly GCF_010909765.2. Lineage (NCBI taxonomy): Eukaryota > Metazoa > Chordata > Chondrichthyes > Rajiformes > Rajidae > Amblyraja > Amblyraja radiata. Next base: position 17,258,831 of record NC_045989.1, on the reverse strand, counting down.
AGTGAAGCTATGAAGAGAAATTCATGCTTGACTCATACCTGGACTTCTTTGAGAATGGACTGAGAATTTGATGTATAGGGGCGGCAAGGAATTAGGGGGACAAATGGTAGGTATCCTAGACTTCATTACAATCCATGAGTATCCTCCGGGTGCTTTCTCCCACATCCCAAAGACATGCGGTTTTGTAGGTGAATTAGCCTTTCTAAAATTGCCCCTAGTGTGTAGGGAGTGGATTGGAAAATGAGATAACAGACTAATGTGAACGGATGGATGATGGATGGTCGAAGTGGGCTTGGGTATGGCGAAGGGCTTGTTTCCATGCTGTATCTCCAAAACTAAATAGTAAGCAAAGGGGTTTGATTACAATATTAAGCAGGTGTTTTTGTAATTGTATAGGGCCGTGGGGAGAAAACATCTGGAGTATAAGGTAGTAGTATAAGGTCTCGTATAAGGAAAGCAGCTGAAGTTCATAAACCAATTGCAAGGATGGAGGTTTAGGGCATCATCATGTAGACTGGGATTGTATTCTTTAGAGTTTTGAAGGACCAATATAGATTGCATAAAAACTTTAAAACATTTTGATAGGCTAAATGCAGAGGATGCTTCTTCAGAGGAAGCCGGAACTGCGTGCGTGCGTGTGTGGTGGGTGTGTGTGGGGGGGGGGGGGGGGGGGGGGGGGGGGGGGGGGGGAAGGGGCATAGTTTCATAAGGAATAGGTTATTTAGGACAGAGATGAAGAGAAATTTATTCACACAAAGGGTGGCCAATCTGGAATTTGCTAGCCCCACAGTTGTGGAATTTCAGTTCAGTCATTCTGTACAAAAGCAATGACAGGATAGCGACTTAGTGCTTATTCATGTAGTGTTAATGGCATCGAGGAAGAAGGCAGCCACAATATCGATGAATGGTACAGCAGGCTCAACTAACCTACTTACGTTCTTGTGTTCTGAACATTTAGTACCTCTTCTGTTTATTGGATCGTTTTTTCAGTTTACACTGAAAGGGTTTCATGTTTTCAGTTTAATTGGCAATGAAAATCCAAAATTGCTTAGGCTGCAGACATTTTGGTGCCCTTACAAAAATCCGCTAAAGCTCCAAGTGAAAACAGCAACTAATGGAGTTGCCGGATCTGATTCAAATTATATTTCATGACAAAAACTAATTGTTTCCTTCTATTTATAGGTACTTTAAACAATTTTATATATATTTATTGTGAACTGAATGCACTAAACAAGCTAACTTGAAAGTATTACTCCACATATTTGACTAAAACAAATCTGCTGAAGTGCTCATCCTAGCAGATTGCTCCAAGCCAATTCATTTTCTTTTCCACTTCCAAGATAAACTACAATAAATCTAGCCCAAACATGAAGGAAATCTGGGAAAGCTGTATGACACACCTGATTCTGGAGCAGTTAGTACATTTACATGCAGAAAAGTTTACATCAAATCCAAGAGGGAAACATGGTAGTTTTCGCAAAAAAATGATTCCCCGCCATTCTGAAAATATATTTTAAATGTGGGTGGGGAAAGCCACAAAATATAATAAACTCAGCCTTTCTCTCCACCAAACACAGCAGTCTTTTCAAGAATCATTTTGCTCTATTCTCAGCCTTCAGTTCATTCCCCTGGGGTTTGGCATTTAAAACCTTTATTACAAGCCCATCCTACCACACAATTCCACAAGTGCACCAATTGATTTCACATATTTTTAACTCAATATGTCCAAATCAAAACTAATATGTTGGCTATGATTTCTGTGAAATCATATCAAAATTGGCCAAACAATTTGGTGAATAAAAGCTTTATGAATCTTGTTCCTTTTGGGGCATTTTTGAAATGCACGAAAAATATTACAGAATTATGTGCATTAACATTACTTGCTATCCTTTTCCTGTAGGGCTCCATCCACCAAACACATATAGTTAACAGACTAGTACCTGCTCATAGTTCAGCCTCTGAGCATCTGTGATTTCTTTTGGTTTTGCATCAAGAATATAATCACCTGTGAATTAAGTTAAAAAATATTCTTAGGATCGTCAATGCTCATTAAAAAAACACTTCAATTTTTACTTAAATTCGTTTTTAAGAAGGAACTGCAGATGCTGGAAAATCGAAGGTAGACAAAAGTGCTGGAGAAACTCAGAGGTTGCAGCAGCATCTATGGAGAGAAGGAAATAGGCAACGTTTCGGGCCGAAACCCTTCTTCAGACTGATGAGCGTTAGGTTCCATACACTTAAACATTCCCACCTATAATTATTGAATTAAACAATGTTTTCAATAATTTACGCCAACATCAATAATAAACAACCAGATTGATCATGAAATGAATAGTGCCATGAAGTAAAAAGGCTGGAGCAACACACAAAATCATCACATTGTGTACCAATAACACCGTAGCAATTTAATAGTTTTCAGAATTAATCTCCATCAAAAGTATCTTAGTCTATGAAGAAACATGACCAATGTAAATTGTTAGCTTATTGCAAAGTTTATTTTATATCTTCCTTGAACAGAACAATAAAATTGCAATATTACACTACAGCGCTAAGCTAAATGCAAGCAAAAAGAAGCCTGAACTCTAATAGTCAACTTATTTAAACTGTACTTATAACTAAAAAGGGAGAATCAGTGAATGACGAACTGAACTATTTGGGAATACAAATAATATCATTTATATACTGTGGTATTCTAACAAGTTGATCGTCTAACCAGACCTACCAACAACTCATCTAGCTTATAATTCAAGGTTCAGAATTTTACTATTGGTATTCATGCGTGCATTGATCATTAATTAATTGAAGGCAGAGAATGAACCAAAAGGACCCTTCATGAAACTGCTGACATGTGATGGAGGTGTTAGACAATAGGGTGAGTGAAATCTATTTGATACAGTTACTCAGCTGATAACATCAAAATATTATAATTTGACGTGGACGATAAGTAACATTGTTCCATTGAAAGTGCAAAATGTATATGTTGAGGAATTCAATTTACTTTCAATTTGTTGCTATTTGATGGACAAAACAACCTGCAGGCCTATTTTGGTAATTGGAAACTGTGATTAAACAATGAACAGGGCATTTGGAACATTCCCTGCAGTGCAATTTGTGGAGTGTTCCCAAGATTCTCTGTTTGTCAGATTTAAGTTTACTTAATTGGAGTGTGTTTGTTGATTTGAGGTAGTGACACTCTAAATAAAATGAAATTGCACCTTTATGGCTATAAAATACTAAACTAAAGAGAGTGAGATGACAACATTTAAAAGCCTATTTTTTTAACAGCCATTTAATGTATTGTGTTCTTCAGCAGGTTATTTGTACATGGGGGCTTGATGCTATATATTACAATAAATATTGGATGATTTACAGGAGTATATCATGGAAATTGCTGGTTTTCATCTGAAAATTCTGACAAGTACATTAAAAAATATATATTCCCTAACCATAAAATATAGAGCATCCCCAGTTAATGAAAGGGCTCTGTTTTTAAAGTAAATTTTGTCCTTATGTTGGAAAATATTCAAACGTCACTTGATATGGTAACTATGCTCCATGGTAACTCCACTATATTAAAACCAATAACATCAAAAGCGCATAAGACTGATAAGGAAGTATGATTACTAAAGGTTGTGAAAGAGAGGAAAATAATTCTGCCATTCTTTGGAGTGAATGTACATGTCAGACTTTTGAATTTAATAACATTATGGGAGTTTGTTTGTAATTTGGGGTCATCATAAGTTGAGCAGTCTATAACACAGGAATGACCTTTTTACAGATAACCACCATATATAAGTAATGAGATACAATTAACTGCAGATGCTGGTTTAATGCAAAAAAGACACAAAGTGCTGAAGTAACTCAGCGGACAGGCAGCATCATTGGAGAACACGAATAGGTGACGTTTCAGGTTAGGACACTTCTTCAGACCGATCAAAGGGGCCATTTTGGTGCTGTACCTCAATTGCTATGAACCTCTCCTGCACTATAAAAATATATTACTATAACAATTGATATTTTATCATGAATTACTTGCACCTTAATCAACATGCTGCAAATTTGCATCAATTAAAACCCACATATACACTTTGCATCCTGTTACATGGATTTTGATCATGAATAAGCATTCAATTGTTAACACTGAATTAATAATCATAAGTCATCTCATGTAAGTGAAGGTTAGTGGGCTTGTCTCTTCTTCATCATTTTATCAACAATGTTTTATGCTTCAAAGTGAATGGTAGTGCTGGAATATATGACATCTATTTAGGCTGGAATAAAACATTTGCAAATTGAACTAAAAATAAAAACACTGCAAGCATATCTTCTCTTCACATCATTACCTACATGCCTTCATCCTGCAGAAACAAAATGTGGCAAGAGTTCATAAGTTACATTAAATTCCACTTAAGACAGCTTAATTTGGTAATTTCTACATTTGAAATGAGACAGACTAATGTCATTTCTCACAGGAAACAGTACATCCCAGCAGAGCAAGCTTACAGCCGAGTAGCAGAAGAGCAGTGGCAATGCACCTACTCCATTATGTATCCACAAATAAATATTCATTTCCATCAGTAAACAGGCTTAAGGCTCCTGGATAAAATCATTGATCAGGCTTATTATGGAGGCCATTGGTTCCTAATGCAGAACGTCCAGCTTGCAAGTGTTGTCCTCACACTCCAACTGACACTGGGCACAAGTCTAGACTGCTCTCTTTTGTAGACCAAGTCTAGACTTTGTAAATCAGCATCTGCAGTTCCTTGTTTCTACATCTGGTCTTTTTTTGTCTTTGAAAATTACTAATAATATTTGCATCTGGAGATGTATAGTTAAATTGTATGATGTTTCTTCTTACAAGTGCCTCTCCCAGAAAACGGATGTGCACCACATGCCAATACAAGCATTCAATGAAGATGCCAATACAAGAAAAAATAGATACTGGAATGTGGAATTAAAATGAGGAGGGCAGTGGGGGGCGGGTCCGGGGAGGTACCATGGAAGGAGGATGGGGGTTTAGAGGGGATGGGTGTGTGAAGGGTGAGGTTAGGAGAGGTGGCATGATTGGCATTGGTTGAAAGGCAGCAGAAGCTAGTGATGTCAAAATTGAGGTCCCTGGTTGCAAGGGGAGTGAAGTAGGACCCAGGAGAGTCAGTTAATGTGAAGTAGTTGGAGCCAGAAGCATGGAGGATCCTGGCCTGGAAGTGGGTCAACAATCACAGGCTGCTGTCGCCAGAAGGGGGGAAGGGGTCAGTGGCCCTGACCTGTGGGCATCAGGCAAGGGCCTGCAAAGCCAGCGGCTGTGGGGGTTGGTGGTGTTGAATACAGTTAATGGTCCAACCTGGGAGTTTCAGAGGGCTGTGCATTCAGAGGGAGTGAGATTGGAGTGGGCATCCTTAGATTATAGTGGGTGTCCATAGACTGGAGTGCTAGTGACCCACTGGGTAACTCCAGCAAAGAGAAATGCACTGTGAAAACATTTAAAAGCCTTAAGAAAATCTTCAAATTTTCTGTGCAGTTTTGTTAAATGAAGGCAAGAAATAAGTGCTATTTTGCTTTTTATGTTTAAGAAATCTTCAACATTTTGAAAAATCCATTGTAAAATAAACAAGATTTTAATTCAGAAGACATTTGATAGCGGCAATGGACTGTGGAAATTAGTTCAGTTTATTGTCACGTGTACCAAGGTAGAATGAAAAGCTTTTGTTGCGCGCTATCTAGTCAGCAGTAAGACAATACATGATTACAATCGAGCCATTTACAGAGTATAGATACATGATAAGGGAATAACATTTAGTGCAAGATAAAGCCAGCAAAGTCCGAACAAGGATAGTCTGAGGGTCACCAAAGAGGTAGATAGTAGTTCAGCACTGCTCTCTGGTTGTGGTAGGATGATTCAGTTGCCTGATAACAGCTGGGAAGAAACTGTCCCTGAATTTGGAGGTGTGCATTTTCACACATTTACACCTTTTGCCTGATGGAAGAGGGGAGAAGAGGGAGTGGCCAGGGTGTGACTCATCCTTGGTTATACTGCTGGCCTTTCCGAGGCAGCGTAAGGTATAAATGGAGTCAATAGAAGGGAGGTTGGTTTGTGTGATGGTCTCGGGTGCATCCAGAATTCGTTGCAATCTTTATCAGCTCCTGACCAGCGTGTAAAGTTGAAGTAATCTGCAGTTTATCACTTCATGTCTTATATTACAAAGGACAAATTATGTCTTCATGCAACTTACATAATTCTAGATAAATAAACAAATTGGGCTTAATTCAAAGTGTGGGGAATTTATAGTTCTGGTCTTATCAGGAGAGCTTTGATAATGTTCATTTCAAGTTAGATCCTGCACTCCCTGCCAAACTTTTTGACCATAGTTGTAACGCCACCAACAATTTGTACTGGGATCAACCACAAAAGTTTATAAATTGTAGGAGCTGAATTAGGCCAACCAGCTCATCAAGTCTACTTCACCATTCAATCACAGCTGATCTTACCCTCTCAACCCCATTCTCCTGCCTTCTCCCCCTAACCTCCGATACCCGTACTACACAAGAATCTATCAATCTCCACCTTAAAAATATCCATTGATGGCCTCCACCGTCTTCCGTGGCAATGAATTCGTCAGATTCACCACCCTCTGACTAAAGAATTGCTGCTCTGGCCAAGAAAGCACACCAAGCTCTACTTTCTCTGAAGGCTAACAAAATTTGGTATGTCTCTAACAAGACCTAACAATTTCTATAGATGCATTATAGAAAGTGTACTATTGGATGCATCACAGCTTGGTATGGCAACTGCTCTACCTAACACCGCAAGAAATTGCACAGTTGTGGTGCAGCCTCGTCCATCATGATAATCAGCATCCACCTACCACATTGACTCCATCTGCACTCACACTGCCTCAAGAATGTAGCCAGCATAATCAAGGATCATTCATACTCATTCCCTCTTCTCCCTTTGGGCAGAAGATACAAAAGCCTAAAACTAGAGTCAAGAACAGCATATTTCACTCTCTTATCAGCTTCCACATAGGATGAATTCCTGATCTTCCAATCTAATTCCAAGTGTGGCCCTTGCACTTAAAGAAAACCTGTACTTTCTCTGTAGTTTAATGTTAAATTCTCCAATTTGTTTTTGCTCCTTTGCACTACCCAATGCACTCGTGTATGGTATGATTTGCTCTGCAATGTGGTACATGTAACCATGTAACAATAATAAACTAACTCCAAAAATAATTAATATCACAGCACTGAAGAATCCAAAGCCACTACCAGGATTTGACACGTTGTACTTTCATATAATGTACAACTGCACGATACTCTACTAAGTTTCTGACTATTTACATTCCTGTAAGGTATTTGGTTTTGCGGTTGATAGCTCTTTGTCAGAAGGTGCATTTTCGTGCATCTTATCAAAAATCTCATCCACACACCTATATCTCCCTTTGTTTTGTTCATCATTACATTCCACATTTTTCAGCTTCCTTTAGATTATGTCAATAATCATTATCTTCACTCCTTGCAATGTAGTAACTAAACCACAACTTGTTCTACGCTCCATATTTTAAAACAGCAAAACAAACTAGTTTTCAATTCCAGACAGATGTTTTCTTCCATGCATACTATTTATAGAGAACTATTTAATTGAAGCTATCTTTTGTGTTACAACTGAATATCCTAACATTGATTAGAAGTCTAGCTCTGACTACTTTCGTCTAATTACTCAATGCAAAGATCGTCTATTGACATTTGTGCTTTACAATCTTATCAAATAGACTGTTCTCCACATAAATCTAAAATCTAGATTACCAACAAATAGTTCAAATAGACCTTCAAAGCTCTACAAATACCATCTCCAAGACATTAACACTGCTACATATCAAAGTTGTGTTCCAACAGTTCCCAGAACAGCATTCACTCAAGGACTGATATATCGAATTCGCTTGTAGACAAAAATGCTGGCGAAACTCAGTGGGTGAGGCAGCATCAATGGAGAGAAGGAATAGCCGACATTTCAGGTCGAGACCCTTCTTCAGACTGAAGCATAATTCGCTTTATGCTTTCGGGCATTACATTACAGATCGTCATTTACTGCATGAAAAAGATCTTTCTTCTGCCCTCTTGTTCTTTTGCCAATTATCCTAAATTGGTGTCTTGCCTTTTCCTGTCTGGAAGAAATTTTGACGTTTTTATTGTCGCTAAATCACACTTAAAACACTACGAACCTCCTCTGCATTAATGAGAACAATCACTTTTCTTTGTTTCTCTCTGATAATGATAGCTCCTCGTCCCCAGTTATCATTGATAAAGCCAACGATTCCACTGACCTTTTAAAAGAAAACAGATTTTGTGACTTTTCCTAATAGCTCCAACTATTTGTGTGAATACTACAGTTACTACAGTGCGCAGACACAACCCAAGTACTGAAGCAAGTGGACAGCTTTTTATTATTCTATGTGAGTAATCGATTGAACTCCAGATTTATGCATTGTAGGTAGCAGCAAAATGTAGATGAATCACTCACCACCTAAATATCCACTCTCTGTATGTGGTTGTTGCAAATAAGTCTAGTGACACCCAAGTTGTCAGTGTAGGAAGCCTCGATTATGGTATTGTCACGGAGTAACAAAGAGTGGGTTATATTATCTCCTGTTGGAAATGGCATTGATTGCACTGGTGCAGCCCAAGTAGAATCTGCAACATGTCACCTTAAACTCAGCTACTGTACAGACACTAATGTATCTAGGTATGGACAATGTCATTCAGGTACAGTCAGCAGTCCCACTGTTGATTCTAAGTCAATGAAAGTAGCTGAAGTATCTGAAGTCAAAGGCACTAATATGAGAACGTTCCGCTGAAGGTATATTTTTCAAAAGAGTGTGTTCTTAGTTCAACAGAAGCAACTCATAACTTTGTAATGAAATATTTCAAAAACACTCAATGTTGTCGATTTTATTTTCAGCCTTTCAATTAACAAATCCCAAAACTCAAAGGATTACAATAAACAATTAGTAGTAGCTTTACATTACGGACAATATGATGAAGCAACATTTCAGATGAGTAAAAATTATCTTTAGGATCAGCCAAAAATAAAAGCCATCTTACCCAAGTACTCCATTAACTGCTCTGCTGTTATAATTTCAACCATGGGTGGTAGTTTAATCTATAATAAAAATGGATATTCTTAAATCAGATAAAAAGGTAGAAACTATAGCACCTACGAAAGTAACACATACGAAAGCTGGTACATAGTGACAACATAAAGAGCATCTTAAAAGAAAAAGCACAGAAGTTTAAGAGTTACTTCAACTCATTAATATTATAGATTCCCCTACTTTCTTCTACCCACCACTGTCAAGCATACCTTCTTGGCCAAGCTCCAAAATTAAGCATATCAAAGCATTGTAGCCTGGAGGAAAATACATAGATTCTAACAATAAGGACGTGTAGATCTTTGAATATGAAGATCTCAATTTTTAATTTGAGGTATAGACAAACCAAGGCTCCTATGTCAATGAGCACACGATGCTGTCAACTAAACAGGCATCACTATATTATTAAGAGATTTTTACTATTTTAAATTATACCTTCCATGCCAAAAGAAGAACGTTCATGATTGCAAGCAGAGGACAGGGACCATTTTCATTCTGCGTAATAATAGGTGTGTTCTCCGCTTTCCATTTGATCCACTTAATGTGATAAACTGACTGCCCAGGGAATCTTTCTTTCGAACCAGATGGTTTGGCAACACCGTCCTTGCTGTTATACTCTTCACTCTGTAAAGCGAGAGCCAAAGCTCGGTCTTCAGTCCCCTCGCTGTTCAAGTCAGAGCTAGGACAAGAGTTCAAATTGGAAAAGGACTCGAGGGAGTCGATGCTTCGCGATTCGCCAGGCATGCTTTGATCGCTGGCGCTGTGATTCCTGTCACACTCGTGGTTTTTACTCGGGCTACTTTCTTCCGGCAGCATATTATCCGCTTGCTGCTGAGCAAGGCCGGGCAGAAGGTCCTTCCTCAGCCCGCTCGCAGACTCCTCACTCAGTTCGCCCATCTTGTTTACCAAGTTGTGTTGGGGGCTGTTGTTGACTTTCTCCTCCCCAGTAGGCGCGCCCTCCACCTCCACCGCATCTTCATCCTCTTGCAGGCGTGTCACGGAGCTTGAACACGGATGATCGCCACCTGCAGCAGTCCCGGCCCTCGGGCCCACGGCACCGCTCCCCGGGCTGTCCGATCCCTTCTGCCGCTCGAAGCTGCCATCGCCACTCGCCACAGTCGGCCCAGCCCCGGCTAACTCCACGGCCACGCCGCCCCGCTCGACACTGACATTACTTTCCATGTGCCTTCAAGCGGGGGTGTGTGGGTGGGGGGAAAGGGAGGGAAGAGGGAGGGAAAGGAGAGGAGAGGAGGAAATGTCGAGGTGTTTACATGGAAGAGGCTTCCAGCCGCTGACAGGCAGCCGCCATGACACTGCCAGCAGCTCGTGACGTCAGGCGCCCGGAGCACGCATGCGTGCTACACACTCCGCCTTCCAGGCACCTAAACGTGCCCTGAAATTTACTGCAAACCACCCTCCAAGTGACAAGCCTTTTAGTTTTATTATTACAATTCCAAATATATATATTATGCAGCAAGTGCTTAGAGCGTACTTCCGATAAACGTGATGTCGACCTCATTTTTTTACATACAAAATGGAAAAAACAAGTGCCTGCAATAGTGTCAATATATTTTTTTTCTCTGGAGAGATATCTGCTTTTTGATAGCTCTGGTGATGTGAAGGATTACAGCCTTGTACCTTAATGCAAAAAAAAAAGGAAAACAAAGGAACACTATCTGGCAGGAAATTGTCATTAGCGATTGTAGGCATGCGCCATGGTAAACCCGCCCGCTTTCTTAAAGCGGCAATAACAATAATCTGCAGCAATTGTTGTACATCTAAAAAGTCGTGGAATCAAAGTTTAGCTCATTCTGGCGCGTTCATAGTAACTTATTTAAAACACACGAATTGCACTGAAATCATAGCTCAGTGGCGTTTGTGAGATACGAGAGACCCCGAGGAATTGAGGACAAAACCAAAAATATTACCTTTGTGTCATCTTTTGAATTAAAGTTTCCTTTCGCGTGGCCGAACAAGATTCTGCAGCACTATTTTCAAGAACAACATTTAAATACAAACGCCATTAAACCATCACACCTGGGAATTAACCTCCATGTTGTTCGTGGAACCTGTCAATCTATATTACAAAAATGACCACACTTCAAAAATAGTTGTGAAGTGTTTGGGGGATATTCCAAGGTTGTTGACTCAAGATGAAGAAGGCAACAGAAAATTCCAGAGCGTTGTGGATACAGATTGGTCCATCACACAAACCAGCCTCCCCTCCCTCCCACATCAACTCAATTTTCACTTCACGCTGGCTTGCCTAATCAAGCTTCACTTGCACAACGATCATTCTCCCTTCTCCAGCATCTGCAGTTCCCTTTTGAACACATTCTCCCTTCTCCTGTTGGGCAGAATATACAAAAACATGAAACCACCTACAACCAGATTCAGGAGCAGCTTATTCTCTGCTGTTATCAGGTCTCCTGAACAGACTGTTCACAAGGTAAGCGTGTGTTCCTGATCTACTGATCTACCTTTTTACAACCTTTTATATTTATTATGTGGTCTTTCAAAGTTATTAAAAACATTCAACTTGTAAGAGAAATATTAATCAATGTGTAATATTAGTACACACAAGGACTGTTAATGAACAATTATTTCAATATGTTTGTTTAATTTTGTAAATTGGATCCATCTCCAATTTATTGAATGTTCAAGACAAGTATGCTATGTTGGAGAAACTCAGTAGTTGAGGCAGCATCTATGCAGCGAAGGAATAGGCGACGTTTCGGGTCAAGACCCTTCTTCAGACAGCATTTTTGTCTACCTTTGATTTTTCCAGCATCTGCAGTTCTTTCTTAAATAATTATGCTATGTTATTGTGTTCTACGTTGTTATATTATAATTATAGAACACAATGAGTCTAGCCTGCAATGCCTTATTTTTGTCAATGTTTGTGGTGTTCCAGTGGAATTAATATTTTGGCACTCTGACAATAACTCCTCCACGTATAGCTTTATTACCATTTTATGTCAACAACACTGACTTTTTGAGGATTATTTTTCAGATCTGGGCATCACGTCCAAGACCAGAATTTATTGCCTATCTCTAATTGTCTTTGAGAAGGTGATGCCGAGCTTCTTTTTTCTGGTGAAAGTAATCCCAAACGATCTTGAGAAGGAAAGTCCAAAGTACCTGCTGACGATGAAGGATTGAAGATATACTACTAAGGTAGACACATAATGCAGGAGTAACTCAGCGGGACAGGCATCATCTCTCGAGAGAAGGAATGGGTGACGTTTCGGGTCGAGACCCTTCTTCAGACTGATGTCAGGGGAGTGGGTGGAACAGAGATAGAATGTAGTCGGAGACAGTAAGGCTGGTGGGAGAACTGGGAAGGGGGAAGGGATGGAGAAAGAGGAAAAGCAAGGGCTATTTGAAGTTAGAGAAATCAATGTTCACACCGCTGGGGTGTAATCTACCCAAGTGAAATATGAGGTGCTGTTCCTCCAATTTGCACTGGGCCTCACTCTGACAATGGAGGAGGCCCAGGACAGAAAGGTCAGATTGGGAATGGGAGGGGGAGTTAAAGTGCTGAGCAACCGGGAGATCAGGTAGATAAAGGCGGACTGAGCGGAGGTGTTCAGCGAAACGATCGCCATGCCTGCACTTGGTCTCGCCGCTGTACAGAAGTTGACACCTGGAACAGCGGATACAGTAGATGAGATTGTAGGAGGTGCAAGTGAGCCTCTGCCTCACCTGAAAAGATTGTCGGGCTCCTTGGATGGAGTAGAGGGGGGAGGTAAAGGGACAGGTGTTGCATCTCCTGCGGTTGCAGGGGAAAGTACCTGAGGAGGGGGTGGTTTGGGTGGGAAGGGACAAGTTGATCAGGGAGTTGCGGAGGGAACGGTCCCTGCGGAAAGCAGAAAGGGGTGGAGATGGGAAGTAGTGGGATCCCGTTGGAGGTGGTGAAAGTGTTGGTGGATTATATGCTGTTTGCGACGGCTGATGGGGTAGAAGGTGAGGACAATGGGGACTCTGTCCAGTTTGTGGTCATTCAAGACACCCCATCATCCCACCAGGTTGTTAATGGGGACCAGGTGAAATAAATGCGAGTGAATGTCAAGTGTAGACATTGCTGGTGAATTTGCTAATGGGTTGTAAATGGAATTGAATGTTGTGCAATCATCAATAAACATTCCCGTTTCTGACATTACAATGGAAAGAATAGCCTCGGACACTGCCCTAAGGAACCCCTGTAATAATGTAATGAAATTGGAATGATGGACTTTCAGCAACCAAAACTTTATGACTCCAACCAGTGAAGTATTTTCCCTTTGATGGCCATTAAATTTAGTTCAATCCGTGACTCTATGTTCATTCAAATGCTGCTTTTATGTTAGAGGTAGTCACTTTCTACATACCTCTGTAATTGAATTCTAGGTCCATATTTGGACTCAGATTGTGATGAGGTCTAGAGCCAGTAATCCTGGAAAAATCCAAATTGTGCATCGTTGATTGGGCTATTGGTAAGCCTCGATGACACCTTCCATCATTTTGCTGATGATTAAGAATAGACTGATTGTACAGCTCGGCTGGATTTATTGAGTTTTTTTTGTGAATAGTACATGTCTGGACAATTTTCCACTTAATTGGATAGATGCCTATGTCGTAACTGACATAGGCATCTATCCAATTAAGTGGAAAATTGTCCAGACATGTACTATTCACAAAAAAAACTCAATAAATCCAGCCGAGCTGTACAATCAGTCTATTCTTAATCATCAGCAAAATGATGGAAGGTGTCATCGAGGCTTACCAATAACCCAATCAACGATGCACAATTTGGATTTTTCCAGGATTACTGGCTCTAGATTGCAGCTTGGTTCATGCTGCAGCTTGTTCTGGAGTTCAAGTATTTAGGGCTACAGCTCAAATGTTGTTTGCGCTCAAAGCTTTTGCTGTTCAGATGCTGTCAACCATTTTTTGACCACGCAATGCAAATCATGTGCAATGCAAATCAATTGGTTGAAGACCGTTTTTCTGCGATGACAGGGAGCTCTGGGTGAAGCCAAGGCAGAGCATCCATTCTGTCCTTCTGGCTGAACATAATTCTGTTCAAATGTCTAGCTCTACCATTACTGCAGAGGTGCATTTTCTTAGAGCCTCTCTTACTCCCACAAGTACTTATCTGGACATCACCATTTATGATTAGATCTTATAATCTTGCAGAGCTTCAATCTGATCCTTTGCCATTGTCGTAGTCAGAGATACTGCAAGGAAACATGCCCTTGGGTCCATCGAGTCCACACTGACCATCAACTACCCATTTAAAAACATGAATTCATTTTTAATTCCGCTTGCAATCTCATCAACTACTCCTAAATTTTACCTTGGGGAAAATTACAGTGGCCAAATAAACAACCAACCCACACATCTTTGGGTTGTGGGAGGACACTGGAGCACCCAGTAACAGGGAGAACATACAAACTCTGTTAGGATTTAACCATGACTCTGGTGCTGGAGGCCGTGGCTCTACTATCTGTGTCACTGCATCACTCTTTGGTTATGAGGCCATTTCCTCTGCCTATTGCATGCTGTTTTTGTTGTTTGGTTTGAATGTAGTTGTGTGTTGTAACTTCATTAAAATGGCAATTAATTCAAATACAAATGTAATATTATAATGCTCTACAGGAAAAGAAGTACTTTTAGATTTCATTCTATATGTTAAATTAATAAATGCAAAAGAAATTGACGGTTGGACAAACTGGGATTGTTTTCTTTGGAGCATTGGAGCCTGAGCAGAGCATTTTATAAAATTATGAGAAGTATACATAGGGTTGACAGTCAGGATCTTTATCCAATGGTGGTGATGTCAAATACGAGAGGGCACAGCTTTAAGGTCAGAGGAGAAATGTTTAAAAGAGATGTGCATAGAAAGTTTTTTTACACAGAGAGTGATAGGTACCTGAAATGCTGCCAAGTGTGGTGGCAGCAGTAGATATGATAGTGGCATATAAGAGCTTTTTGAATATGCACGTGAATATGCAGAGAATGGGGGGATATGGAGCAAGTCCAGGCACAAGGGATTAGTCTAGGCAGGCATTAGGTTTGGCACAGACATTGTGGGCTGAGGCATTTCTGTGCTATACTTTATCAGAGAAAAATATAGTAGAAAATTTGAAATAAAAGTGCTTATTGTGTGAATTGTTGAATCCAGAAAGTTCTAATGCTCCTTTTCAAAGACAAGCTGCTAGTCCTTGAGTTTTCTTTGAATGTCATTGGAGCAGTGTTGGAAACATAGATGGAGAGGTCAGAGTGCTTGTGGAGTGATAGGCAAGTGGAAACCTCAAATTACAACAGCAGACTGAACAGAATTGTGCCAAGAAGTAGTCACCAGTTTGAGTACAGCAGGGACATCAGCATGGGTAGTGAGTACAGCATTCTAAATTAAAAGAATTATAAATAAATTGCTGATTGTGCAAAGAGTTAACATGAGTTAAGATGCAACTCAGAAGATATTGAGTATTGATAGAAGTGAAAGAAGGAATAATAGAGTTGCAAGGATCTGATAATGCTGGTTTACAAAACATGACAGTAAGTGCTGGAGTACTTTGTAGGATAGGTGATGTTTCGGTTCAGGACCCTTCTTCAGACTCCGAAGGGATCATATAATGCAAGAGAGAAAACCATGGATTGCTGAAACAAGAGAGAGGAGGAGAAGGCACAACTGATGTTTGTCATCAGATGGAAGTGCTGACATTTTGGAGGATTATATTATATAACAAATGTGAAGGCTGCTGTTGTGGAAGAAGATCGCAAGAGGAGCCTTATCCTGGTTATTGGAGCAGGAATGAGAATAGAAATACAGGATGCGGAATAGATCCAATGCTATTATGGTTTTCAAATTAAGTATAGGTGAATAAACTGGAACTGTGTAACAAATATTTATCTTCTGAATGTGGTGATGGATGCACTGAACATTGTATCCACTGTGGTTCAGTGGTAAAAGTAAAAATATTTCTTTAAAATTGTAAAGCCATCCATCCCAAAGTGAAAATCATTGTGTTGCTCATGAGTTTTGCTATGTTGGATATTTCTTGCTTCTTTCAAGCAAAATTACCTCACATATTATCACAAACTTGTTTCTTGAATAATACACTGCATTATCATGTGATTTGTGTACATTTTTTATGTACTGTATAGCATGATATCTAATATGTTTAAAAGTTTATAATATAATGATGGTATATAATATATTAATGATTTTTGTTATTTTGATCTGGCCAAGTATGGTCATTTTTGAAAATTGTCATCCTGTTCCCAAACAGACTCCACTTTATTTGTAAAATGTTTTCATAATAGAAATGCTATAATGCTATAGACTTTTAAATTGCTGTACTTGTGCATATGCTGGATATTATAATACATTTCATTAAACAGTTAATACACCAGCTGCTTTGGTGCTGAGTTTCTGGGGTCAGGGTTAATTAGATATAGTTTCCTTTATTGTTCAGTGCTAGTATTGATACTTTGCTGGAAAGAAACTGAAGGCTTTTGTGATGGTTAACTTCTGTTGGGATTGGGATAAATTTGAAGATGAGCATGTTTTAAGAAGCAGAAAGAGAGGGGGGGGGGGGAGAATCCACTAACACAGAAATATATATGTTCTTATGATACTGCATATGGGTTATGTGGGAAAACTATTGCATTAAAATTGGGAGGTACAAAATGTCTGCTCTCAAGCTGAGAAGTATGATGGTGACCACATTGACTTGACAGGGCGAAGAGTTGGGACATGGGAATAATGTTCTCCTGGCTATGGCGTCTGGGTTCACAGTCTCAAAGTAAGGGATGTATCATTTTTGACTCAGATGATGAGCAAGTTCCTCATTCTAATGTGGATGAGTCCTTGGAATCCTCTGCACTGGTGGGCAATGGAGGTTCAGTCATTGCTGGAGCGAAAACAGATATCAATAGATGTCTGGGTGTCTAAAGAATAAAGTGATAGCGTAAGAAATTTGAAAGAGAGTGAAGATCCGTCATAAACGGCAGATCAGCAATCACACCACCCTGGCTATGCTCTCATCTCGCTGGGGGAAGGTACAGGGGCCTAGGAACCATTACCTACAGGTTCAACCATCAGTTCCTTGAACCAACCTACAAAATACTAACCACAAGTCTACCTCAGCACCGAACTACTATAAACTTTGTATAAGCTCCACTACCTAGTATACCCATTGTCGGGTTACCTGATTATTTAGTCGATAGTATTATTGTCTATTGTACATTTCTTGGTTGCATTAATGTGCCTGTAAGGCTGCAGAAAGCAAGAACGTCATTATTTAGATCTCGATGTTATAACAATTAAACACTATTGACGGGCCGAATGGCCCACCTGCTCCTATTTCACGTTCGCAGTGAGTCTGGGAGAGCTGTGCGATTGTATTTCTCATTCAGTTTTACCTCATTCTCTGCATGTACAGTGTTTACAAAGGGCGAGGACAGAGGCAACGCGCTTTCCGACTGGAGCAGGTCCAACAACGAGTGCAGTTGTGAGCTGGGCGCGGCGCCTTTAAGGGCTAGCGGGCTCCTTATCTGGCAGCGGGGGCGGGATGGGCCGGGGAGCGGCGTTTTCAGGAAGGCAGGAACCGGCAGCTGGCGCTCGCTTAGCACCGAGGGCGAGGGGTTCCGAGAGCCGCTGACGCTGCTGGGCAGCCGGGCTGCGCGTCGGCGATCAAATCCCGCCGGGAGGGCGGGCCAGGCCAGGCGGACAGGAGGCCCCGGGATGCGGGCTCCAGCGATGCGGTGGTTCGGAGCCGCGCTGCTGCTGTGCTGGCCATCGAGTTTGCGGGGTAAGAGAGGCTGTCCAGCGGCGGGCTTGTGATGCAATGCTTTTTTTTTGGTTCCCGCCCAGGGAATCACCGGACTCCGAGGCCTTGGCCTAAAGCCCGGCGCTCTCCGTGCCGTGGCTGCGGGAGGTGCACGGCGCCTGGCCCGGGCGCTGGAGTGTCCCCACCCCGGCCCTCTCACCCACGTTGGAGGCCGTGTTGTTCCCTTGGCAGCGGGTTGAGCCGGAGTACCGGCACCCGGCTCTCGCAGCTCTTCGGCCCGATCCCCCGTTACCCCAGCTCCCTCCTGTTGCACGGCCAGCCTTCCACCCCCTTTCCCCCCATCACTTGCTCCAACGTGTGGGGTTTAACGTGACATTCTGGCGGAGCACTCTCGGCTCATCCACACCGTGTGCATTTTAAATTTTAATTAGTGTATTAATGTAAAAGGGCTTGTGCTGGTAAACAAAGATAGACTGCAGTTTGTTTAGGATCCAGACAGGTGTTTATTCTGGGGGGGTAAACATTAGGCTACAGCAGGCAATTGAGTGATTTAAAAAAAATACATTATTTATGTCCATGATCGAGGTTTTCAACGCGATTATAATTGTGTAAGATCATATCGGTTTGTAACGTTAGTTGATGGGGAAAGAAGATATCCCCGTA
Organism: Amblyraja radiata; assembly: GCF_010909765.2. Lineage (NCBI taxonomy): Eukaryota > Metazoa > Chordata > Chondrichthyes > Rajiformes > Rajidae > Amblyraja > Amblyraja radiata. The sequence continues at coordinate 17,240,245 of NC_045989.1, read as the reverse complement.
CACAGCTTACAAAGGAACGTGAGAAGTGGCACTAAATTTCTGTGACCAAATCATTAGTCGTAAACTCCAGTCTGATGGCTCTTGTTCCACGGCGCTTGGTTCTTGCACAGTAATATTTCCCCCGGGCAGTATTGGTTTAGGTCATCTCAGCGGCTGGTGCATGTCCACACCCTGTGATGAGATCCAGTTCGAAGCAATTCCAGGAAACGGACCGATTCTTGCGTGTGTTTACATGTCGGACTTTCTCGACATTCATGCCAATTACCTATTTATCTTTTAGTTTTGCTCACCCGTAAGATGTTGTCCTACCTAGGGAAGGTATCAATGTATTTTAAAATGATTTTTACTATTCCCGTCTGTCACTCCGACATCGTTGAGGTTGGAGGAGCACATGTTAATGGCGGATATTCTATTGCACTTGTCATGTACAGTAATATATATATAGTTTTGTTGCCACAGTCCCGTTATCTATTCGGTAAATGAAGAGATTTGCTCTTTGACTTGGGTTATCATCATAAATGTGCAGAAGAGGCAATAAAACCGCAATGATGACAGGCTGTGTCCAAAGGTTTTAATGGGCAAATGTAGAAGTTTTACATGTAAGTCGGCATCTTACCTCGCTCAAAGAAGCAACATTACGCAATTCACTAGGTTTCACAGCTATCAATCTTTAACAACGTGAACGGTTCAGGGTGTTGTGAAAGTGAATGATCCTCTTTGTGTCCATTTCCTCCTGCTGTGTGTAAGAGATAAGTGGATGTATGTGTTTTTCTAAATTCAACCTAACATTTGAATAGTATCTAGACAAATCTTGCAGTGCAGACAAGAATGATGGTGGTACACACCTCTGGCTCTGAGGTGGTTGTTGGACTGGAGGGTTATGTGTAGTTCCCTCTATTTCTTACCCATGTCTTAGCTTTCTGTTCATTGCAGGGAAATAAAACTCCCCAAGGATTCATTTTGCCTTCCCTTACTGCTGTTATGGTTTATCCTCGCTGAAGTTTTTCCACCTGAAAAACATCTTTACAAGGCAGATGACTTGATATTTGACTTGTAATTTAATAATTGGCCACACATGCTGCTGCAAGTAACAATTTCATTGTTCTACTGTCAGTACATATAACAATGAAATACTTTTGATTCTTAGTTCTGTAATAAGCCAGTTCGGTATTCCGAAAAACGCATGGAATCGTGGGATTTTTCAAAGGTCATTTGAGAATTTTAAAAAGCGAACAGGGTGCATGATAGTAGGGAGAGCAGGGTGTAATAGCGCGAGAGAGAGAGAGGGGGGTAGATGTGAGTGGGAGAGATGGTGAGAGGTGGGGGAAGAGAGGTTTCAGTTAGACAGACAATGCAAAGTCATGGCTCGTTGCTTCTAGGAGAGTCGAGAAAATGTCCTCAATCGAGAGAATGCAACTTCAGAACCCCCTCGTCTCGACTGCACTGGAGATTTCTGCGGGCGCAAGGAACAAATGACCTAAAGTTTGCTTTGAGTGAACGGAGTGTTGTTACCGTCCTCGCCGTACACCGGGCGTTTCGTGAGAGTGGTTGGATCCCGGGATCGAGGATTCGGCGCCCGACAGGTGAGTGGCCTGCAGTAGCTGGTGCCTCTCTGCTCGCCACTGGATGAACTGACGCCTCTACTCCAGGTTCGGGCGCTGTCTCCTCGATCCCGCTGCTCGGCGGTGGCCGACTAGGATTCCAGAGCAACGCCGATGCCTCACATCAGCTCCTGATCCCCCGCCGCCTGTGAATAATTTGACCAACGTTGGTTGAGCTGAAGCTGGGATCCAATCACTCTCACAAAATGCCAGTGTACGACAAGGACGTTAAGAACACTCAGTTCACTCAATGCAAACTTTAGGTCATTTGTTCCTTGCACCCATCGAAATCCCTGCCCCCATCCATCCCAACCACGGCGCAAAAGTCTAATGTGTAGGAAGTCTGAAGGAAGGTCTTCTATCCAGAGGTCCACGGACGGGAGTGTCGGCCAAGGCCCACAGCCAGTTAGGAGGGGGGGCACCGGCCCCAGCTTGACTCTGCCTGAGCTGGACTTGGTGCTTCTTGCCTGGGCCGCCGCTGCGACGGGCAGAGCCGAGCTGGAGCCGGCGCCCCACCCCTTCCTCGCTCCCTCCGGCCCGGGGCCGCTTCCCCGACGGGACACTCGGGAGGGGACGGGGACGGCCCAGCCGTTGCTGAGACGCAGGTCTGCACCCATGCAGTGGCACGGCCGCCGCGAGTGTTTAGCCCGAGTGACCTATGACCTGTGCATGCGCAGTCGGAATACCGAACTGGCTTATTGTGAAGATCTCTACAAGGGTGAAACTAAATATAGTCTAGGCGACCATTTTGCAGAGCATCTGTGTGCTGTCTGCACCAACCACCTCAATCTTCCAGTTAGTTGTACATCATTTTAACTTTCCTTCCCAATCTCACACTGACCTGTCTGTCTTCTGCTTTGTCAATTGCTACGACAGGCCTAAACAATGTGAACGATCATCTGCTATTCTACTTGGGTTGCTTACGACCTCTAGAACTGAACGTTGAATCTTCTGATTTTGGGCAAACTGCATTCCAGTGCTCTCCTCCCACACACACTCCTCTGTTCACCTAGTTTTCTTCTCCCTTTGTTATCTCTTACCCTCACCCCACCCAACCCAACTATCTATCCATCATCCTTTCTCCCCCAACCCTTCCACCTACTTCCATCTGCCCCTTATGTCCTCCCCAACTGATTACATCTATTACCAATCCCTGTTTCTCTTTGCCCCCTCCCCCCCCCCCCCCCCCCCCTCCCCTTACTGCTATATACTGGTAATGTTTCCTGTTCCATCTCAGTCCTGATGCTAGGTGTTAACTCGCGATGTGTAGGAAAGAACTGCAGATGTCGGTTTAAATCGAAGATAGACACAAAATGCTGGAGTAACTCAGCGGGTCAGGCAGCATCTCTGGAGAGGGAATGGGTGACGTTTTGCGTCAACTTCTTCAGACTTGCGATGTCTGTTTGCACCTATTTTCCCCCCACGGATGCTGCTTGGTGTGCTGAGTTCCTCCAGTATTCTGATTTGGATTCGAGCATCTGCAGTCTCTTGTCAGCATAGAATTCAGATGAGTTTAGAGAAATAATTATTAACCTCGGTTAGAATTTTATCTTGATAATCGCTCTCTTTAGTATTCAGGCTTTTTTAAAAACTGTGTTTGGTACGAAGGGAAATTAATTCCTTTGCTGGCTTGCACCATTGGCTGTCTCCTTTTATTTATGAGAGAGTGGCTGGGGAATGAGTTCTGAATTCCCAGCCAAGCTCACTTCTGCAAAATTTCTAGGAACACATTTTCTAGTGAATTTAAATGAATTTATTTTACAAACTATAGTTGAATCCTCAGTGTAATTAAGCAATGACATTTTGAAAAGGCTTCTATCATTTGGTTATCAGCAGTATGCGTCATCACTTTATTGACACCACTAAACATTTAACTGCATCTATTTATTGAAAGATATATTTGAATGTACAGAAGTTGGAAGAAATGACCCTTTACACGTCACTTAACTTTGCTCTACATCCAATGAATTGCTACAATGGAAAGATTATTTTGGTTTTCCTAAGTAAAAAAAACCCTATTCAAATAAAATGCAATTTCCGTTCCCTGGTTTCACTGAAGAAATGGTGTTCTGGCTGTCTATTAAACCTGCAGTGGGGAATATGGCATCCTAAGCTGATGCCTGTCCCTTTTTTTATATTTGTATCTACTTTCCCCAAAAAACATCTTTCAATTTGCAGTTGCTTCACCTTTGCTCCAGACCTTTTCATCTCCTGCCGTGCTGTTTTATACCGTATGGTGCTTCATATACTTTCCCGGATAAGCTCTAATGTTTGGTGTACTGTCAACAGAAATCCCATTAAGTAAGCACATGTTGGAGTAATTGAACACACTGAACCTCTCCTGGAAGTGGCTTTGCCTGGAGTGCCCACAGTTGTTTTCTGTCAGTGTCACCAATGTCACACCTACATTGAAACTAGCTGGGGCCAATATTCATTTATACATTAGTTTTTTTTCTTGGCAGTGATGTGGGGATGATTGTTTTGCTCAATGTGGTTATAATTTTGGAGTAGCGTGCATTGATCTGTTGAAGGAAAAGCAGCCAAGTAAAGGTAGAGTGTATGTAGTATGAATGGAGCTTACCTCAGCATACATCAATGGCTAATAATGGGGTAACACACGCCTATGGCTTGGACTTACAACCAAAGGGTTAATTTGCTACCTGTTCCTTGTATGAAACCTGTTTGTTTTAAAAATATGTATATTTTTGCAGTTTTCCATCTATTTTGTTTTTAATTCTGATTTCAAATTTGGCACCAGCCGTTTCCTGAACAGGAGATCTGCAAAGTGGCTTGTTTCCAGCACACTTTCCAACTGCTGCAAACAGACTTAAAGACAAATGCAGATAAGACTGCCTAGCAGATTGCCATTTCCTTCGAAGGTGGGAAATGCCCCTTGTACCCACTTGACCTCCAGAAGACTGAAGCCAAACTAATCGGCGTGGAATTATGACAGAGTCATCCTTTCCAGAGTCTTTGTTCATGTGCTGTCGCTCATCTTGGAGATTCGCAGCATGTATTGTCAAGTTTAAGAGGTGTCACCCAATATAGCAGGATACGGCTGCTTGTAAATCTGAGTTTTAACGCTCCATACCATAATAAGAGGCAATTGTCAAGATGTGTAACTTGGCGTTGAAGTAACATTTTAAGCTTATTTAGGTTTTCCATTTCAAATATCTACAGACAAATATAAAATCTATACTGCATGAAATAATACATTTTGCACAGAAATGTATGTATTCATGCAAGTTAAATTTCTCTGACTGGTCTAAGATGGTTATTAAAAAAACAGACTGTTTAAGAAAGAACAGCAGATGCTGGAAAAATCGAAGGTAGACAAAAATGCTGGAGAAACTCAACAGGTGAGGCAGCATCTATGGAGCGAAGGAATTGGAGACGTTTCGGGTCGGGACCCTTCTTCAGACTGATGTGGGGGGGGGGGGGGGGGGGGGGGAAGAAGAAAGGATTATCTGAAATTGGAGAAGTCAATGTTCATACCGCTGGGGTGTAAACTACCCAAGCAAAATATGAGGTGCTGCTCCCCCAATTTGCGGTGAGACTTACTTTGGTCGTGGAGGAGGCCCAGGACAGAAAGGTTGGATACGGAATGGGAGGGGGAGTTGAAGTGCTGGGCCACCGGGAGATTGGGTTGGTTAATGTGAACTGTGCAGAGGTGTTGGGCGAAGCGATCGCCAAGCCTGCGCTTGGTCTCACCGAGGTAGAGCAGTTGACACCTAGAGCAGCGGATGCAATAGATGAGGTTGAAGGAGGTGCAGGTGAACCACTGCCTCACCTGGAAAGACTGCTTGTGTCCTTGGATGGAGTCGAGGGGGAAGGTAAAGCGACAAGTGTAGCATTTCCTGCAGTTGCAAGGGAAAGTACCAGGAGAGGGGGTGATTTGGGTGGGAAGGGACGAATTAACCAGGGAGTTATGGAGGGAGCGGTCTCTGCGGAAAGCCAAAAGGGGAGGAGATGGGAAGATGTGACCAGTGGTGGGATCCCGCTGGAGGTGTCGAAAAATAAAGATTGATTTTTTTTTTCCATCAGAAATAATAGGCATGCCTAGTTGGCACTCCATTCTCAGCTGTCCAACAATAAATATTTTGGATCATTGAATATGTAACTTCTAGGAATTGCATTTATAATTGCTCAGATGTTAAGAGACAGGAAGTTCTGAACCATCACATAATGAATCAGTTGCTGAACCCCAGGTTTTCTGAATAATAATAATAATAATAATAATAATAATAATAAGACAGATGACTATTGGAGTCTTATGAAAAATTGTGATATCACTTCAAAACCGTTCCAGAACTAAATTAAAAAAAATCTTTCTGCATTTGTTAAGGTTTGCTCCAAGGATTGCCTAAAACTTAACAGGCCTAGTCAAGTGCTTTGGATATTGGGGTAATCATTTTTTGGAGGTTGTCTCTTAGAATCCGAGATAATGCATGTTCATTCTGTTTCTGTGTTCAACAGCAAGACAGACGAGGCTAGTGTGGGAACACAGATGGGGCAGGAGATGCTTCATGGAGTAGGTGGATTTGTGGTTTATAGTGTATTTCTCCTGTTTATGTAGGGCTTCTGGGTGTTCTGAAAGCATGGACTTGAGCCATGCCATGGACCTGAATACCACCCCTAATGTTGTTGCTCTGTTTTGAGTGGTTGCAAGTTGGGGATTACCGCGGGTCAATAGGTGTGTTGTTTCATTCACAGAGGGTTTGAGTGTGTCATTAAAGTTTTTTTTTTCTCTCTGCTTACCTGGTAATCTTTTTCTCAACACCTCCGATCCCAGTCCTGATTCTACATTACTATCCCACTGTCTTCACTATCAGGATCAATACTAATCTTCTGCCTGCTATTAATGACGCTAGTCTGTCCCTTTTATCTTTTCTGCCTTCTTTTCTGGAACCTTAGATAACCTGGAGCAGCCAGTACTGGTCACCCTACAATCAGGTCATACTCGTATGTTGCTGTGTACTGTCAACTCATCTATGTTACTGCAAATGCTTCATGCATTTAAATAAATACTTTCAGGGCTTTTACTTTGTTCTGATCTGCATGCTTTTGTTTGCATATTCACTCTACGCTGTTACACTTGGCTTACCAATTTCTTTTTCGTGCTATGCCACTACTCAATCATTTCCTCTAGATTTATTAAATATCCAGTTTTCAGAGCCCTCCCATTGTCATATTTAGTTTGAAGCCTGTCTCCAATCCTGTTTCAATTCGGCTGTCCTTCATTGATGGAGACATGGGCTTCAGTGAGTTTAAAAAAAAAAAAAAAAAAGGATGTGCTGCTCCCTGTATTTTTCAAGGAATTGTCAGCGGTGAAAGCCCTGTCCATTGTCTTGGTGGAAGGAATTTGCAGTTCATTTCAGGGAGCAGGTCATGGAAGGAGGAAGCTGGTGGTTATATTCCCATTGCTGAGACACTCCTGTGTCTTTGTTGCAGTTGGATTTTTCACAATTGCAGCTTGTGAGGTTCCTGAGTATATTCTCCACTTCTGTAGGATATGAGATTGTGGTTACTGAACTCTCTTCACCATTGAGTTTTTAATCTTCATTGGGGATAGCCTCTGTTCCTGAAGCCCTGTCATGATGACTATGAACTGGATGGGTTGCACTGGGGGCTTTGGTCTTTCTTTTGTTTTTTCCTCCATCGAAGATGTCAAGCACAATTGTAAAAAAAATGTGTCAATGCGATGTCACAGCTGTGCCAAGCTGCATCCACGCATGCCATCAGGACCATTTGCAGTATTTTATTGAGTTCTTGAAGTGGTTTGTCTTACCATTGATGTCATTGGGAATGAGAGCAGTAGAAATCGTTATGTTATTGCTTTTCATTCTTGTATCATCATGAGTCTGTTATTAGTAATTTGAAACACAAGACTAGGTTCAAGACTGATTTATCGGCTTGAATACTTGATCAAGACTGGCATATCAATACTTTGCTGTGTGAGTGAGATCTCTGTCAAAGTTGCTGTCTGTTTGCAGAAGTATTAGTGAGGTGTGGGCTGCTTGTTCAAATGGTGTAAATATTTGGATACAATGAGTTCTGCTGATGTTCCAATCACCAGGAACTAAACAGGTTATTTGATTATTCATGTGATTTGTGGGAATTGGCTGTGAACCAGCTGGATGATCATTTAATTGCACACAACATGATGGAGTAACTCAGTGGACCAGGCAGCATCTCTGGAGAACATGGATAGGTGATGTTTCAGGTCAGAACATGACCTGAAGTAATTTCTTAATCAGCGCGACATGGAGTTGTGTAGCATAGTGCTCAGAGAGTTATAGAGTTATACAGCGTGGAAATGGGCCCTTTGGCCCATCATACCCACGCCAACAATAATACCCCGTCTACAAGTCCTTCCTACCCTCGTTTGGCGCATATCCCTTTAAACATTTCCAAACCATGTCTGTATTTTCCAGAGATGTTGTCTAACGCGCTGAGTTACTCCAGCACTCTGTCCTTTTTTGTAAACCAGCATCTGCAGTTCCTTGTTACTACATTCATTTAAATGCTCTTTCTTGAACATGATGACAAATGACCATTCTTCATAAGAGTGAAACACTTTCTGCTTGCATGAGTTCCTGACACAATGGACAAGTACTTTTTTCCTTTTCAATGTAGCATTGATAACAAACAGATCTGCTAATTTCATGCAGTGGAAAATGTTAGTATTTCCTGGAAATGACACATGATTCAGTTGAAACCCACATGCTGATTCATGTTCGGGCGGTTTAAGATCTCAATCTGTACGTACGCTTTGTTGTGTTCTGTCACTGCTACTGTGTAGGAGCTTGTGTCTTAAAAAGATTATCATGGCAGAAATTTGTTGTCGTGCATTGAAGCTAACTTTATATAGGCCATAGAAATTTGTGGATTACAAAGAAATCACCAAGATTGATTTAGAAAAATCTCATCGTCAATCCACATGGATTGATGCAGCTTTTTGGCCTATGTTGTTGGTTAAATTGTTAAATGAGTTACATGGGATACAAGGCAATATATATTGCTCCTATTAATACTCAAAAATGCTTTTAATTTGGCTATTTTTGGATGTTACATGGCTGCGTAATAAATCTTCCATGAAACCAGGTGAATTTAAAGAACATGTGCGACTGGTGTTCTAGTGAGCCGGATGCTAAACAATCTCAATTTCTCAGCTGTAGATACAGGATGGTTGGAGTTTCTAATTCCTGCCACTTGTGCTCATCTTGAATGAGTCTGAGCAAATCTAGTATCTCATTGCAAATTGTTTTAGATAAAACATGAACTTGATTGAAAGGCCAGAAATCAAGTGCAATAAAGCAGCTTCTGACCTAGCATTGTGGTCTCGAATAGATTGACACATTATAATTGACCTTTAGAATTTGTAGCTTGAATTTTTCCACTCATCACGTCAGAGAGTTAATTCTTTGTAGACACAAAATGCTGGGGGAACTCAGCGGGACAGGCAGCATCCCTGGAGAGAAGGAATGGGTGACGTTTCGGGTCGAGACCCTTCTTCAGGCTGATGTCCGGGGAGTGGGCGGGACAAAGATAGAATGTAGTCGGAGACAGTAAGACTGATGGGAGAACTGGGAAGGGGGAGGGGTTAGAGAGGGAAAGCAAGGGCTATTTGAAGTGAGAGAAGTCAATGTTCATACTACTGGGGTGTAAACTACCCAAGCAAAATATGAGGTGCTGTTCCTCCAATTTGCGTTGGGCCTCACTCTGACAATGGAGGAGGCCCAGGATAGAAAAGTCAGATTGGGAATGGGAGGGGGAGTTGCAGTGCTGAGCAACCGGGAGATCACGCAAGTTAAGACGGACTGAGCGGAGGTATTCAGCGAAACGATCGCTGAGCCTGCGATTGGTCTTGCTGATGTAGAGAAGTTGACACCTGAAACAGTGGATACAGTAGATGAGGTTGGAGGAGGTGCAAGTGATAGATTCTTTGTGATATAGTTTTATTCTTTGTGATATTTCCCCTATTTTTCTTTCTTCATCACCCCCCATCTCACTCCAAACCCCTCACATTGCACTGGTTATTTGACTTAAGTAATGTAACTGAGATGCATGCGTTATTTATACATCATGGGAGCAAAACTAAAATTTGTCTGGTTTATTTGATTATTCAAAGTGTGGAAATGAGGCTTGGCCCTAACCAGTTGCCAATAAACAGGCTCAATCTTGAATGGCTAAATTAGACAATGTCTGGCTCACAATAAGACTGGTTTTGCCCAGCCTTCTCATGAGTTAGACATTGTCTAATTTAGTTGGAATGGATAAAATACCATTTGACAGCTTGGTATCTCTTAGAAAAAAACATTGTACTGCTACAAAAAGTTTTATAATTTGCATGTATGTTGAAGTTTCTGGAAATCTTAACTTGATTCTTTTTTATACACACTTTTTATTTCATTAAATGAAAGTAGACGTCACAATTTGTACATGGTGAAACCAAAATGTATAAACATACCCTTTAATAAAATCTGACAATGTGCACTTTAACCACATGTGATTTGTTCTATTACAAATCTCAAATTGTGGAGTACAGAGGCAAATAAATAAATGGCGGGTCTTTGTCCCAAACATTATGGAGGACACAGTATATAGTTCTAAAAGAACTTTAATGGCCCTGTCCCACTGTACGAGTTCATTCAAGTGCTCTCCCTAGTTTAAAAAAAAAATCAAACTCGTGGTAAGCACGGAGAATGAACGTAGCGGGTACGTCGGAGCTCGGGGACGTCTCTTTGCGGCTCGTAACGCTAACGGCAGGTACTCGGGAAACGCGGTAAGCATGGAGAATGAACGTAGCGGGTACGTCAGAGCTCGGGGACGTCTCTTAGCGGCTCGCAATGCTAACGGCAGGTACTCGGGAAACGCGGTAAGTTCTGGAAGACTCGTGAAGATTTTTCAACTTGTTGAAAAATGTCCACGAGAGCCCCGAGTACCGACGGGCGGCCATTACCGTAAATCTCCGAGTTCGAATCAGGGCAAACTCGGGCGAACTCTTTGAATGAACTCGTACAGTGGGACAGGGCTTTAAGTCTGCAAGAAAAGAGATCATTGTTGGCTTGGGTAAAGGTCAGATTTGGATATAATTTTGCCATAAAACCTTTTGCTATCTGTTTTAACACTTCCATTGTATATTCATATGCAAGAAATTTTGTTCATAATCATACTTTAGCTTGTTTAACAATCTAAAAGGTCAACCTGCAGTAGTCATGAATGTTGGACATCGAAAAGTAAATTATAAGTAGTTAATGAGTCATGAAAAGTCTGCCATGTTGGTGTGATGATACCAGCATGATAAAGCATGACTTGCGGCATAGAGGAGGGTGTGATCCCATTGCATTAATGCATAACAGCTTGTGAAAACGTATTTATTTTGCAGCTTCACAGAAAATAGCTAGTTTCTGCATTGCATGTGACTGGGTAGCCACTGTATGCTAACACGATGCACTGTATCCCATCAGCAAGAACCTATTTGAAGTCCATGCCAGTAATGCTGCAAGTTACTTTGAATTCTGATTAATTGCTGGCGATATTGATTGATTTATCCCCGCCCTAGATTGCATTGAAGATTAAAAGCTTTATTCACCTGCAATCTCTTGGCATTCTACCAGACTCCAAGTTGCCTCACATTGGACGATTCCATTAGCGGGGAGAGATGGGATGGGCTGGTTTGTTTTCCCTGAAGCAAAAGTGGCTGAGAGGTGACCTGATTGATCTATATAAGATGTTGAGAGGCATGGATGATCAGAATTTCAAAAATATGAGGCCATGGGTTTTATGTTAGAGGAAGGAGTTTTAAAGGGGGTGTGAGTGTAATTTTATTTTTCTCCTGGTGGTTAATATCGGAATGCAATGACACAGGAGGTGGCAGAATCGGAAATGATCTCTGAGTTTAAGGGGCATTTAGACAGACACTTGTTATAGGGCCTAAAAGTATGTTGACCTAATATGGGCAAATGGGATTAACATAGATGGGCATAAAGGTTGTCATGGATGTGGTGGGCTGAAGGGCAGTTTTCTGTGCTTCACCCATCTATAACTCTGGCTCTCCAATAGCTGTACATTTCGCAGTGCCTCAATAATGAAAGGCCCTCAAATTTGGCACACACTCAATGACTGTTTTCTGCTGAATTCAAAGACATTGATTTATTTCTCCCAATACTCCTGAACTCTCCAGCTATTTTCATTACTTGCATGCTCTGAACATGCCACTAACTATTTCCACGTTGAAAAGTTGGCTTCTCTGAATGATTCCACACCTTACATTGTTTCCAAGGTTATGAACTTGAAATCTCTTTGGAAGCAGGAGATGTCTGATATTAGAATTTGGAGCAAAAAATGAACTGCTGGAACAACTTAGTAGCTGAGGCAGCATCTGTGGTGGCAAATGGGCAATTCATGTCAGCACTCCAGAGGCAGGGTCTCGACCCAAACTTGACCATCCATTTCCCTCCACAGATGGTGCATGACCCACATTTCCTCCAACAGTTTGTTTTGTGAGAGCTCTGTTAATGTCCACCAACAGAACGCTCCACACACATAGTATGTAATCAGCAACATCGCCTAACGCCCTTTTAAATCCCATTTGAACATAGAATTAACATTGACACGTATGTCCAATCGTAGATCACTTATCCCAAAGCTGTTGTAATAGCTCCTGTAATGGTAACAATTCCAGCAATGTAATCAACATTTTAACCCAAATATTTTTACTATTTAATGCAAGTCAACAAATCGAGTAATTTACTAAGCAAAACAGGAAAAGATGTGTATTGCATGCACTTCCTCGTGACGTACTAGAACAACTATTGTTTATGGATTTTAAAATATGGGTGTTTCTAGTAGGCAATGTACTACTGACTAACATTTCAATTATGGAATCAGAGATGTAACAAGCCCATCTTACCTCTTCAAATTTGTGCTTTCCCATTCAGGCTCCTAAACTGTTTATGGCCAAGTGAATTTTTACTTAAATTTTTATTCTTGAAGACAAACTTGACATGATTAACTTAATGTTTTTCTTGTAATGTCAAAGATATCAATAGTTTTAAGACAAAGCAAACAAAAATGCAACCTTTTGGTTTTGACTACTTGGTTTCCTGGATTAAGAAATATTACATAATTCAAAAAACTATATATGTATATGTGGTTAGAAATTCATTTTTATGAAATATCTTTCTGACAGCTGTATCGAGGCCTAAGTGGCTGTTCGGATGTAATAAGATGAAATTACAGTATTTATTGCTGCTTCTGTACTCCCAAAATTCCCTTGTGATCAGTCACCGTGTGAATTGTTTGTTTTAGAAAGAGTCATCTGCACTGCTGGTACAGTACAGCTTGACTTTTAAAAGAATATAGATGAAGAAACGAGGCAGAGACAATAAAATGGGATACTTTGTGTTACATTCAATTGGCTATGAATGCCAATAACAACTTGTTTACTATTCAGAAAGGAAAAATGCATTATTGATTTGGATTTCCTATGTCCACTGAGTGCTACTTAAGTTTGAAATTATCCTTTTATCCACTTTCCCCTTGACAATTTCCTCTCCTGCATATAATACTTTAGCCTCTGATCTTGTTTTTTTGTTTAGCACTTTCTTGTCATCCCTACAATTTGTACGATGATGGGTCCTGACCCGGAATATCATCTGTCCACTTCTCTCCACAGATGCTGCCTGCCCAGCTGAGTTCCTCCAGCAGTTTGTTCTTTGAAACTCTAATGCTAAAAAAAAAAAATGTTCCCCGCCACAAATGCTGCCTGCCTGCCTGATCTGTTAAGTGTTTCTGGCATTTACTGTTTTATTATAGATGAGTTTTATACGGAATAAAAAACAAGTTGACAGAGACACTGTTTGAAAATTGAAAATTTCTTTCTTCTGCTGACTTTAATACAAATGAATCAATATTCACAAGTACAGCTTTCCACTGCAGTTCAGTTCTGGCTTTCAGAAATCCATGCTCCACAAGTCATGCACCCTTGTAGATCAACACATTTTTGCCGAGGTAACCAGCGTAATTTGGCACAAATGCAGTGGTCTGTTGGTAAATAGGAGACATGAATCTTGTATGGAAATGTTAACTGATCTTTTAGTTTAATTGTACTAATATGAATTAGTTTTTTAATTAACTTTATTCATTTAAAAAAAAATCCTTTGAACATTTTGGTTTCGGTGACTGTTTCAACAGCTTTCGGGTGGGACTTCAACTGGCTGACAAAGTCATGCTGGCAACATAATCACTCCTTAAACAGAGCCTTCTGTTCAGGTGAAAACTTGTCACCAGCAGAAAACTAGACATGGGGCATGATGAACATGAATAATATGTATTTGGTGCAATATAGTACCTACTCCAATAATCGGAAAGCAGGAATATATTTTGAGCATCCAATTGGTTCTTGAATGCATAATACATATTTAGGTTGGAGTACTAATTTCAGCATATTTTAGTTTGGTCCAGTTTATTATGTTACTACAATCAATTACTTGTGTACTTGTGGGACACTCTGAACTTGGTAGTTGCCCTGTTTAATGGCTATTGGTTTTGATTGCACAACTAATAGTTTGTTTGTTCCACAGGGCAGTTGGGCAATCCGTTGAATAAGTACATTAGACATTATGAAGGTTTATCGTATGACACAGATGTACTGCATCAGAAACATCAACGTGCCAAGAGATCAATTTTGCATGAAGACAAGTTTGTGCATTTGGATTTCCATGCACATGGCCGGTATGTAACAAGCACGAGCAATTTCATTTTGTCTTTCTTTAAAAACAATTACCTTGTCAGAACTTGGTATAATATCTTTATTTTAAAAAAAAATATATATAATCCATGTAGTTAATTTAGATTTTGAAGTTATTGCATATATTTATGGGCGTAGAAGGGAGGATGAAGATTTCTAGTCTTTTTTTTTAGTATCTATTTTAACCTATATCGAGTCTGGTTTTACCAAAAGTGTTTTGATTCATCACTGCTGAGAAGAATTGAATGAATTATTCGGATCTCTAGTGCATCCATTATTGCATTGGAAGCATGCAGTGCTTAGACTAATCTTTGGGAGTGAAGGTCCAGCGGAAAAGGACAGATTTTGTGCTAAGTATTGGCCTCTATTTTTAAATGTTCAATCATGCTGGTAATTTTAATACTTGAGCAACAAAGTAGTTTTAATCAGAAGTTAGTTTGCTCCAGTTGTCTTTTAAATTAGACACTAGACCAAGTGCGGACCCGTTGGGTCCCGTTCCCCAATGCAAAATTCCACCACTCGCCCAAAGCCCCCAAATGCGCAGGCGCAGCTGACGTTTTTAAAGTTTAAAATGGCAATAACTTGTAAAATGTAAGATCAATGTGAACGCATCTCACTCTCCCTCTTCAGTCCCTTATTCCCCTCCTCTATTATCCTCCCTCTCCCTCCACAAATCCTCCTCTGCTTCCTCCCCTCACCCCCTTCTCTCTCTTCCCCCTCCCCTCCTCCATTACCTCACCATCCTTTTTCCTACCTCTATTCCCCCTAATCCCCCAGCACTCTCTCCTCCTCCTCCACCCTCCTCCTTCCTTCTCCTTTCCCCTACCCTCAGTCACTCCCTCCCTCCATAACCCCTCTCCCCTCCCTTCTCCCTCCTCACCTCCCCCACTGACCTCCTCTCGCACTATCCCCCACTCCCTCCCTCCCTCCCCCACCCCCACAATGAAAATCGCAATTTATCAGTGAATATTGCAATTAAAAAAAAAAAAAAAAAAACCTAAACACAATGTTTAGCTGTTAATGAAAACGGAAGATTTGATTAAGACGGATTTTTTTTTAAAATCAAGATTTTTAAAATGTAAAATGAGATTCAGGGATCCCACTGTGACGTCGTTATGACGCAGCTGACGGGAAGGACAAGTGGAAAAGTGTTAAAGTGGCTTTTGTAAAGTTTAAAATGTCAATAACTTTTAAAATAAAACATAAATCCGAACGAAACTTGTCCCTTTTACATCCCAGGATAATGGTGAGTGAGGTGGGCCAAAAATTGTAGCGCTATCGTGTACCGTTTTGGCGGAGTTTTGAAACGTCACGCACTCACGCCTACACACAGAATTTTAGTAACATTTAGATAATCTAGAATATCTTTTCACTCCTTTGCAAATCTAAACTTCTTACAAATGTTGCAGAAATGTCAGGAGTCAACAAATTATTGAAAATCTGTTTCTCTTGAGAATCTACGATATATGTGTCCATGTTTAAATTGAAATCTTGAACCCAGAGGTATTGATAAAGTAATCAAACAATTTTTAAGCTATACTGTGCAACTCATTAGCCATACTGATGGTTTTTCCTCAGTGTACTAATTCTTTAAATGTTTTTAGAGTAAACCTTCAAATGATACGGTATTCATTCAATATGTATAGTCGCACTAATACTAAATTAACATTGATTTGTTCTAAATCAATTGCTAAGAAACAGTAAATGAGGAAATTAAAAAAACAAAATGCCAGACATGTACGGCTATTCAATTAGTATTTATGGCTGAATGCTTGGAAAGAGACTTTGATCAAAAAATAAATACTTGATACCATCTGTGGAAACTATTGGTGTTAAGTGCTTATTATGGCTTTTTTTAATGCATTTAAGTGAATATGACAATAATCTGTAATTTAAAAAATTCCAGGATGATATTAAAATGGTGAATATTAGAAACACTCAGCACCTCAGAGAACAGCCATGGAAAGAGAATCAGTGACATTTCTGGTTGAGGAACCTTCATCAAAACTGGAAAAGTGTTTTAAGTTAAACTCATTTTAAGTTGCAGAGAAGGTGAGGGATACAACAAAGGGAATATTTCTGATAAATTGAGGTTATAGTTATTGGGAGGATATGATGTTCACAAGCCAGTCTAGTGGATAGATTAATGAGGGCATGTTGATAAGGGAAACAAAAGACGAGTGAAAGCTGTGAAGTGCAGGTCTGAGTTATTGTAGAGACTGAAGCCGAATCATTAGAGCTTGGGGTGCCCAACAATTGAGGCAGTCTTTGTGGCGCGGGCAGCACAGTGGCGCAGCGGTAGAGTTCCTGCGTTACAGTGCTTGCAGCGCCAGAAACCCGGGTTCGATCCCGACTACAGGTGCTGTCTGTACGGAGTTTGTACATTCTCCCGTGACCGCGTGGGTTTTCTCCGAGATCATCGGTTTCCTCCCACACTCCAAAGACATACAGGTTTGTAGGTTAATTGGCTTGGTATAAGTGTAAATTGTCCCTAGTATGCGTGTAAGGTAATATTAATTTGCGGGAATCGCTCGTCGGTGCTGACTCGGGCATGTTTCCGCGCTGTATCTCTAATAAAAAAAACTAGTTTTAATAAAAACATTTATATAGCCACACGGCTCAAATTCTCCATCTGTGATATTAATTTGAGTTTTCCAAATGGATGGTACATTCCAGTGGCATGTTCTTGTATTGCATTGGTAACAAAAGCACTGATGAAAACTTGCAAGTTGTTGGCTATTCGAATCTGAGTATTGGCATATTTTTTGCCCTCTAAATAATGGCAAAATATAAAAAATATTACCTGGCAAGGCACAGTCTCAATATAATTTTAATATATAATATGCAAACACAAGATACTGTTTTTAAAGATTTCAACTAGCCTACATGGTATTGGATTTATTGACACTAAGTGTTGTGGCGAAGTTTAAATGGGATTGGGGGTGTGGGCGGTAGAGATGGGGATGATGGTTAAATCCATGCCACACACCAGCTTTCTCTGAACGTTAATTCAACTCAATGGTTGGGACTAGACGAAGGGCATTGCTCGTGGAGCCATTAATGAACTCTGTTGATCGTTCTTCACAAGGATTTGGCATGGTGTAATTTTCATTTGAATTCAACAGATGGTAACTGCCTGAGAATCTTTGCCCTTGAGAATTGTTATAAATTTGATCAGCTGCTCAATTAGCTGATCCTGAGCCCTCAGATAGCGAGGTTATAATGTTTGTGCTTGTTGAATACAGACTACATGTGTTTTGAATAGAAAGAGCAATCGGTGAGAAAGGCAGAGAAAATTGGCCTCAATTTTTGAGCCATGCATTTAATTGTAAACTAGATTGCAAGGGAAGCTTTATCAGGATCTAATTGTGCGCATTTTTTTTCCTAATGTTTTGTGGCTTTGAGTGAATGGCACTGACATTATTTGAGGTAAAAAAACGAGTTCATTATCTTGTGGTAGGCTGCCTTCCTCACTTTGGAGAAATGCAAAGCGTGGATCCAAATGAGCATGGCATTGGATGTCACAATGCAAACTGCTGTACATCTTTGTATTGGGTAATAAGACTACTAAATACAGGCAATGTGTTGTTTGCTTAGGATGTGACCAGTGACAATTGAATCTACAAAAATGCAGGCACTTCCGCAAAATGGCTTGGCCATTTAATCCATTATGCCTTGAGCATAAATTAATAGTTACTGCATTGATTATTTTCAAACTAGGGAATGATGGGGAATAATGTGTTATTTTTTGGGTTTTTTCCTCTGTTGCAATTAAATTCTGAATGATAGAAATATAGTACCTTTACTGTCATCAGAACACATCAGTTTTCAATGGCTCATGAAATATCTTGGATGTGTTGTCATTCTTGTAATGAATATGGAAACCAATGTGTACAGCAGATCACTCAAACCGAATTATTGTAATGAGTAGATAATTTGCCTTTCTGGATTGATGGTCACATATTTTCCTTTACTGAGGGATAATTGGCCTGTTTTTTTTTTTTTAATTGACTTTTCATCGGTGGTGCAGATTTGTCCTTGGGTAAATGTCTTGTCTTGAGCGACTTGAATGAATAAGTTTATTGGCCAAGTATTCACATACAAGGAATTTGCCTTGGTGCGCTGCCCGCAAGTGACAACATGACATACAGTGACAGTTAGGAATGACACCTAAAACATTAAACATTTATAAGAAAACATTATCAATTAAATATGTGAGGTAAATAAAATACCAGAGCAAAAGGAGGCTACAGATTTTTGGTTATTGAGTAGAGCTACTACTCGTGGGGAAAAAAAGCTGTTTTTATGTCTGCCTGTGACAGCTTTGACAGTTCGGAATCGCCTTCTAGAGGGAAGTGATTCAAAGAGTTTGTGGCCAGGGTGAGAGGGTTCAGAGATGATCTTACCCGCTCGCTTCCTGGCCCTTGCAGTGTACAATTCGTCAATGGAGGGAAGGTTGATGCCAATAACCTTCTCAGCTGATCGGACGATTCTCTGCAGCCTCCGGATGTTGTGCTTGGTGGCTGAGCCAAACCAGACCATGATGGAGAAGGCGAGGACAGACTCTACGATGGCCATATAGAATTGGACCATCATTGTGCTTCCTCAGCTGCCGCAGGAAGTCCATCCTCTGTTGTGCTTTTTTGACTGTGGAGTCGATGGTAGCCCCCCATTTAAGCTCCTTGGAGATGATGGTTCCCAAGAACTTAAAAGACTCCACAGATGTGACTGGGGTGAGGGGAGGGGGAGCTCTCCAAAGGTCTACTATCAATTTCACTGTCTTAAGAGCATTGAGCTCCAGGTTGTTGCAATCGATTAAACATGGTGTCTCTCATCAATCCAATGATCCTTGGTATTGCACTGATGATCAGCCGTGAGATTTGTGCTCATGGGATTCAACTCTTCTGTCAACTTCCTTGTTGGTAAATGAAAATAGTTTGGATAGTTCCAGGTGCACAAAAGTGACTTTTGAAAATTAATTTGATTCAGTGAATGGAATTATAGCCATAATTACCCTCCTCGCCACTTCCATTGAATTTACTGGATCTTTGGGTGAAAAAAGCATAAATGTATTTATTGCTTTGTTTGTTTAGTTTTATATACAAAACCACAGCCCAATACATTCCCTTTATTCCTTGCAGTTGGCATAAATTTCAGTCTAATAATTCTTTGATTACACAAACCATTATTTCTTGTCATAAGCACAAAAATCAGATATTCAGGTTTCATGTTGCACTGGCCTCATCATGCCTGTGTGGCTTCTATCATTCTCTCTCTTACTTAGTTTAGAGATACAGCGCGAAAACAGGCCCTTCAGCCCACCGGGTCCGCTCCGACCAGCGATCCCTGCACATTAACACTATCCTACACCCACTAGGGACAGTTTTTACATTTACCAAGCCAATTAACCTGTACGCATTTGGAGTGTGGGAGGAAACCGAAGATCCTGGAGAAAACCCGCGCAGGTCACAGGTAGAACGCACAAACTCCGTACAGACAGCACTCGTAGTCTGGATCGAACCCGGGTCTCTGGCGCTGCATTCGCTGTAAGGCAGCAACTCTACCGCTGTGCCACCGTGATCGCCCTTTTGGCTTTTGTTCGTGTTGGGATATGTGGAGCCTGTGTTTTTCTGGTGCACTTAATTGCCCTCTTCTGTTTATTTTGTGCTGCACTTGACTTCCATAGAACAGTGCAACACAGTAACATGCCACCCGGCCCAAATATCAGTGCCAAACACGATGCCAAGTTAAACTAATCTCTGACTGCACATGATATCCCTCCATTTTTTGCATATTCATGTGCTTATCTCAAAGCCTCTTAAATGTCACTGTTGTATTTGCTTCCACTACTACCCCAGCCATGCATTTTGGGCATCCACCAATCTTGCGGAGGGGGGGGGGGGGGGGGGGGGGGGGGGGGGGAGGGACTTGCCCTATACCTTTTAAACATTTCCCCTCACACTTGAAAACTATGTCCTGTAGCCCTTGACATTACCCCTCTGGGGAAAAAGGTTCAGACTGTGTACCCTATCAACTTCTAGGGTTCCAGAGAGAGTAATACAAGTCTGTTCAGCCTCTCTTTGTAGCTGATAGCCTCTAATCCAGGATGCATTTTGATAACCTCCTGCACCATCTCCAAAGCCTTCACATCCTTCTTGTAATAGGGTGACCAGAACTGCAGACAGTACTCCAAATACATCCTAAACAAAGCTGCAACATTTATCTTCCTGACATTTATCTGCAATGCCCCAACTGATGAAGGAAGCATATCATACACTCTTACCATTCTGCCTGCTTGTGTTGCCACTTTCAGGGAGCTATGAACTTGGACTCCAAAATTCCTCTGTGTATCAATGCGTTGTCTTGCCATTAACTGCATGCTTATCTCTTACATTGAACCTCCTAAAATGCAACATGTCACATTTGACAGTACACATCACGTCTCCAGATGGAATAGTGCCCATCTACTACTACGCTCTGGCTAAACCAGTTCTGAATCTGAATGACCAAGTCACTGTGGATCCCATGCATCGTAATCTTTTGGATCAGCCTACTGTGAGTGACTTGATCAAATGACTCACTGAAACCTTCATCAATCACTTTCATCACCTCCATAAATTCAATCAAATCATTACGATGTCTTATTTCATTCATGTCTTTACTCTGCTTCAAGATGATTCCCAGATAAAATAAAATGCATCATGCAATTCCATTTTTGAATCCTAAACTATTGCAAGGATCTAAACCTATTTTTTATTAGGCCTTTTACATTGCATTTTATATTTGTAATCCCTCTTGGCTTTGGAGGGAATAGCAAAATAAATCATTGCATTAATACTATTTTCACATTTCATGAAACCGCCTTTTACAAGCACTTTCATGCTTTGAAACTTTTATTGCTTCTATCATAGCCTGCATCCTTGGCATTGCCCTTCATCTTCATTGCCTGTTTTATGCTATCCTGGCGCTGTTAATGGCTATACCTGTGAAAGTACATTGCTGAAGAAAAATGATAGCAAAGGTTTCTTTGTATCAATCCTTTGTAACACTTCGTGTGAGCTCAAAATGAACCTTTTCTTTCAAAGCAGGAAATGAAACAGCTCACAGCACACAGCGTCTGTGCCAATCATGGTGCCAATTTAAACTAATCCCATCTGCCTGCAAACGGTCTATATCCCTCCATTGCTAGTCTATTCGTCTGCCTGGCCAAACGATGCCCACATATATACTTCCACTCCTCTCAAAGAGTCATACAGGCATCTATTACTTAAAAAAACTTGCCCTCTGAATCTCCTTTTAATCCACCCCACACCACCTCACCTTTAAACCTATGGCCTCTAATGTTTGGTATTTCCTTTCTGAGGGGGAAAACAGATTCTGATTATCTACCTTATCTATGCCCCTCATAATTTTGCCTACATCCATCAGGTCACCAGTCAACCTCCGCTCCAGAGTAAACAATCTCAATTTGTCTAATATCTTCTTTACAGGTAATGCAGGCGCTGTTCTTGTGAACCTCTTCCACCCCCTCTCCAAAGCCTCCTGTAACAAAGCATTTCTGTAATACAGCAACCTGAATTGCACACAATACTCCACGTGACCCTACCAAAGTTTTATTCAGCTGCCTCCTGAGTTCTCAGCTATTAAACTCATGGCCTCAATTGACAAAAGCATGTGGTGTTGCCACACTTGCGGACCTGTGGACTTGAACCCCCAAATCCCTCTATATCTATATACTATTAAAAGTCTTGTCTGCCTGTCTGTCTGGTGGGAGGGAGTGACTGAGGGTAGGTGAAAGGAGAGGGAGGGGAGAGAAGAGGGGGTGGGAGTGTTGGGGGATGAGGGGAAATGAGCCGCGCCTGCGCAGTTGGGGCTATGGGTGAGTGGTGGAATATTGCGTTGGGCGAAAGGGTTACTTTGGGGGGACAGGTGATGGGGGTGATTGGCTCCGGGGGGGCGCCTGTCTCCGGGGCGAGCGCTGACGCCGCGTTCTGGGATCAGCCCTCCCGTGTGACGCCGCTCCCCCCCCCCCCCCCCCACCGTGTTTGAGGGATGGGGCTCCAACGGGTCCCACTTGGTCTAGTGAACACTAAAGGTCTAGCCATTTACAGAAAATAATAGAAACTGAACAAATAGCCCTTTTTTAATAGACGAAACACGGTCATTGATTATCAAAATAAAATATTAGCAGCTATGGGTTTGAGCAACATTTTCCATCAGGCTTGCTACCATTGTATCCTGGATGAAATATGCTGCAGTTTCAATTGCATGCTAATAGACTTGTAATGCTATTTGCAGAAGTATCATGCTTCCTAATTGAGTTTGCACAGTAGGCTAAATTGTAGCTTTGCAGGTAGCAATAGCTGGGGTAAATGCTTTGGTTACTGCAACATATTTGCAAGTTTATTGCTTGACTTGTGATCCACAGTACTTTCCTTTTAGACCACCTCTGTACAAAGGTGTGCACGCCAGGGGTTTGGGAGGAGTTGCAGCACCGACGGATGGGATGCAATTACTCTGCCGTCAAACAAAGCTGGCATTAAAAATAAATGGGTTTCAGCACTTCCACTATAAAATAATAATTTTGGTGGTCTGAAGAAGGGTTTCGGCCCGAAACGTTGCCTATTTCCTTCGCTCCATAGATGCTGCTGCGCCCGCTGAGTTTCTCCAGCTTTTTTGTGTACCAATAATTTTGGTGGCTCTGGTTCACTGAGCTGCCTGGGCTTGAAGCTCCCCTCCCGCACTTGGCTGAAGTAAAGGGCCTGTCCCACCAGCATGCGATAGCATGCGTCTAACGTGATCAAACGTGGCCGCTTGAGGCATACGGCCGCGCTGGGCCGGTCCTAATTTGAACCACGTAGGTGTATGGAGTTGTGTGGGGCTGGTCCCGACATCAAACTCACCAATCAGCTGGGCAGGAGGCGGGCCGATTGAATTTGGACGTCGCACGGCGGCGGGCGGTGACGTCATAATGCAACGGCACGCCGGGGGTGGTGACGTCATCGCGCAACGCCACAGGCCGACAGGCCGTTTTCGCGCAGGATTTTCGAACAGTGCAGGATTTTCGGAGCCCCGCGCGATGTCGGGACCAGCCCCGCACAACTCCATACACCTCCGCCGTTCGAAGTGGGACCGGCCTCACGAGGCCGTACGCTTCAAGTGACCACGTTTGCTCGCGCTAGATGCATGCTATCGCATGCTGGTGGGACAGGCCCTTAAGTTACCGAAGCCAGTTCGTGAACAATGTAGATCTTGCTGTCGTAATGCTGCCCCATTCCCTGGAATGTTTTACCACGCAATTAGTCCACAGCCGAGACTTGCTAGCTGTTAAAACGGCTGGAGTTTAGGATACCAAAAACTTTATGTGAAGTAATGGAAAATACAGTGAAAATGTGATAATGCTTAAGTTTTTGGATATAATCAACTTGTAGAAAATTGCAAAGTTTGCCTTCTACCACCCAGTAATTTATTTCTCTTGCATTGAATGGATTCAATGAATCCCACTAGATTGAACCTTGTACACAGGTTCAGCAGGCAGTTGCCAATTTCTTGGGGGACTTTAGAAGCTGGTCGCTGCGACACTGGGTTATTGTAGTGGCGGAGTTACAGTACCATTGACGTGGCGAGAACCTGGTTCAGGATTCGGTCAACTGTGTAAATCTCAGAAATTCCTCATATTGTCAACTTGTGTGGTGAGGATGAGATTCTGCTGCACAGTTAATGAACTGTCTGCAGTCTTTGTGGGCCACTGATTGTCTAAGGCCATGACCAGGCTTGGAGATTTTTGTTGTACATTGTTTGCTATAATTGGTTATCAAAACTGTCTGCTGCAATAATGCAATTGAATCAATTCATATTTGATTTGTAACTTTCACTAAAGTTTCAAACTTGGAATTTAGTTTTTGAGTGCTGTTTTGTGGCATTTTTATCTGGTCTGGTTCGTCAATGTGTTCTCCTGGGTTTAGAAAGAGTCTGAAATGTCAGACATCGCATAGCTAAGACTATTTGGGGTATTGTCAAATTTTAGGAATGGCAAAGCGTCCGATCTCAATTTATGGTAGATAAACCTAATAATTCAGATGTCATGTTTAGGAGAGACAGCATGGAAATGGGTTATTCGGCCCACCGAGCTCATGCTGACCATCGATCATCCATTCGCACTAGTTCTATGTTATCCCAATTTTGCATCCACTCCCATTACACTAGGGGCAATTTACAGGCCAATTAACCTACAAGCCTGCACATCTTGGAATGTGGGAGGAAACCAAAGTACCTGAAGGAAACCCACGTGGTCTCAGGGAGAATGTGCATGAAAGACTCGTCAGAATCTAGTTCTATTTGCCATTCCTTGGACCATCTTCTCAACTTGCTGTGTACTATAACACTTATTCTGTTGTTTTCTGCAAATTTACCAACCATGTTAAACGACAGCAGTGAACCCAGCACTGACCCCTGTGGCACTTCACTGGTCATACCCCTCCAAATAGAAAAGCAACCCTCCCCAACAACCCTTTGACTCCTTCCTTCCTACAAAGATATATGTGAATGTCGCACTAAGATAGACGAGGTATAATATATTGGATGGGATAAACATAAAAAGAGATGTTATCTTGCAAAATGGATAAATCACTAACCCCAGATAACGTGCATCCAATGCTCCTCGAAGGAAGAAGACTGCAAAGACATTTCCTGCAGTTTTTCAATCCCCTCGGTCTCCAACACCTGTGTAAGAGGATTGGAGGACTAGTAACATACTGCTGGTTCAAAGGTTTCAAAGGTCTTTATTGTCACGTGGACCAATTATGGTACAGTGATATTCGTATCACCATACAGGCACTAAAAAAAAAGCAACAAGACACACAACTACATAAGTTAACATAAACATCCACCACAGCTGATTCCCCACATTCCTCACTGTGATAGAAGGCAATAAAGTCTAATCTTCTTCCCTCTTTATTCTCCCATGGTCGGGGCAGTCGAACCATCCGTCAGGGCGATCGAAGCTCCTGCGGCTTGGAGCTCCCGAAGTCGGTCTCTAACCAGGGACCGCGGGTTCCACGATGTTAAAGTCCGCAGGCTCCCGCGGTTGGAGCTCCCGAAGTCGGTCTCCAGCAGAGGCCGCCAACTCCTCGATGTTAGGCCGCAGTGCGGACGGAGATACGATATGGACAAAAATCGCATCTCCGTCGAGGTAGGAGATTAGAGTAAGTTTCCACCACCTCCCATGTAAAACAAGCTAAAGAACACTAACATATACATTTAACACATACTATTAATCAACAAAGAAGGAAATGACAGACAGACTGTTGGCGAGGCAGCCATTGCTGGTGCCACCCGGCTTAAAAAGGGATAAATCAAGTAATTGTCAGTGAAACTTTGATGATGGGCAAGTTACTGACATTCATTTCAAAGGACTATATGAACCTACATTTAGAAAGACACAAATCAGTTAGAAACAGTTGGCATAATTTAAAGCCCCAAGTCAGCAACAGTTTTTAATTCTTTGCGGAGGTAACATGGCAGCTCAATTTGATTATATCTCTGGATTTTGGCGAAGTAATGGTTAATAAGTATTTGTTTTATTGAAAGCCTATTACAAGAAAGATTCCACTGGGTCGATGCTTGGTCCCTTGCATTTTGTGCTTAATATTAAATGATTTAGTTGTTGTGTTTCAGGATCAAGGCATTGCTGACGTCAGCCAGTGCATATGACCTCTCCTTAATTGCCTTTTCAATTGTTGTCGTTCTGGCAAAGTACTCCCACAAGGCCAATGGAGATGTGATTCCAGGATTTAGACCTAGCAATGATAAAGGGCACCTCCATATTCTCTCCACCACCCCCATATCAGTGTGATGTGCGATTTGGAGAGAACATGCTGGTCATAATGTGCCATGTGCCCAAGAGTTTTCACCTTGTAGGCTTTGCTTCATGGCATGGCTGAAAACTTCATAGTGTTGAAAGATATGAATGGTCTGGCAGCTTCCGCAGCAGTGTGGCAAATAACATGTAATCCATTCATGAGCAGTAATGCATTTTGGAGAGATGTTACAAATAGGGGAATATGCGCTAAATGGAACAATATTAAATAGTATAGCAGCAATGCAGCCGGATAGGTCAATAAGCTATGTCTGAAGGTAAATAGGATCTTTCCCTTTATTTTCCAAGGCGTGGAATACACAAGCAGACATTACACTTGAACAGCAAATAAAAGCAGTTGTGGTCACATTACAGGAAGGGTGTGATGGTGCTGGAGGGGATGTGGAAGAGATTTACTGAAATGGTTTTGGGAGGAAAGTCTGGAGAAGCTAGAGTTGGAATTGGAATGTGGCTCTAAATTAGCCACAAAAGGGGCAACAGATATTCCCATCACAGGCAACTTCAATTCCTTCCAGTTTTACACACGGGGCACATAGTGACAGTTTTGCACTCCGTTGAATATCTGGAAAAAGGAAGGCAAGAGAGAGCTCCATGGCTTTCATTGTTCGGGACTGGAATATCAATCATTAATCCAAAAATAATTTGTAGCATTGGTGCAAGAGCAAATGACCATGAAGATAGGTTCAGATCTTTTACAGTTATTCCACACAGAGAGAGAGAGAGAGAGAGAGAGAGAGAGAGAGAAAGTGGACACAAAATGCTGGAGTAACTCAGCGGGGCAGGCAGCATCTCGAGAGAAGGAATGGGTGACTTTTGGGGTCGAGACCTTTCTTCAGATTCTCGTTTCGGGTCGAGACCCTTCTTCACTGGCAAAAGAAATGGTCGATTTCATATTGCTTTCTGAAAATCGATTCTGCAGACAAAATTAAATTGGCAATAAAGGGCACCCTGGAGTTTTCTACAGCAACTTGTTTATCACTCGTTGCTCTTAGTTATTAGTGCAATGCTAATTTCCTCTTGGCAGCTTGCAATCCAGTAGTATGAACATTTGAATTTTCCAATTTTAGATAACTAATCCACACACAGTCGCCCTCCACCTGCAATCCTTTCAACAGCTTCACAATTTGTGACTCTTCTATCCTCTTGCTTCACATTCGCAACTCTTTATCCTTTTGGCTCACACTTGTCTTTGGTCTTTGTTCAACAATCTGCCTGTCAACCCCCTCCCCCTCCCTCACCCATGTTCACCTATTACCGGCCATACTCTGCACTGTCCCACCTCTCTTTTCGCTTTCTTCCCCATCCCTTGTCCCCCGTCCCCCTTTCCTGCGATCAGTCTGCAGAAGGTTCCTGACCAAAAATGTCACCTATCCATATACTCCAGGGATGCTGCCTAACCCGGTGAGTTACTCCAGTTTTGTTCTTTGGTAAACCAGCACCTATAGTTCCTTGTTATTACATGTTAGTGTGTAATATTAAGTTTGGTTCACCACATTAGAAACCATTAGGAAAGGTCTCTGCGGCTTAAAAAGGTCCAACTGAAACATGTCCTATTAAACGTAAGGTATTAAAGCATCAAACAAAAGCTTTTAGAAAATATAAAGCAGGGGTGTTTTCAGGCAAAGCTAACAAGTCATCGAGAATGTGGAACTTGGTATGAACGATGTGGAATGGCAGTGAACAAGAGCACAGGTGCAATAATGGGGAACCTAGACCAATATGAGGGAGAAAAGAATTGAAGGTTATGTTGATCGACTTGGATGAACAGGTGTGCAACAACTGAGCCAATTCCATTAAGCTGCTATAATTGCTCGGCATGTGTGCCATAAACATTTATTTCCACTTAGCAACCAGAGCAATTTTGTCCGCATTTTGTTTAATCCAAGTGCCCTGGTGGAACCCAAACCATTGACAGGTGGGTTATTAGTGCTCGAGTACCACTTGCTGCATTGCCTAAGGGAGATATTCCAACACACTATTGCTGATGACTAAGTGCAGATTGATAATGGAATGGATAGGGCTAACACTTTTTGTGAAAAGGAAATAGCATTTGTTTTTCATCATTAATTTTCCACCAGGTCTCACAGCCTGGCCTGTTTGCCTTGGCCACTCACCATTCAGGCTTGCAGTCGGAAAGTCTTTCACTTGTTTTCATTGGGCCTTGATATTTCCTGCTTATTACAATGGTGGTTGATTTAAGAAGGGTGGATCCTTGTTCCTGTCTCACATCAAATGCATTTAATGTCATGTGTTTTAGTGATTTGAAGATTAAATTTGTGCCATGACATTTAAAGTCGTCATGCTGGCAGTTACCTCAATGATGCTGAAGTGCAAACGTTTACACGTACTGTCATTACAAATGTGTGAATGTTAAACTGTACTAGGATGTATCAACACATTTTTACATGAACTTTAACACCTTAACATTGTTTCTCAATACCTCCATTTGGTTAGAAATCAGAGATAAAATCTTGGACAGGGGATGATGCATTGGGAGAGGAAAGACTGAGGGTTTTTTAAAATCGAACATTTGATATTTCCAGCAATATTTCCTTAAAACCAATGAATTTATTGAGCGAGAGGACATTTCAGTGATGGTTTGAATCTTTCAGCCACCCTTTTCCAAGGAAGAAACAAAATGGTGGTAGAAATTTATTTCCATCTAACTGCTTGGGTTGATTGAGTTGTTACCCATGTTGAGAGTAATCTGTCCACCAGAAGCTCTTGTTTGCTGTGTTTTATTTAAACTCTGGACCTGGAAAGATGATAGATTGATAATTTTGGGTCTTTCATCAATTGCTGCTCCTGTCCTGTGCAGTTTCCTGTGCACTGGCCTGGAGCTTGTCCAGTATTGAATTGAATTGAATGCCTTTATTGTCATTCAGACCTTACGGTCTGAACAAAATTTCGTGCCTGCAGTCATACATACAATCATACAATAATAACAACAATAAACACAAATTAACACCACCACAGTGAGTCCTCCAAGCACCTCACTGTGGTGGAGGCAAAAATCTTAGGGCTGCAGTCTCTTCCCTCCTCTTCTTCGTCTGCGCTGAGGCGATTCCCCACCGGGCGATGGTACAAACAGTCCCGCGGCTCACCGAACCCCGCAACGGGCCGGCTCAAACACCGCGGCCCGGGGTGGTCGAAGCTGCCGCCCTCCAGTCCAACGGACGCAGCCGCTGGCCTCAACCCCGGACTCGGGTCATAGCCGCCAGAACGCCGTCCCAGCCACCGGAGCACCGTTCCAGCCCCGAGCCGGGCCGCCCTCACGGGAGCGCCATTCCACCCTCGGGCTGGGCCACTCCGACGGGAGCGCCATTCCACCCTCGGGCTGGGCCACTCCGACGGGAGCGCCATTCCACCTCGGGCTGGGCCACTCCGACGGGAGCGCCATTCCACCTCGGGCTGGGCCACTCCGACGGGAGTGCCGTTCCTCCCTCGGGCTGGGCCACTCCGACGGAAGCACCGTTCCAGCCCCGAGCCGGGCCGCCCTCACGGGAGCGAGCCCAGGGCAAGTCCTGACTGGCTCTGCCTCCGGAGTCTCAAGGTCGCCAGCTCCGCCATTAGGCCTCAGCGCAGACGGAGGCAGAGAAGTGGGATACGACAAAAAAGTCGTATTCCCCCGAAGAGAGAGACGGCAAGCCCCGTTTCAACCCCCCACCCCACATAAACACAACCTAAAAAACAAAAACTAACTAGACAAAACGAAAAAAAACAACATAAAAAAGTAAAGACAAACGGACTGCAGGCGAGCCGCAGCCGTTTACCAGCGCCGCCACTTCCGTATGTTGGCCTGGGAAGGTGGCAGCAACAAACCCACACCATCTATGTGCCCACTATATTTATTTTATACATGGGCGGCACGGTGGGGTAGCAGTAGAGCTACTTCCTTACAGTGCCAGAGACCCGGGTTTGATCCTGACGACGGGCGCTGTCTGTACGGGGTTTGTATGTTCTCCCCGTGACCTGCGTGGGTTTTCTCTGAGATCTTCCGTTTCCTCCCACACTCCAACGACGTACAGGTTTGTTGGCTTGGTATCAATGTAAAATTGTTCCTAGTGTGTAGGATGGTGTTAGTATGCAGGGATCGCTGGTCCGTGTGGATTCTGAGGGCCGAAGGGCCTGTTTCCACACTGTATCTCTAAACTAAACTAAAAACATCCCAAATTATCAAAGTGATTCAAAAACTGGTTCAGAGGCAGCTGTGAGGTTGTGTAAAATCTTGGTAAAGCATTGAAAGCCAACACTCGTCATTGCTTTCAAGTCTGTCGCCCAAGTTAACAGCAGAAGCTTGAGCTTCTTAAAGCATAAGACCCAATTATAGTATTTCATCGTGGGGCATCTGCTCAATTTTCCACTGTATTTTATGATGCTGGCACGACTTGGCATGGCTAGTTTAATTAAGAATGACATGTGAATGGAAAGATGGCAATGCAAGAGATAGTCTTTTTTATGTTTATGGAAACTGAACTGTGATTTGGAAAGGTAACAACTTTATTCATATGAATTAAGATTAGTTAAATTTACAGAAAGTGGAATAAAATGTTGATTTGGACTTTTTGGATTTTTATTTTGTGTACGTCTTCAAAGTGGTAATCAAAATCTGCACAGATGTCATACTTGCTTGCCTCTTAATAATGTATCGAAGATATGTACTAACAGTTGTCAATAGGAACTGGAGATATTTCCTGAAATTATTAAGCCTGTACATTTAACAGAAGCTGCTATCTTCCAGAAGCCGCTATCTTTGTCCTTGATTATATTTGGGTATGTTACTGTTGTTACCTAGATTTTTATTCTAACAGAGAATGTGTTATTATTTCTGAATTTATATTCTTCATTGTCTTTGACAGTGGCCACACCTATTCACCCAGAGTAAAGTTTGTTTTTGAGCGTCTTTTGCATCAAATATTAGAATAATGTCATTAATTTATTGATTCCTTGCCATTTTTCTTTAGTATTCATTCCTCCATTTGAAATATGTTCAAGGAGCTGAATTAAGTCATTTGGCCCATCAAGTCTACTCCACTATTCAATCATGGCTGATCTATCTTTCCCTCTCAACATCATTCTCCTGCCTTCTCCCTGCAACCCCTGACACCCTTACTAATCAAGAATCTGTCAATCTCTGCCTTAAAAAAGGTACACAAACCCCATTGACTTGACCTTCACAGCCCTCTGTGACAATGAATTCCACAGATTCACCACCCTCTGATTAAATAAATTCCTCCTCATCTTTCTAAAAGTACGTCCTTTTATTCTGAGGCTATGGCCTCTGGTCATAGACTCTCCCACTAATGGAAACATCCTCTCCACATTCACCCTATCCAGGCCTTTCACGATTTGGTAAGTTTCAATGAGGTCCCCCCCCCCCCCCCCCCCGTCCAAACTCCAGCGAGTACAGGCCCAGTGCCTTCAAACTGAGCATTTGGGGGAGACCAGGTAGCAATTTCCACCCTTGTGAACAATTATTTATTTTTCCTGGGCCTTGTTTTTGATGGCTTGCAAGCCTGACAATGACCCTGTAGGTGAGTACCATTGTTTAATATTGTAGCAAGCCTGCTTTTGACACAGGAGGAGGCCATTCAGTCCACCATGTCTTTACTGGCATCCAGTGGAACAATTCCATTAGACCCATATTTCTATTGGACTTTCATCGTAGTGTTTCGTGACCACATATACAGCACCCTTTCTGAAATAAAATAATGACTGTGTATCTGCCACCTTTTGGAAGTTTTGAGTTCCAGATCATAACTGCTCTTGCTTCTCCTACATTTTATAGCACCAACAACTCATTCTTACAAGGTTAATCTTTTAACCCATATAATTCTGATGTCTCTTTATTCCTGACATTCAGAAGGTACATGGATGGGAAAGGTTTTGTGGGCAGAAAAAGTTTTGAATTGTAGGCTAGGGCTGAAGAACTTCCATAAACCTATTGAAAAGGAACATGAAAAATACCAAAGGTGGCCAAGTCTCCAGCAGCAACTTAACTGTGTTTCTTTCAAATCTTAGGTTTTATTTAAAAACACATTCATGATCATATAATTTAATTAAATTTGACAATCATGAATGTTTCACTCAATTATAAATTACAGTTGGGGTGGAAAGATGGGGGAGGACTGGACTTTATCTTGCACTAAATGTTTTTCCTGTATCTGTACATCTGTGGGCGCCTTGATTGTAATTGTGTATGGTCTTTCTGCTGACTGGATAGCACACAACAAAAATGCTTTACACTGTACTTTGGGTGGCCCAGTGCTGCAGCTGTAGAGTTGCTGCCTTACAGCGTCAGTGACCCGGATTAGATCCTGACTACAGGTGCTGTCTATACAGTTTGTACGTTATCCCTGTGACCATCCGGATTTTCTCCCAGTGCTGCGGTTTCCTCCCACATTCCAAAGACGTGCAGGTTTGTAGGTTAATTGGCTTTGGTAAAAATTGTGTGTGTGTGTGTGGGGGGGTTAATGAAAGTGTAGGGAATGATCGCTGGTCAGCGCGGACTCGGTGGACCGTAAGGCCTGTTTCTGCGCTGTATTTCCAAAGTTTAAAGTGTACCTCTGTGCATGTGACACAAAATTAGGGACTGTGGAGAAAGTACCGGTGATGAGTATAAATGATCTAAGTTTTGAGTAGTTGTACAAATTATTTTTGGTTACTGATGTTTCGCATGTTGCTTCGAGTAGTTCGAGGTTGAGCGGATAGTGCATAAACAAAATGTGATCGATCCTATGGCTGTTTATTTTCGTTCTCAAATTTATTGGAATAGCTTTAAGATGAGAGAAAATGTTTAAAAGACTATCACCAGTTTCTACTTTAATAAAACAAAAAGACTGATCTTTTCAAAATGCTTGATACATACTGAGTAATCTTCAATCTGAGTAATCGTCTGTATTGGTGGAAATGTGTCATCCTCGATAACAATCAGCACGGGAGCACCTCAAGGCTGCGTGCTCAGCCCCCTGCTGTACTCACTCTATACTCATGACTGCGTAGCCGGACATAATGCGAACTCCATCATCAAGTTCGCCGACGACACCGCTGTTGTGGGACGTATCACTGTTGGGGACGAGTCAGAGTATAGAAGAGAGATCGACCGATTGACCACATGGTGCCAGCACAATAACCTGGCTCTCAACACCAGCAAAACCAAGGAACTGATTGTGGACTTTGGAAGGGGTAGGACAAGGACCCACAGTCCTGTTTATATATTTATGGTGGAAAGGGTTAAGAACTTCAAATTCCTGGGCGTGCATATTTCCGAAGATCTCTCCTGGTCCCAGAACACTGATGCAATCATAAAGAAAGCACATCAGCACCTCTACATCCTGAGAAGATTACGGAGAGTCGGTATGTCAAGGAGGACTCTCTTGAACTTCTACAGGTGCACAGTAGAGAGCATGCTGACCGGTTGCATCGTGGTTTGGTACGGCAACCTGAGCGTTCAGGAGCGGAAAAGGCTGCAAAAAGTTGTAAACACTGCCCAGTCCATCATCAGCTCTGACCTCCCTACCATCGAGGGGATCTATCGCAGTCGCTGCCTCAAAAAGGCTGCCAGCATCATCATGGACCCACACCATCCTGGCCACACACTCATCTCTCCGCTGCCATCAGGTAGAAGGTACAGGAGCCTGAAATCTGCAACACCCAGCTTTATATTTATATATATATATATGTATATGTATATGTATATATGTTCTATGGTATATGAACACTCTGATCTGTATTTATGCCTACAATATTCTGATGTGCAGCAGCAAGCAAGAATTTCATTGTCCTATCTGGGACACATGACAATAAACTCTCTTGACTTGACTTGAAATATTTGGCAAGTCATTACTCGGGGGCTCTATGATCTAATGAGTCTGATTTCCAATTTCACATTTAATTTTGAAGAACAGACTTTAAAAGTTAATTGCTAGCATATTGGCTATTTGAAATTCAAACATGTTTTTTTTATGGACAATGCTTACTCAGACAGCTGTCCAGATAAAAGTTTAATTTGATTAAATTTAAGAATTAATTAAACAATGACCAATGAAAGTTGAAGATATTACTACAATTTTTCTAGTTAAAATGAGCATTCGAAGCTTGGTCTAGAATGAGGTAACCCTATAAATAGAATAACACTAGACCAAGTGCAGACCCGTTGGGTCTGCTCCCTCAACGCAGCCATTCCCTACCCGTAGCCCCCACGGGAAACGTGGTCCTCCGACTCATGCGGCTCAGGAATCAGCAGTGCGGCTGTTTTTAAATGGCGTCTTTGAGGCGAGATGCAGGCGCCAGCAGGAGGCGACAAAATGAGTGTGGGGGGGGGGGGAGAAGGATTTTATTAAAAATGTGTACATAAACACGACAAAATTTAATGAGGAGTGGATACTTGGAATGAAAAGTGAAATCTCTACCAAAAACGTTTCTGGGCTGACGTTGGCGTAGGAACGAATCAAAGGCTGGCAGCCACAAGTCAGAAACACACACAGCCAGCCAGCCACAGAGTTTTAATATTATATATAGATAGATAGATATTTGAAAACACAGCCTAGCTTTAATTTTACATGTTTCAAAGCCGACCTATCAGTATTATTTATCAATGAACTGATGTGTTATCTTTCAACGTCACTTTTCTGTTTCATATGGATTTTAAAAGTATTAGCATCAGTGTTTTTTGCTGGTAAATCTGGCGAGGAGCAGTTACTAGTGTGACTATTCAAGATCCAAATGAATTTATTCTTGGGACTACACAAAGTTTGCAAGTTCCTCCTTATTTACGAACAGTTGAGGAAATGTGTATTTGGTTTCCTCCCTGGCTCCAGTAATGTAAACGAGCACTCAGGAAAAAGCTCAAAACAAAGGAATTTGGAGCTAGTATCTTTGGGAAATGTGAAAGGAATGTTTAGCAACGTATATGTGCCAGATGTTTTTTTGCATGAGATACCCTGCAGCATAAGGGACGAGGTAGAACAATTGGGAGTGAATTCTAGTGCAGCATTTTGGGACTGATTCATGGGAAACTGCACTGAAATAAGTCTGTCGTGTAGAGGCCCTTCAGTGTGGGTGTAAGTACCCTGAAATGCTCTGTAGCTAGTTAACAATAATTAATTTTTCCAGCAATTATGCAATTAGTTACTTAGTGAGGATTTGTGTATTGTAATGAGAACTTGTGGGCGGAGAAATAAAATAATCTTCATTACACTGCCAGGTCTCCCTTCTTATTTCTTAGTGGTGCTGTGGGATATGATGCAACTGCTTGGAGCCTTTATCTGATCCACAGTTTGGCTGGTTGACGACATGGGATTGTGTCAGTCCTTTGCCAAGCCAACCGCTGTGTTTCATTTAGAACTGGAACTAGCACACATTATCTCTTACACTTTTAAGCAAATTGGCAAAGAGTGATCTGACTTTGGTTAAAAGATGTACTTTGGGTTATATTGTAATTTGAATGAATGATGTTTGGCCTTTTTCCACAGAAGTCTGGTTGTCTTTGTTAAACCGACAACCAATAATAGAGATACATACAAAATGCTGGAGTAGCTCGGCAGGTCAGGCAGCATCTCTGGAGATAAAGGATATCCTTTTGCTCCAGAGATGTTGCCGAACCTGCTAAGTTAGTCCAGCACTATCTTTGGTATTAGCTAGCATCTGCAGTTCTTTGTTTCAACCAACTATAGAGGGCTGTTATTTAACTACTAGTGATATCATTTGATCTTCACGTTCTAGGGCTCTGTATTCACCCTTCACAAATACCTGATACCAGATCTAAGAACCATTTCACCAGATTGTGTACTCGTACTGGGATCAATCCAAACAATTAGGCCTTCAAGCATCGCTGTTTAGAAATAGCAAGAAGTCAAATTTTTGTCAAATATATTTACATTGCCTTTGACAATTTTGTATTTAAAAACAAATCTTTTCAAACAATGTCTTTTTAATGCTGAACTACTGTTGGTAAAAGGGATACTAAATCAACACTTATTTTCTTTCACATTTTCAATGTGCTAATTAGGAACCTGGTGATTATGTAGCTCCTAAACCAGTGTTGGCAAGGAAAAAATGCTCACATCAGCAGCCACGTAAGAGAGAAATATTCACGTGTTTTGGACAAGTTGCAACCAAATTATTTAAGTTTTCCTTGAGTACAATCTTGAAGCTGTTAATAACTGTTGTTGCATGATTTTCACCTTAATAAACTAGAAACTACTTGGATTAATTGCTATATGTAAATGTACACTTCAAAATTAATCTTCCTAAACCTTGTAGAAATGGTTCCTCTGAATCAAAAGATTATACATTCAAACCTAGATTTGAAAGAAATCTAGGCAAATGCTCCAGGGCATTACAGGTGCACAACCTTTTATCCGGAGTTCCGGAAACCGAAAAGCTCCGAACACCGGACATTTTTCCCAGGATGTCGTCTGCACACCAAAGCTCGCGTTTGGCGCCAAACTTGACCCGAAACGACCCACGGTCAACCCAGGTCTGTACTACTGTAGCGGCTGCCTCCTCCCCGGAGACCGGGGAGACACTTAAACATCTGTAAATCATTGCTTAAATGTTAGTCAGTTAGTTTGGAGGGCTTTTATGTGAAGGGGGGGGTGAAGGGGGAAACTTTAATTCTTAGTCCCCTACCTGGTCGGAGAGGCGGGGAGCGAGCAATGCCTTACCGGGTCGCCGTGCAGTAAGCTCCAGAGCGCTGTGGCCGCCGACTCCCAACATCGCGGAGCTGGGGGCTGCGGGCGTCCGGCCGCGGGCGGCGCCGGTTGTAGCTCCGACCCCGGCAACTCTACCCCTGGCTGCGCGGCGCTCCAAATCCAGCGCGGCCCGCGGCCGGACGCCCGCAGCCCCAGCACCGCGATGTTGTGTGTCGGTGGCCACAGCGCTCCGGAGCTTACCGCATGGCGACCTGGTAAGGCATTGCCCGCTCCCCGCTGGTATCCCAGCGCTGCGACGCTGCCGACTCCCAACATCGCGGAGCTGGGGCTGCGGGCGTCCGGCCGCGGGCGGCGCTGAATTTGGAGCGCCGCGCAGCCAGGGGTAGAGTTGCCGGGGTCGGAGCTCCAACCGGCGCTGCCCGCAGCCGGACGCCCGCAGCCCCCAGCTCCGCGATGTTGGGAGTCGGTGGCCACAGCGCTCCGGAGCTTACTGCACGGCGACCCGGTAAGGCATTGCCCGCTCCCCGCCTCTCCGACCAGGTAGGGGACTATGAATTAAAGTTTCCCCCTTCCCCCCCCCCCCCCCCCACCACATAAAATCCCTCCAAACTAACTGACTAACATTCAAGCAATGATTTACAATGATTCCCCGGTCTCCGGGGAGGAGGCAGCCGCTCCAGACTTTTCAAGCCGCCCGCGCTACCTACCTAATCTACGCTAAAAATCTTCCATTCGGAAATCCGAAAAATTCCGAAATCCGAGAAGTGTTTGGTCCCAAGGCTTTTGGATAAAAGGTTGTGCACCTGTACTGAGAAAGTAGTACTTTACTAGACAGATGAGTCATTAAACTGCCTGGTATACCATCCAGATGAATGTGAAAGATCCTGTGATGCTCTTTCAAACTTCTGTGCAGATGAAGTCATTCTTTAAAAATTAGGTTGATATTGGATCAATCTATGAAAAGGCAGAAATTCTTGGTCATGATAGCCATGGTCTGAGATGGGGTGGAAAGTAAGAGAAACAATGACACAAGGTGGTGCCAACTGAAGGTTTATTAATCATCTCTGATATACCTGAAGAATATTGGAATAAATGTGGGTGGGAGAGACAAGTCAGAGCACTGGAACATCAACTCCAGTTACTGCATGCCAATAGTGGAATGCTGGCAGTACCCAGCAGGTAGTTTCTGATATAATCTGTAAAGTTTAGTGATTTGAAATTGTTGAATTATGTGTCCCAAATGTTGTAATGTGCCGGAGAACGGGTGCTTGCTTTCTGACAAAACGCGTTAAGCAACAAAGTTAAAGTCTATTTTATTCGTCACATACACCCGAAGGTGCAGTGAAATGAATTTGCCAGCAGCGAAACAATTAAAAAGAACACATAATACACAATAAGATTTAACACAAACATCCACCACAGCATTCTTCACTTTGTTGGAAGGCACAAAGTTCAGTCAGTCCTCCTCCTTGTTCACCCGTGGTCGGGGCCATGAACCCTCCGTAGTCGCCGCTACGGACAGCCCGATGTATAGGCCCTCTCATCGGGATGATTGAAACTCCGACGTCGGGACGGTCAAACACACTCCGCGGCTTGGAGGGCCCGAATCGGCGATTTCTTACCGGAGACGGCGGCTTCAGGATGTTGTAGGCCGCAGGCTTGTTTTAGGATCCCCGGCAAGGGATCCCAGGCTCCGGATGGTGACTCCACGCTGCGCCCGTGGCTAGAAGCTCTGCAGACCGCGGCTTCAGGATATTACAGGCTGGTGGACGGAGCTCTTCTCCGGGGATCCCTAGATCCGGATGGCAAGTCCATGCCGTGCCCGTGGCTAGAAACTCCGCAGACCATGATGCCAAAGTCACGAGGCCAGCGATCAGAGCACTACTCTCTGGCGACCCCCGGCAACGGTTCGCCCGCTCCGGGGTGGAAAAGTCCACGCTGCGCTCGCTGCTGAAACTCCGGGCCAACTCAGGGAAAGGCCACTCCAATCCATGGTGTTAGGCCGCGTGGGAGGCGACATGGAAAAAGTCGCCTCTCCGTCCTTCCCCCCTTTCCCCTTCCCACCACCCCCCACACACGACAGACCAAGAGACACTAAAACAAATATTTGGGCACACTAAAAAAACCAAAAAAAGTCAAAATAACGAACACGCTGCTGGCAGGCCACTGACCGACTACAGATGGTAATGGATCTGTTCTTGGTTCTTGGTTTCTTGGTCCTCCAAAATATTCCAAATGGAATTTAAACTGGAGGTGTAGTTAAACTGTACCGTGCAGAGGTTATGGGAGTGTAACTTGGATGAAAGATTGATTATGGTTTACCGATGGTCGTTCTATTTTGCCATTTTTAAGAAGCCCTGGTGTGGATTTTCCTCTGACATTTTGCGGTCTTCTCCAGAGAACTGTCAAACTTGTTTAAAGCGCCACAATCAAAGGGACATGACCACAAAATAAGGGCCAGTCATTTGAAAGTGGGAAATGTAGAAATCTCTCATAGGTGGTGAAAGTCTGTAATTCTCCGCTCCCACTAGTGCAGAGGACAGATCGTTAGATCAGTTCAGTTTAATTTATTGTCAAAGGTACCGAGGTACAGTGAAAAGCTTTTGTTGCGTGCTATCCGGTTAGCGGAAAGACAATTGCGCCATTACAGTGTATAGATACATGATATGGGAACAATGTTTTGTGCAAGGCTCAAAACATGGAGAACATACAAACTCCAAACAGAAGGCACTTGGTGCAAAGCAGCAATTCGACTGCTGCACCACTGTCCTACCCTACTGTTGAATTCAAGTTGACTTTAAGGAAATCAGTACAATAGATTCTGTTCTGGGTTATCGACATTTCAGTGTCAATTTTTTTTATTTTTTTTATTCGTTGTGCTGTATTTTGTAATTGTTTAATTTTTATCTGGATAGTGCCTAATATTATGCCTTTGTTTAAGAAGGGCTGCAAAGAAAATCTATAGAGCAGCAAGCCGAACATGGACACAAAGTACACGAGTAACTCAATGAGCAGGCAGCATGGATAAGTGACAATTCAGGTCGGGACCCTTCTTCAGACCCGACCTGAAACGTTACCCATCCATGTTCTCCTGAGATGCTGCCTCTCTCGCTGAGTTACTCTAGCACGTTGTGTTCTTTTTTTTTTGTAAACCAGCATCTTCAGTTCCTTGTTTCTACAACTAAACATCTGTGGTAGGCAAGTTACTGGAGAGAATTCTGATGGATAAGATGTACGTGCATTAGTACAGGCAGGGGTTGATTGGGGATCGTCAGCAAGGTTTTGAGTGTGGTTGGTTTGTCTCACGGATTTAAGTGTTTTAAAGAAGTGAACAAGAATATTGAGGGTGCTGTATGACTCCATGTCTTAAGTTTCGAATAACATAGCTGTCCTTTGTATTTTAAATGAAACTTGTATAGCTTACCTTTTAAGGTAATGTTTTAAAAGATTTCAATAATAAGTTTGTTAAGACATGTATTATGCTTACTGGTATGAGTTTGCATAACTCAATGTGAAAGAAAGTTTGGGGGGAAAAAAGGATTTAAAATTAAATTAGGCAGCAGGAATGTGTGCTTTTGCTATATTCTTTTTTGATTTATTTGTCTATAAATTTTATTTCTTGATGTAAATGAAGCTGCTTAACTAAAAATCCCATGATGAATATTTCACAATATGCATATCTCACCTGAGACATGTCTTTACTGGAAAAGTTAACAATGAAATTAGCTGACAAACTCTTGCCATTCTGCAGTGCTGCAGTAAAGAAGCTGATTTATTTGCATGTAAAGATTTCAACATCTGAAAGTTTCTTAATGCCAACTTTGTGGAGCTGGCAATATTGTGAGGCTAACTTGTCTCATTTTGGCTGTTTTCTTATTAGGCATTTCAACCTGAGAATGAAGCGAGACACCTCTTTATTCACAGACGATTTTAAAGTGGAAGTGTCAGGTGAAGTGCTGAATTACGATGTCTCCCACATCTACACTGGGGAAATCTATGGTAAGATTGTTAATTGTAAACCAGAATAATTGTACGGTGTGTGTGCTACACAGATTATGTGTAGATAGATGCAGCTGTTTCAGTGATCAAAATCCAATTTATTGCTTTCTAAAATTTCATCCTTTAGTCGTGAAAGTAATGGTTTTGTCAAAAAGAAAATGAATGGGAATATTATGAAAGCAAAAAAGTGCTCACTGTCCTAATTTAGTGTCACATCATCCAATTCTTCCCCAATAACTGCTTAAATAAATTTATTTCCATGGGATAAATATGTATTTTATGATTAAATCTTTGTTATTGTGTTGGACAATTTTCTGCAAATGCACTTAGTTGCATGTTCTATACATTAAAAATAGACCCAAGCATTAATTGTGGTTTCAGGTGCAGTTAGTTTTTCTCTAACCTTAAACTATTACCATTAATCTCATTTTAAATACATTTTTATCAGTGACTTGAATAAAATGGTAACATAGATCATTAGATTTAATTCTTAGGACAAAAATAGTTGTTACCTAATTGCACAGCTAATTAAAAATGAATGGTTAGGAAGGTCACACATTTAATTCCCAATTTGTACTCTGTTAGCAGGTACTGTGAATACATTCCAAAGGACTATGTAAACCATGATTACACCTCTGTGATTATAATCTGATAGCTATCGGAATATGCATATCCATGTATCAGGTGAAGACTGGATCAAGGTCATTCAGTTGCATTCACAATTCCTTATCCTGGGAATGGAAAGTTGTGTTACATTTAAATAATGCTTTATGTCACAGTAGTTCAAATTCTACTGGCGTATTTCATACACAGCAGTGAGATCAAAGTGAAAAATGTGCGTTTATGGGGAGGAAATGTCTACCTTAAAGATATTTGTTACACGCCCATCATATGATAAGACCTGGACTTCGGCTCCTTTCGGGAAAGCAGTTGCTTTTTTTGCCTGTTTTGAGTGGAAGGTGGTGACACTAGTGGGTTATTTGCCTTCCCCTGGAAATCTCACACCAGGCAGATAAACTGAAGAAGGATCCCAACCCAAACATCACCCATCCAT
Organism: Amblyraja radiata; assembly: GCF_010909765.2. Lineage (NCBI taxonomy): Eukaryota > Metazoa > Chordata > Chondrichthyes > Rajiformes > Rajidae > Amblyraja > Amblyraja radiata. The sequence continues at coordinate 17,198,304 of NC_045989.1, read as the reverse complement.
GTTCTCCAGCGATGCTGCCTGACCTGCAAAGTTACTCCAGCAATTTATGTCATGTTCTGTAAGATAAGTTGATCTCAACCGTGAAGGAAATAAAATCTGTCCCTGCACACACCCCATCACTGGATTGGGAATGCAGCAATGGGGCCTGGTCTTCAGACACTGGTTGGAAGCAAGAATTTTGCGATAAGAACTAATGCCAAAAGAGTGGTACAGACTCTCCCTCACAGCGCCAGAGACCCGGGTTAGATCCTGACCTCGTCGCTGTTTTTGCGGAGATTTCACATTCTCCCAGTGACTCCTTCCTCTGGGTGCTCTGGTTTCCCCGCACGTCCCAAAGACGTGCGGGTTTGTAGGTTAATGGGCCTCTGTAATATTATCCGTAATGTGTAGGCAATGGGATAACACAGAATTAGTGTTGATGAGTGATCGAATGTTGGCATGGACTTGTTTCATGAAGGGCCTGTTTCCATGCTGTATCCCTAAAGTTCATAATTTATATATTAAAAAAAAAGGCTTGTCAGCAATATATTTAAATTAAAACAAGCCAATTAAAAGGCGACCAGGTATTTAACTCAACCATACGGACATTACCACTTATAGGGTAGTAGCACATGGCAGAAGATGGCTGCAGCTCCGCAGCAGCTGGCAAATCCATCCTGCAGGTCTCCCAGTGTTCATCTGTATGTACAGAGCTAGGCACTGACAACCTGGAGAGGATCGGTACTTGGGTTATGAGTGTGAGCCATGAGATTTAATTGGATTATACCTCATGAAATGTGAGTCAGGAACAGGAGTGGGCCACCTGGCCCTTCAAGCCTGCTCTGCCGTGTAATAAGCTCACGGCTGATCTGATTGTAATCACAGTTCTACGTTTGTTCTATATCCATGGTAGTAACCTTTCACCCCCTTCCTTATCTCTGCTTCAACCTTAAAAAGATAATGAAAACTAAATCTTGGAATATTTTTAAGAGTTCCAAAACTTTAACGCTCAAATAATTTGTCCTGAACTGTCTTAAAAGATTTGAGAAAATGGTTCCCCTTGTGCTGGATTCTCTGACAAGGGGAAATGTTTTCCCAACATCTGCCTTGGCAACTTCCCCTCAGATTCTTGCATGGTTTGGTTAAGTCCACTCCCACTTTAAACTCTGGACACAAGCAATCCATCTGGGATGTTGTGTTACAGTTGTACAAGATGTTGTTGAGGCTGCATTTGGAGTATTTTTCAGTTTAGGCCACCCTGTTCTCAGAAGATGTTGTGAAGGTGGAAAGAGCGCAGAGAGGATTTGAGGATGTTGCCGGGACATGAGGGCCTGAGGTATAGAGAGAGGTTCGGCAGGCTAGGACTTTATTCCTTGGAGCATAGGAGGCCGAGGAGCGATCCTATACAGGTGTATAAAGTCTTGAGGGGAATAGATAGGGTGAATGGACAGAGTTTTAAACCCAGAGTAGGGGAATCGGGAACCAGAAGACATAAGGTTAAGGTGAGAGGGGAACGATTTAACATTTTTACATGAAAGATGGTGGATCTATGGAACGAGCTTCACCTAGGAAGTAGTTGAGACTCGTACTATAACAACATTTGAAAGACACTTGAACAGGTACGAAATGCTTGGAGGGATACGAGGCAGATGTGGGCAGGTGGGCTAATGTGGATGGGGCATTAAGGTTAGCATGAGCAAGTTGGGCCAAAGGGCCCGTTTCCTTCTGTATGACTGACTCTCGACCTGATCATCCTGGATGGGACAGACTGTATGGAATTACTGATACAGTCCCTTCAAATAACTGGACTGGGGTCCAGCAGCATTGCCTCAGCTTTGACTGGACTGAAGGTGGTGTCATGCAGAGGCCCTTTCTGAGCAAATTGGGGCTAAAGCTTTGCTAGCTGGGAAAAATGTGCATGATTTTATATTAAATGTCTCAAAAACTTAGCAAACTATTCAAAGTGAAGTAAATAATTAAAATTTCAAAATGAGCAAATTAAAATCTTATAAGCACAATAAACTGCATTAAAATTAATTGAGCTAAACATGTAGGCACGGTGGCACAGCGGTAGAGTTGCTGCCTTGCAGAGCCAGAGATCTGGGTTCGATCTTGACTACGGGTGCTCTGTCTGGAGTTTGTGCGTTCTCCCCGTGACCCGTGTGTGTTTTCTCCGGTTTCCTCCAATACCAAAGACGTACATGTTTGTTGGTTAATTGGCTTAGTATAATTTTAAATTGTCCCTAGTGTGTGTGGGATAGTGTTAGTGTGCGGGGATTGCTGGTCAGCGCAGACTAGGTGGGCCGAAGGGCCTATTTCTGTTGTATCTCTCAACTAAACATTGCAAAATAGTCATGAAAATATCTTTTGACTGGATTGTGGATTGAAGGTGGTGTCTTGCAGAGGCCCTTGCAGGGAGGGTGGGAGAAGAATAGATTGGGCAAAGGGAATACCTCTGGGCATACCAAATTTTCCCTCCATAATTCTGATGGTCTTAAGCATAAAACGTTAACAGTTGCTTCCTGACGGCCTCGGTGATTCCAGCATTTTCTGTCTTTGTTTAATAATCATCTGCAGTGTTTTTTGTTTAATGACTTCACCAAGATAGTAACAATGGGCCGAAAGCTCAAAAAGGTCTGAAGCTCCAATCCCATCGCCTCTACTTGACGTGTTACTCCTTTACTTGACTTGTCCTGGTGAAGTGAAATTAATTCTTAAGTTTATATTTTATTCATCACTTTAATTCTTCTCATTATCCAGTTAGTCCTAAAGTGTTGTTTCAAAGGTGATAGATTATGACTTTTTAAAGGATACACCGTGATAAAATATTAATTTGAAATGGGCGCAGATTTAAACACAACTGGGGACTCTATTGTGGATCCTATCTCTTATCAGAGGATCTAACATGTCACAGGTTGTTATTTTATCTATTTTGCTGCTGGGAAACCTCATTACTTGTTGTGTTGGCTGAACATTAATGGCCTTTTTGATGTCAAACGAACAATTTTAAGGGCTTCAATTATCCACAGTTAATAGATGCTGTTAACCCAATGGGAGGTATACATGTTAGAGTTCTTAATGCCTTTAATCTTGCCGATTAACGGCAAAAACTGTTGCCGTAAAAAAAAAAAACTGTCTTCATCTTGAATGCAGCAAGTAGCCACTTGCTAAGTCCCGAGTGCACCCCAGAAGTTCCTTGAAGAATAATATGTGAAACAGCTATTTAAACTGAGGCTGCCTTGGGTCTTAATCCTGTACTAAACCTCGTAATAAAAATTAATCTCGTCTGTATTTTTAAAATTAGACATGTGGGCTCAATGCTATGTTTTACTTGTGCATTGATGTTTGAAAATAAGCACGGTAACGCAGCGAGTAGAGCTGCTTTCTCACAGCGCCAGAGACCCAGGTTCGATCCGGACCCTGGATGCTGTCTGCGTGGAGTTTGCATGTTCTCCCTGTGACCACGTGGGTTTCCCCCCCCCCCCCCCCACATCCCAAGTACATCGGGGTTGTAGGTTTATGGGCCTCTGTAAATTGCCCCTGATGTGTAGGGAGTGGATGCGAATGTGGGTTAACTTCGAACTAAGTGTGGATGGGTTATCAATAATCAGCATGGACACTGTGGGACGAAGGCCCTATTGCCACGCTGCACCTCTAAACTAAACTATTTCATGAGTGCTGTACATTTTGCTTTGTTATTGTGAAGGACTTGGAAGAGACCAATGGTATAAAGTCCACTCTAAGTTTAATATTAGATTACAGAATATCATTAATGGGTCAGTCCTTGCATTGCATCCTTGGAAATAGCCATTGGTTCTTGGGAGCCTGAAGAAAGATGTGGTAACAAACATGTCTTTTTAATTGAATTCGTTTGGGGCTTTCCCAAGCCCTGCATCAGAAGCTTATTCCCAGACCATCGTTAATTCGACAAAGGATAAAAACACTCCAAGATTTGCAACTCTAGACAAATCATTTGACATCAACTTTGCAATGTACCCTACCCATAGGCAGCGTGCAGCAACAGCACAGCAGGTTGAGCAGCACCTAGGGAGGGGTGGGGAGGTGGGGTGGGGGTAAGATGATTTGGGTTGAAATCCTATATCGGGTTGCTTCCAAGGTGGCACCCAACCGAGGTGACTATTTGCATGCTAGCCACAGAAGCTGATCTACAATCACATATTACAATTGCTCTACACTGTTAAATCTCTACTCCTACAGAAACATTTCTTACTTTAAATATGCTACCCTTGGACTATCTTTGATTGGACTTTACTGGCTTTGCCTTGCACTGAACGTCATTTCCTTATCATGTATCTATACACTGTAAATGGCTTTATTGGGATCATGTACTGTCTTTCCGCTGACTGGTTAGCACACAACAAACGTTTTTCACTGTACCTCGGTACACGAGACACGAAACTAAATTAAAACCAAAGGACTGGGTTGAGACTTAAAATGGATGTCTCTCACTTGTAAAAGAGAGAGAGAGAGGTAATTGGACTGAGGAGCGGTGAAGGCTGATGGGCAGATGGAGTAAGGAAGGGTGGGTGAAAGTGGAGATAACGGGAACACACAAGATTGCCAGTCCTTGATTCTTTTAAGGAAAGTGATAATGGGAGCATTAGAGGAGATGGGCAGATTGGGCCTCATTTTGGGGAACAAAGTGGGAATGGGACTCTGGTGGGTAAAAATGTGTGGGTAACATCTTGATGGAACCAGGAGGGGGAAATGGGATAATGGTATATTCGGGGAGGGGCAGAGCGGTGAGTGCATGGGAAAGGGGATACAAATGGGAGTGCTGGCAATGGATTGGAAGGAGGGAGCGAAATGCAGAAACCGAAAGAAGCAAGGGTTACCTAAAATTGGAAAATTCCAGGGGGTTGTAGTTATTTAGATGGAATACGATGTATTGTACCTCTATGCCTTGGGCCTCTTCCTTGCAGCAGATTAGGGCAGGGGCAGTGGTCAGTTTAGGAATGGGTAGACTAGTTGAAATGGAATGCAGCCAGGAGCTTGAGATGGGCATTATTGACAGAACAGTCTTCTGCAGACCGATTACTGGTCTGCGTTCCATCTCGCTGAGGTAGAGGCTGCATTGGGCACACCGAATACATTATTTGCACATTTAGTAAACTCAGTCAATTAACAGAATTGAAAATGGTAGAAAATATCTGTTAATTTGCAAGCCAACAAATTTCTCCTGCTCACAACTTTTCTATATTAATAACCTGTCAACCAAGCACCTCTATGTATCTGGTACCTGCAATAACCACAAAAATGCAATGTTTTTAAAATTAAAATACCATGTATATTATACTCATAAATTGTAATAACGATGGAAATTAAATATTTTACTCAATAGTCACCACTGTTATGATGAGTTATACTTAGATTTTTTTTTCCATTTATTGTGAGCATAAATGTTAATCAAGAAATTCACCTCACTAGGCTTCTGGTAGAGTGTATGCCAAAAAAATGAAATCAAAACTAATTGTCATGACTTTTCTTGTTTAAGGTGAGAAAGGATCTCTCAGCCATGGCTCTATAGTAGATGGTCGGTTTGAAGGCTTCATCCAGACCCACCAGGGTACTTTCTATGTTGAACCAACAGAACGATACATTAAAGACCGAAAGCCACCTTTCCATTCTGTGATCTACCATGAAGATGATATCAGTAAGTGTTTTCTCCCTTTATGCATAATTGAAATTGGCTGAGGGACAATATCTGCCTTAATTTCTTCAAAGGACCGGATTATTTTGGCAGCTTGTGGATATACCTATAAATGTTTACAATGCATTATTTAAATTGAATTTGGATGTAACTAGAAGAATTTGATATCAAATAATTTGTTGAAATTGATTGGAATGTTATTGTTATTAATATGCTTGATATTAGAAATTCATTACAAAAGAATATGGTTTGACAAATTGTGGAAGTTCTAGAGAGTATTATTTGACATCACTTTTTAATACTACTGGCTAGAAGCTAGTATTTCCTCACGTAAGGAGTGATGTAATTGATACTGCAGATTAAAAAGTGTCGACAGAATAACGAGCTGCTTCCTCTTGAGTGAATGAAGAACAAGGAGACAGCTGTAACATTTGAAGGAAGAAACTGCAGATGCTGGATTAAACTGAAGATAGACACAAAAATCTGGAGTAACGCAGCAGGACAGGCAGCTTCTCTGGAGAGAAGGAATGGATGATGTGGGTCTCTACCCTTTAAAATTTGAGCCAGGCAGTTGCCTTTATTAACCTATAACTCTCAAAACGTGTGAAGGCTAGGACTATGAAACATTTCAAAATTGAGTCATTGTTTTGTTAAGCAAGAAAATAAACCAATTGCATTTTTATGGTATTATCATTTTCTGTCCAGAGCATCCTAAGTGTTTAGTAGTCTGTGAAGACCTTCTCAAAATGTGGCAGTATAGAAAATCGTTGTCCATTTTGGGTAAGGCCAGCTAATATGCATTTAGTGATGTTGATTGAGGAAATGGTGGCCATGACATTAGTGAGCATTGACTATTTCACTTTCAAAATAGTGTCAGTGTTCCATTTCTTCTTGCCCTACCGGAATATTATTTTAGAGATACAGCGCCCACCGGGTCCGCGCCGACTGGCGATTCCCGCACATTAACACCATCCTACATCCACTGGAGACTTTTTACATTTACCAAGCCAATTAACCTACAAACCTGTACGTCTTTGGAGTGTGGGAGGAAACCGAAGATCTCAGAAAAAAACCCCATACGGTCATGGGGAGAATGTACAAACTCAGCACCCGTATTCGGGATCGAACCCGGGTCTTTGGTGCTGTAAGGCACCAACTCTACCGCTGCACCACCGTGTGCTTTGTTTTCATGTATACTGACGATTCCTTTCATGTATCTGTGAAGAAAAAGATGGAAATTTTCAGATTTTGTTGCATGAGCGACAAGCAACAATTCAAATGAAACTATGGTGTTGTGACAGGTTTTTATTTCAAGAGACAAGTCACGAGTATTTAATTATATGTATGCTTACGGAAATTCTTATATGCTACAGCTAAACAAGCCTGTTAATACATTAACACGTGCATAAATATATAATATAAATTGATAATAGGAATACTAGGTAATCATAAAAGTGCAAATCCAAAATACTTTCCCTCCTTCCTTTGCTGCATAGTGCTTAAAAGAAAATCAGGGGTATATCCAGGGGAAAAATCTGGTAGAAAACTAAAATATTACATTGAAAAGTGAAAATCCTGTTAACTAATATGAATGTTCAAATTCGTGTAATGTAGTAACTATAACCTGTTGCTGGCTTTATATATATTTCATAAAAAAGTAGTATCCTAAATATACTGTTAAAAAATTGGTATGGTTGATTAAATGGTTAATTTATAGAACGGATTGTGGCATTTTGTATCAATCGCAGCATTTCTGATATAAACAGGCAGCTACAAATCATATTTGTTGTGTGCTGTAAATCATTTAGAGTACCATCACTAGGAAAGCATTTGTGAAACTGGTTTCATAACTCTTTAAGTACTATCAATCTTGTAGAAGAATATTGTTTGAACTCAAATGGCATTGATATTAGTATTGAAGATAGACACAAAATGCTGGAGTAGCTCAGCGGGAATATCAGGAGAAAATGGATAGGTGGCTTTTCAGGTCTGGACCCTTCAAACTGAAGGAGAGAGGTGAAAGATACAAAGTGATAAAAGGCAGGACAGATCAGGCTGGTTACAGATGACCTCTTGCGAGGAGGTTCCGTGAAAGACAGATTGTTGGATAGATGTGAGCCCAAGAGGGATTCATAGTTTAGACTTTAGAGATACAGTGTGGAAACAGGCCCTTCGTCCCACCGAGTCTGTGCCAACGAGCGATCACCCCGTACACGAGCACTATCCTGCACACTGGGGACAATTTATTTGTAACCAAAGCCAATTCACCTACAAACGTATACATCTTTGGAGTGTGGGAAGAAACCGGAGCAGAGAAACCCCACCCTGTCACAGGGAGAACATATAAACTCTGTACAGACAGCATCCGTAGGCAAAATCGAACTGTGGTCTCAGGTGCTGTAAGGCAGCAACTCTACCATTGTGCCACTGTTCCACCCTGTGAACAGTTAACAAATATTTAGTGGAGGAGGGGGGGGAAGGAAACTTGTGCAAGGTCAGCAGAGGTTCAGGGGGAGGCAGTGGAGGAAAATAAGGGGGGAGGGGGAGGAAGGTGTTGGAGGTGGAGAGGGATGGGAGGTGTTTGCAGAGGTTTCCTAAAATTGATTTCAAATGAGCTGTAAATTATCCAAGTGAAATACGAGGTACTGTTCCTCCAATTTGCACGTGGCCTCGTACTGGCAATGGAGGCCCAGGAGTGGGAATTGGCAAGGAAATCAGTGGTTTAGCAACTGGAAGATTCAGTAGGCCTTTGCGGAATGTAAGCAAGTGTTCAGCAAAACGATCGCCGAGTCTCTGCTTGGTCTTGCCGATGTACAGGAGCTCACATCAGGAACACCCGATACAGTAGATGAGATTAGAGGAGGTGCACGTGAACCTCTGTCTCACCTGGAAGGACTGCTGGGGTTCCTGGATGGAGCCGAGGAAAGGGGTAAAAGGACAGGTGTTGCATCTCCTGCGTTTGCAGGGGAAAGTACCCGGGGAGGTGGTGGTTTGTGTGGGAAGGGGTGAGTGGGGAAGTGTGTCAAACGCTTTTATCAATTACATGGCTAGGGTTTACAGTGAGAAAGAAGATCTGAGAGTTAACCTTTTTGGAGGTGCTGGTTATCGGGAACATGCTGCCAGTGAAGTGGTAGAGGCCGATGCAATTACAATGTTTAAAAAGCATCTTAATAGATAGGAAGGGAGCAGAAGGGCACAGGCTTAATGCATGCAAATGGGATTGGCCGGGGTCGGAGCTCCAACCGGCGCCGCCAACATATTTTTGTTTACATATGTCTGCTCAGAGGATGTAGGTATCATTAGTAAGGTCACCATTTATTTCCTATCCCCAGTTGTTCTTGAAATGAAAAAGGACACAGAGTACTGGAGTAACTCAGCAGATCTGGCAGCATCTCTGGAGAACATGAGTAGGTGACATTTCAGGTCAGATTGTAGCGGAGGGTGGGGGGGGAAGAAATCTGGGAGAGAGGAGAAGCACAACAATGGTAGGTGATGGGTAGAAGCGGGCAAGAGTGTTTTTAAAAACTGACAATGTGGTTGGAACAAAGGCCAGAGATTAAAACCGAAGGTGTGAGACAAAAGGATTGAAGATTGTGAATTATGAATCCAAAGGAAGGAATGTAGGTGGAGGAGGAACGGAGAGATGAGTCAAGGTGGGGCACAGGGAGGTGGAGGGGGGGGGGGGGGGGGGGGGGAAAGAGAGCAGAGTGTGGGGGAGAAGGGGGAGTAGGTCGCCGAATGGAGGTGAGAGAAGGTATATGGACATTTGTTATCTCTCATGTGGTTGCAGTGGAAAGCACCTGGGGTGGGATTGGATTGAATGGGAAGTGATGAGCAAACAAAGCAGTTGCAGAGGGAGCGGTCTCTATGAAAGGCGAAAAGGTGTGGAGATAGGAAGGTGTAACTGGTGGTGGGATCACGTTGGAGCCGCCAAGCGCCCGAGCGGGGCCGAGCGCCGAGCTCTGGTTGTACCGCATCCTGCGCAAAGCCGCGCACCTTCTGTATCTGGGCTTCACTGTCTGGGTTGTCAATAGGCAGGGGACCAGTGAATGTGAGTATTGGAGCCACCGCCTTCAGGACAGAGCCAAGGCAATGGTAGGTGCGCCATGTTTGTGAGCGCCGGTAACTAGGGGCCAGTGCTCCGGGTGGCGTCCTCGAAGGGGCGGGATCTATGTGAACATGTGGTGGATGTGGCCCGCCATCCGCTCACAGAAATGCGTACTACCCTCTATGCAGAACAAGGTTGCCGACCCCTGTTGGAGGGTATGGTTGCAAATTGGTGAAGAAGGGTAATGAAACTAGATTTACTCAAAGATTCTGATTAACTGGATGGGATTGTTTAGGATTGATTAGTTTAGAAAGTTTTAGTTTTAGAGATACTGCATGGAAACAAGCCCTCTGCTCCTTGCCGACTTTCGTTCACCCCTTCACACTTGTTCTATGTTATTCCACTGCCTCCACAGTGGACACAATTTTACAGGTGCCAATTTTACAGGCACCTTGAGACAAACCTGCATGTCTTTGGGATGTGGGAGGAAACCGGAACACCCGAAGGAACATGCGTTCGCAAGGAGAACATGCAAACTCCACACAGACGGCACGCAAGGTCGGGATCAAACCAGGTCTCTGGCACTGTGAGGCAGCTGCTCTACCAGCTGTGCCACTGCTGCTCCTTACACACCAGTAGTATGCAAGGTGCAGCAGTGGTCACAATCACTCACTTTTTAAATTCTAGAATTATGTAACCAATTTAATTTCCCCAGTTGCGGTGGTAAACATGAATGTCTTTGAACAATTAGTCTAGGCCTCTAATATTGCGAAAGATTATTTACTTCAGCGACATAGCATGAATGCCGAGCTGTATTCATTGATTACAGCTCGGCATTTAACACAATCATCCCCTCCAAACTGGTTACCAAACTCGCAGAACTGGGTCTCTGCGCATCCCTCTGCAACTGGATCCTCGACTTCCTCATCCACAGACCGCAGTCTGTTCGTATTGGTAGAAATGTGTCAGCCTCGATAACAATCAGCACGGGAGCACCTCAAGGCTGCATGCTCAGCCCCCTGCTGTACTCACTCTATACCCATGACTGCATAGCGAACCACAGTGCGAACTCCATCAAGTTCGCTGACGACACCACTATTGTGGGACGTATCACTGATGGGGATGAGTCAGAATACAGAAGAGAGATCGAGCAACTGTCCATATGGTGCCAGCGCAATAACCTGGCCCTCAACACCAGCAAAGCCAAGGAACTGATTGTGGACTTTGGAAGGAGTAGGAGGGGGACCCACAGCCCCATTTATATCAACGGGTCGATGGTTGAAAGGGTCAAGAACTTCAAATTCCTGGGCGTGCACATCTCTGAAGATCTTTCCTGGTCCGAGAACACTAACGCAATTATCAAAAAAGCTCATCAGCGCCTCTACTTCCTGAGAAGATTACGAAGAGTCGGATTGTCAAGGAAGACTCTCTCTAACTTCTACAGGTGCACAGTCGAGAGCATACTGACCGGTTGCATCGTGGCATGGTTCGGCAATTTGAGCGCCCTGGAGAGGAAAAGACTACAAAAAGTAGTAAACACTGCCCAGTCCATCATCGGCTCTGACCTTCCTTCCATCGAGGGGATTTATCGCAGTCGCTGCCTCAAAAAGGCTGGCAGTATCATCAAAGACCCACACCATCCTGGCCACACACTCATCTCCCTGCTACCTTCAGGTAGAAGGTACAGGAGCCTGAAGACTGCAACAACCAGGTTCAGGAATAGCTACTTCCCCACAGCCATCAGGCTATTAAACCTGGCTCGGACAAAACTCTGATTATTAATAACCACTTTCTGTTATTTGCACTTTACCAGTTTATTTATTCATGTGTGTATATATTTATATCATGGTATATGGACACATTTATTTGTTTTGTAGTAAATGCCTACTATTTTCTGTGTGCTTAAGCAAAGCAAGAATTTCATTGTCCTATACAGGGACACATGATAATAAACTTACTTGAACTTGATAGCAAAGATTTTCTTGAGGATTGGATATGTTGAGAGTGGTTTTAATGCAGCACTTTTTTTGGTGAAGAATGAAATGTTAAGTTTTCAAACAATATGACGAACGCCCTTGTGGTAGCAAAACCTGTTTCTCTGGTTGTATTTGATACACTAATTCTTTCACAAGTGCCCTTTTACAGTTTGACTTGCAGCATGAATATGTATTTTGGGCAACTTTCTCACGTTTTCCACTCAGGAAAGTGTAGATCTGGATTTTGACCATAGGCTGTTATTTGACTTCAGTGAGTTACATTGTGTCAGATAGTCAATAAAAGACTAGTCAAATGTATTCTCGTTCTGGTCATTTACATGGAGCAAAATGAATCTTGAGCGTATATAATCTAGAGTAAAATCAGTGAAGTTGCAGAGTGTTTTGGTTAGTGAGTGAGGCATAATTAAAATGAGCTATTTGAATAATAACCTCTGAAGTATCGTGACTCTTTTCCGCCTGTTAATTGATTGTGACTTCTTTTGAATATCTAATTGCATTAATGGTTTGTGCTTTCCGTTTCTATTTGAAACTTGTAAGATGCTGCAAGACTGAGCCAACGTGAAAATATATGAAATACTTGGTGGGCTGACCTTACACACACTGCTGGGGATAGAAGAATGTACCAGCCACTTGATTTTCAATTAGCAAGTGGCTGTGAAATAGATCAGTTTGCATGTAATTCAGGTAAACCTAACAAGATGTTAATGTACAGGAAACCAGCCAAGACTACAGGAAGCCTGAAACAGGAAGTTTGACTTTAACATTGTTTTTCAACTCCTTTGAAACAATGTGGTATGGTTGTATTACTCAGAATATTGTTTTTCAACAGATTTAAATAAGATGCAGTTTTTGAAGAAAACACTGACCTTGTGAACATTTTGGCAGATTGTTTCTGTTCGGACTTAAACTAAAGGGGGTGCAGAAAATGTTCACAAGGATGTTGCTGGGATTGGAGGGCTTGCATTGTAAGAAGAGACTGGAATTATTTTTGTTCTGGAGTGAGGAGGTTGAGGGATGCCCTCTACAAAGGCTTACAAAATTATGAGGGGCATAGATAAGGTAGATGGTCTTTTCCCGCAGGTAGGGGAGCCTAAAACTAGATGGCATAGGTTTAAAGTGAGAGGGGAAAAAATGAAAGGGGACCTGAGAGGACTTGTTTAATGGTGGGTATATTCAACATTACAGCCCCATGTCCAATAGTCATTGAGTCGTACTGCATGGAATCAGGCCCTTTAGCACAACCTGCCCATGCTGACCAAGATGCTCCATCTACACTAGTCCCACCTGCCTGCATTAGGCTCTTTCTAGCATAACAATATCTTTCCTATAGCAGGATGACCAAAACTGAACGCAATACTCCAAATGTAGCTTGACCAACACTTTGTTCATCTATAACATAGCACCGCACCTTCTATACTCAATACTCAGTAGATACATCAGCAAACAGTTACACAACTAATGTGGTGTATCCATATCCCATCTGCCACATGACCTGCACTCCAAAATAAGTAGCCTTGCCACCCATCACCTTCTTCCACCTTCACTGCTAAACCAGCTTACTTTCTCTTGCTCAGGTCTGCTTGAGGCTCCTTCATATGAAATATGAATTATTTTTCTTCAAAAATGAAGATATGCGTTGCTTTGTTGAGGAATTAGCAATGGAACTGAATTCTGCATAAACATCATCCTTTCTGACCAAATGATGAAAGAAGTTATTTGATAAAGCAGCTGAAAATAGCTGGCCAGTCATTCCCCTGAGGAACCCCTGCTGTGATGTGCTGGGGGCAATTGTGACTATTTGTAGCCAATACGGAATCGCAAGGGCACAAACCAGGAGCAGAGTAGCTCTTCAAGACTGCCACACCATTTAATATGATTTGGCTAATCTCTGCTAATCTCAACTCATCTTCTATGCTATTTCTCCATACCCCACTTGCTTGATCTATCAAATATTTATTCTCCATTTTAAATACTTCAGCTTCCACTCGCCGTGGGGCAATGTTTTTGAGTGATTCATCGCCTTTTGTGAAGTAATTTCTACATACTTTAGTTTTAAATAATTGGCCTCCTTTTATTTAGTGGTTGTCTCCTTGTCTGAGCCTGTCACTGATGAAAACATCTCGACATCCACCCTGAAAAATGCCCCTTATGATCTTGAATGTATGAATAAGATCACCCCTTATTCTTCTAAACTCAATGAAATACATAGCCAAAACATTTATTCCCTTTTAATGGACAATTGTCTCATCCTGGGAATTAGCTTGGTGAATCTTCTTTGTACTGCCCCCTCTTACTATTATATTTTTGGGGTAATGGGATTAAAACTGTCTATAGTATTACAGATGAGGCCTCGCCTACACTCGACTGCAACAAAACCTTTTTTTTTAACTCGATCTCTTTGCAATGAAGGATGAACTACTGATTGCCTTCTTATTTACAATGAACTTTGCCTGCTAGCTTTTATGATTTGTGTACTGGAACGCGTAGATCCTTTGTACTTCACTCACTGCAAGTCTCTCCATTTAGATAATCTGCCATTTTATTTATCTTACTGAAGTACATGACCTTGCACTTTCCACATTAAACTCCCATTTCCAGTGCTTTGTCATTGTGTCCTTGGGCAAGACTCTTCACCCACCTTTGCCTGTGTGTGAATGTGTGTGAGTGATTGGTGGTGGTCGGAGGGGCCGTAGGCGCAGATTAGCAGCCACGCTTCCGTCAGTCTGCCCCAGGGCAGCTGTGGCTACAGAAGTAGCTCACCACCACCACCGAGTGTGACTGAGGAGTGTATGAATAATGCGATGTAAAGCGCCTTGAGTATTCTAGAAAGGCGCTATATAAACCCCACCATTATTATTATTATTATTATTTGTCCATTAACTAATTCTATCAGTATCTTGTTGCCAAATCACTCTATCCTTATTTCAGCATGCCTTCCACCTATGTTTTGTATCTTTGACAAATTTTGAAACAGTGTTAATCCTTTCATGTCGTTAATGTAAATAGTGTACAATTGCATCCCAAAAACTGATCCCAGAGGTACTCCACTAGTTACCTCCTTCCAGACTGAAAAGGACCTATTTATTCCAATTGTTATCATGCATCAATGTTTTTAATCTATACCATGTAATACACCACCTCTGGTGCCATGGGCTTCCAGTTTATACACCCCAACTTAATTGGGTACACATAGTTGCAGCCGAGGAGATTTTCAGTTCCTTAAACCACGTCCCAAGAGTCAAATGTCTATTTCATATTGACATGGTAGCTGGGACATGTTGGCCGGTGTGGGCAAGTTGGGCCGAAGGGCCTGTTTCCGCACTGTATCACTCTGTGACTCTATGAAGGTGATATGTAAAAAGCACTGTTTATATTTTGGCATGAAGTCAGCAGAATAGCCCTTTCAGTTTTGTTCCATAAAGCCAAAAAAACATTCTTTGATGTTGCTCCTGTTTTTAAATTATCACAAACAGTATTCGGGTCATGTCTATAGAAAGAAAATGGGGTCAAATCCCATTTCTGTTTGCAGATAAGTCAATGGTAAAAGTTGAATAAACCCTTTTTTTTTGGGTGTAATCATTTCCATTTCCTTCAAGTACCTTATTTCCAATTACTGAAAATGTATTACTCCAGTGTTCTTGCCATAAATTTATTTTGATGTTTCTGAGGGACATTTTATTGTTCTTTGATTGCATGTGCTTTGGTGTGTGACTGCTGCTATTGCCAGATAAAGGGAGCTTTGCACCTTTTTATTTATGGCGTATTCTTTACACCCACCGTCATTTTCAAGCTATAGCTTACAATTAGTCTCACTAAGGCAACTGCTGATGATTTGCATTGCAATGTGCTGCCTTTCACTTGTGAAACAAGGACTACATTCTAACAAGTATGTGATTATGTTGTCTGCAGTGAAAAGAATATGTTCAGTCTTCATTTGCAATGAAGTCAGAAAACCATGCATAACAGCTGCCTTTTACTGAGTATTGGGCGACGGGGAGATGTCGATGTGAAAGTGTTTCAGTTTTGGGGTTAAACTATTTGGTCACTGTCACATGAGCTTCTTTAATTTCTGAATTCTTCTTTGCCTTTTTTGACAAAAGGTCAGACTGGTTATGTATGAACAGTAGTCAGTATAAAGAAGTTTTTGTAGAGGGAGATCTCTAAACACTATTTTCCAGTACAGAGTAATAAAGCAAAAACAAGTTTGTATTGAAAGCTTGAAATCTTTTCTGTCCAGCTTTCTGTCCACGAGCTACATTGTGGAAATTGACCATCTTATATCATGGTTATGCTTCTACAAAGTGAATAAGAATTTGTGACGTTGGATCAGAGGTTGCTGGATCGAACCAATGTTTGAATACTGCATATATGAATTGAACAAAAAATACATTTTTGCCTTTGATCGTTTTTAGTTTGGAAAGAATGCATGTCATTGAATGCTCTTCTAGGATCAAAGAGATATTTGGTCCAGCAAGATTTATTTTTTAACTGTGAAAATGTACAGTGGCACCTGATTAATTCAACAAAACTGTACTTTGGCTTGGCACCCACTATATATTTGAATTTTGGCTGTAATTGGAGAATTAATGTGCAGAAAGCAGCTTGTGATCTAGTTGAATGGAATTGTTTGTTGGCATTGTACAATTTCAGCTGATGGCAAGCTAGACAAGAAAAGGCTTACTAATTGTTTAGGGAACCAACTGAAAAGGCATTCTCTGTCCCTAGATGTTGAAAATCATGATGAAGAACAAATACTTTTTCGCATTTGATGCAGGCCTCGACCTTTTCAACAGAATCAATGGCAGAACGAAAGGTTGTGCTGTAAGCTCTGTAAAACTTCGTGGATTCGGATAAGACAACATATTCCTTCCTTCCTGCACTAAAAATACTAGCTGATCATGGCTGTGCCTTCTCCTTCTCCTTCTTTGAAATTTCGTCCCATCTCGATTGGTTAATAGCACCAATGAGTGTTTTTCTTTCGCCACACATACCTGGTGGATGGATTCAATAGTCACAGTCGCGAACACTTGAATTATTCTAGTTTTAGCGTGTCTGCTTTCATACAGGGTGCACCACTCATCAAAACAGTGGCAGTCCAGAAGAATCATTACTTCGATACAGTGGCTGTTGCCTACAAAGAGCAGTTTTCCAAATCCGATTATGGAAACTGCTTGACACTGTCTCTAAATTCTTCCAAGTTGTAAAAGTGGAAAATTGCGATGTACTAAAGTTCACAAAAATGAATGAAATGCAGAGAAAATGGCTAAAGCAGAAACGAGGATCATCAAGTGATAATCAAATAAAAATATAGATTCTGAAAATCTAACATAATAAAATGCTGGAAATATTCAGCAGGTTGGGCTGCATCTGTTGGAAGAGTTGCTAAAAGAGCCTTTGTCCTGATTTGTTGTATATCATTGTAGAAGTTAACAGAGATTCTGAGAAGTCAGTCTTCACTCAAATTGAAGTTAAAAGGATTAAAACAGCAAATGTTTTTTTAAAGCAATACATCTTTGAAGTGAGTGAAGTTTTGACATCCCAGCGATGGATCTGTTCACATTGTTTTTCCATCATGTCCCATCTATCATTCCTGAAAAGCAAAAGGCTAGTTTTGCATGTATTATGTGATCTTGTCCTACACTCAACGTAATGAATTCAAATGAACATTGTCTTGCTGTCATGCTGAAAGGAGTGGTTGGAGTTCCAGTTGATTCACTTATGGCATGTACCAGACTGAAGTCTGTTTCTGGAATGATATCTAGTAATTATCTGTATCCAGTGTGAAGACTTCCTGTGAAACAGATGATGTGCATCACAAGGGCGCAGAGTCATTACTGCCGTCTTCAGTTGCGATCTGAATGAGTTTTAATTTGGAGAAATGGAGAAATCTTTTAGGGCAGAAGAGTTTTAGATGACTATATTTGAAGGTAAAATATCTGTATACAGCAATGCTAACAAAATGGGGAAGGTCCAACAAATCAATCTTTTCTGTTTTGGAGAGGGTTGGCATGGCAGACCTAAATTATACTCCTCCATTCATGGTAGCTAATAATATAGTCATTTTGTGGGTTGATTTGTTTGCCAAGAATGTCAAAGCAGTACCAGATATCCATAAAGAAACTGTTATGAAAGTTAACTTATTATCTAAAATGTCAATTCTGCTTTCTACAGGCAGTATTTTTGGAGCTGCTTGTGTCTTCAGCTGGACTATTGATGACAGCAATTCTGAAAGTGGTTGGATGGTTTTGTTTTGGATCTATTCCAAGTTCCTTGCCTCTTGATTTTTGTCTTTGGTGTCTCTCGCTGCGACTGCAGCTTTTTACTCTTATGGCTATTTGAAACGCGCCAAACTGCCAAGGTAGCTATTTTGTAAGCTCATGGCACTTTGGAATGTTGGCATTGATTTCATTTGCAGATGGTGCCATGCTCCCCATGTAGAAACGACTAAAGTCACAATTTAGAATTAAAGTTGTTTCCTTCCACATTTATGCTTGATTTACCCATAAAGACTAGAAATAACAAAATCTGGAGGAAAGTCAATCTGCAAAATGTGCTTCACATTCAGTAATGTGGTGGTGATAAAAATTATGATTTGGCATGGATCATAATATTTTCTGCAAGAATTGAGATGGAAGTATTTTGATCAAGTCATGTCAACTGGACACACAAATGAAATGAGGCAGTATGCAGAAAAGTATCTGTTTTTATTGTCCCTATAGAGAGCAGCTATTTTGTCAGATAATGGCAATATATTATATGGTTGACTTGAGAGATGTGCTTGAACCCATGCATGTATTTTGTGTGCTTTATTTTGCACATAGAAGTAACTAAACACTTGTTGAAGATGGGAGTTGATGCCCTTGCCAAAGTACCCATTGCAAGAGGTGAATGTGGGCATGAAAGTACAATTTAAGCAGTTTATAAAAGAAGAGTGACTCCTCCCGACATTACAGCTTGTGGTTTGTATGTGATCAACCCTAAATTATACTCCTGGGTGTCACAACTGCACAGTTAATGAGGTGCTGTCTGGATTTTGAGCTGCATTAGAGGAGAGGGCTCTCAGAATCCATTCAAGCAAATAAACAGCCAGCCAGATGGCTCTCAACCTTGTATTTTACACGAGATACTGATTAAAGAAGTGTTGTGAAAGTGACTAATGGCGTCACAAAAATGCTAAAGGTTTCATGCAAATGTTCTTTGAGTTGAATTTTTTGTTATTTTCCACTTTGCAGTTTCAAAATTCAATATGTTTGAAGATTAGTTTGGGCACCAAGCAGTCCATTTTGATTTTCATCAGTGTAGATTGTGCTGGAGATTGTTACTTGATGGGTTTGTGCAAAATGTGGAATAGGATTGTGTACTTGCATTAGTCTCGGTAGTGTATCTGATGATCTTGTATTAGGCGCGCACCGTATAACATTTGTGCATCAACCATTCCACACAATCCAGTATTTCAGCAGAAATATAATTATGATGCAGTTTTGGAGGTATGTGGGGGGGGGGGGGATCTAGCAGTACATCGTGGAACTTTATTGTGCTTTTTATCATATAAAGGGACTCTATTCTGATAGTGGGTGTCCCAGTTGGGCACAGTGCTGCAGGAGCTCTAGTTCAGTCTTGTCTGTGTGGAATTTGTATATCTTCCTGTTGCTGCATGGATTGATTAAGTTATTTGGTTACTGCAAATTGTCCATTGAATTCAGACAAATGGTAAAATGTGGGGAGAATTGAAGGGAATAGAGGGAGAATAAAGTGAGCAGGGTAGGATTAATCTAAAAGTACCTTGATGGTCCTTGATGATCAGCACAAAGTAGGTGGGCTGAAGGATCTGTTCCTGTGCTGTATTGGCTTTTGTGGCTCTACAGAGGAGGGTGCTCGAATGCTTTTCAAGGTCCATAGCAAAAATCCTACAGACCACTCCTGCTAAATGCAATGGGCTGACGTGTAGTACGCAACGGAGCGGAACGTGGGCCTTTTTTTAAATCCATTTCCGTAACCGGACCCGACCCGACTCGCAGTGTAATCAACGTTGCGGGGGAACAGTTTGTGTTAATAAATTAAAATTCTGAAAATGAGGAGAAGATTTTTACCAAATAATTTTTATTTTTACAAGGATGTTTCCGTAACCGGCTTCCGTCTCCGCACTATTATCCTATGGGATCTTAATTTACAGAATTGGATCAGTATTTCAGCAAAGATTCAACAGTGATGTGTAAAAACTATTTCTGGTGAAATGCTGGCTTTATCTCTGCCTGTCTAGAAAAAAAACACAGAAATTTATGGCATGTGTGATGGTAATGGTTTGAATATTGGCCGCTTGAATAACAATAGGGACATGTTACTTCATTGCAAAGTTTGTGTCCTAATAAAAACTTGTAAAAGTAATGAACCACTTTATGGTGATTTGTAATTGACAGATTCCATGTAGCTGGTTCTACAAAAGGAACTAATTTATTTCGGCAACAATAGAGATCAAGCAAACACAGACTTGGTTGGCTGAAGAATAGCTTCTTGATGTTGTGTTCGGACACTAGGCTATCGTATGAAGCAATATTTTATGAAGGCTCCAGGTCGATGGAATCGGGGAACCCACAGAAAGCTTGGCAGACAGCGTAACCATTAAGGACATTGGGCGCTAGGAGTTGACCGGTAGGAGGGTGAACTGGGATAATACTTCCAGCACCTTCAGGGTAGGCTGCAGGAAGGACTCCCAGGACACAAAGATGGCTGAGTGAGGAGAGGGACGTCGGTTTGCGGGAACTTCTCCAGTACATTGAGTGGGCGGATGGACCGGAATTTGGACTTTGAATAATGCCGCCTAAAATGGCGGCGCCCGCGTGTGTTATATATGCAAAAATAATTTAACTGTGCAGTTGCATATGTGACAGATAAAGCACTAATGAGGCTATCATATGAAGCAATATTGTATGGAGCAGGCAGATGTCTTGCAGTTCTTCATATGTCCTGTTTTTTTGGGGTTTTTTAAACGATTAAGCTCAAAACTGGCAAATTTAGATGATAGTTCCATCTGGACCCCTGTAAACTTAAAAATAAAGCAACGCCCTGCAACTATTCTTTCAGAAACATAGCAGAGGTTACAGGCCATGTGTTTTGTGGGTAAAGCGTGGGAGTAACTGTTTTGCATTAAGCGGAATTATTCCTCCATCCAAGTACACATGTGGTTTCTTTGAATTAGTGTGTCATGAACCAGAATGTGGCAAATATTAATGTAAAGCTGCATTTTAATGCCACATTTACATTCCAATTAACATGACTGCAGCACTAAACTTGGAAAATAAAAGGCATGATTGAATAATGGCTTAAAGAAAACGTTTGATAATGGATTAAACTGTCATCAAGTAAAAATTATCTGTAGCTCTACATAGCAGTGAGGGAAGCTGACCGTGCTTTCCCCAGAGTCTGTTTTTTAATCAATCTGCCCCTGTCCCTGAAACTTTTAATTAGATGATGAGTCCAAGGGATAACTTTCTTGAATAATATTCCAATTAAATCATTGTAAATTATCAACGGCAATTGCTTCATGGACAGTGAGGTTAATTTATTTTTGAGGGGTGTAGAATAATATCAGAAAATCATGGACATGTATGCATTGCAGGGTTGGATGTTGCCCCGACGCTGGCTGTGGTTGTATCTGCAACAAATCTCTTTGAATAGCATATTTGTGAAGTCATTCCTTTTGGTGTAAATAACATTTGCATATCAAGGCAGTAACTTTAACTGTGAATTAGTCAAGCGTTAGTACAAAACTGTAAAGGGAACAGAGCAAAGAACTAAATGCTGGATGAATTTAGTGGGTCAGGCAGCATCTGTGGAAGGAAATGGAGTCAGTGTTTTGGATTGGGACCCTTAAAGACTAACTTCTTCTTTTGTCTCAGTGGGTGAGGCAGCATCTATGGGGCGAAGGAACAGGTGACGTTTCGGGTCGAGATCCTTCTTCAGACTGATGAGGGGGTGGGGGAAGAAGAAAAGAAGAGGTGGAGACAGCGGGCTGTGGGAGAGCTAGGGAGGGGAAGGAGGGAGAAAGCAAGGACTACCAAGTCAATTGGAGAAGCGAAAATGTCAGAGGATTATCTGTTGTATGTGACGGCTGGTAGGGTGGAAGGTGAGGACAAGGGGGACTCTGTCCTTGTTACGAGTGAGGGGGTATGGGGAGTGAGAGACTACTGACCGACATCTACTACAAACCCACTGACTCCCATGGCTATCTGTGCTTCACTTCTTCCCACCCTGCTTCCTGTAAGGACTCCATCCCCTACTCCCAATTCCTCCGTCTACACCGCATCTGCACCCAGGATGGGGTGTTCCAAACCAGGGCATTGGAGATATCCTCATACTTTAGGGAAAAGGGGTTATATCCTCGTTTCCATCTGGCACTGTGGAAAGATTTTGGCAGTTTGGCGTCATGGATCAGGGTCAGGTGTTTCGACTCGAGCCAGGTTTCGGCTTCATCTCCATCTTGATTGTTCACTTCATAGCCCCACAATGAGCTATGGGCATTGAAGTCCCCAATGCTAATGTGGTATTTCCTCTTGCATCTGTCTGGCAGTTCAGAGTGGAGGAACGGACTTTGGGGGGTTTATACACTGATGTGACAGAGATGTTTGGGAGGGCAACTGTGATGGTTTCCATTTGCCCTTCGGTGGTGTGGGTGCAGACCTCTTCGATCGCGAGGTTTGGTCTGCTGAATATAGCTGACCCATACTGTCTGTCGGATCTCGGCCACCAGCTTCATTCCAGGGATGGCTGGTCGGTGTTGTGTAGGGCCGGTGTGGGTTTCCTGCATGCACACTATGTCGAAGCGTTTGGCCGCTGTCGCTAGTATGTCTGCCTTGCATCTGGAGAAGCCTTCAATATTGATTGAGGCGATTGACAGTGCAGGCCCCGAGGAGGGCGAGTGTCTGTGGCGCTTCGGCATCGTCATCTAGTAGATTGCTTGGGTAAGTATACCTTGTTTGTGTGAGCAGTGAACTATCATCCAGAGCTGTGAAAGAGGTCCTGGACCCTATCCCCCATACGCAACACCGGCCGATCACCATAACCATCCGATCCGCTCTCCAAGCAACAACCGTCCCCTTCCGCAGAAGGTTCAATCTGCGGAAGGCCGACTGGCTGTCATTCCAACAGGAGATCGAAGACTCCGTTCCCAGCATTCCATCACACCCCAACAACTATACCATGTTCACAGAACTGCTGAAAAGGTCAGCCAGGCGACATATACCAAGAGGATGCCAGACCGAGTACATCCCCGGGCTGTCGAAAACATCCAGCGATCTACTGAAAGCCTACCACAGGGCATACCACGAGGACCCATTCTCCTCCACCACCACGGAACTCGGAGAGATCCTGTTGAACACAGTCGGGGAGGACCGAAGGCAAGTCTGGAAGGAGTTGATAGAAAACACCAACATGACCAATAACAGCAGGAAGGCATGGGCCACAATCCGCAGCCTCGGTGAAGACCATACCACACCGCCCACGCTCACAACAGTCACAGCAAACTCAGTTGCAGCACAGCTGGTGGCAAACGGTCGTAGCCAAAACCGGCGCAGACCTACAGGAGAATACCGCCGGACAGCGGTAACAGACCGCCTACAACCAGCCAGCGCTCTCACCAAGCCCTTCGACCTAGAAGAACTCGAAGCTGCAATGAGCATGCTGAAACCTGGGAAAGCAGCAGGAATCGACGACGTACTGACGGAAATGATACAGCACCTTGGACCTAAAGCAAAGACCTGGCTCCTAGCAATGCTGAACTCGTGCATGGCACAGAAAACAACCCCACCTGTATTGAGAAAGGCCAAGACTGTCGCAATTCCCAAACCTGGAAAGGACCCATCATCCCCAAAGAGCTACAGACCCATTTCCCTCCTCTGCATCACCTACAAGCTCTACGAGAGGCTACTACTCCAACGCCTTATGCCACATAGACTCCAAGCTTACTAAAGATCAAGCTGGCTTCCGCCCTGGCCACTCCTGTGCCGGGCAGCTACTGAACCTCACCCAACACATTGAGGACGGTTTTGAGTGCAAACTCATCACCGGAGCAGCTTTCATAGACCTCACCGCTGCCTACGACACTGTCCAGCACCGCACCATGATCAGGAAACTTCTTGACATGACCGGTGACCTCGACCTGTGCCAAGTCATCAAAAGCCTTCTCAACAGGCGCTTCTTCGTTCAACTAAACGACAAGAAGAGCAAATGGAAAGCCCAAAAGAATGGCCTACCACAAGGCAGCGTACTGGCCCCCCTCCTCTTCAACATCTACACCAACGACCAACCACTTCCCCCACAATGCCGCCGCTTCATCTATGCTGATGAACTCTGCATCACCACCCAACAGGAGAACTTCCAGAAGATCGAGTCTGTCCTGGAAAGCGCCCTCCAAGAGATGACAACCTACTACAATAACAACCACCTGAAACCCAACCCATCAAAAACCCAACTATGCAGCTTCCATCTTAAAAATCGAGATGCAGGAAAACAACTGAGCGTCTCATGGGATGGCCACAAACTCTCCAACCACTTCCACCCCGTGTACCTCGGAGTCACACTCGACAGGACACTCTCTTTCAAAACCCACCTTCAGAACACCAAAGCCAAGGTCAACACTCGCAACAACATCCTGCGCAAACTGGTAAACTCAAAGTGGGGCGCTGATCCACCAACCATCCGTGCAACTGCCCTAGCCCTGTGCTTCTCCACAGCTGAATACGCGTGCTCAAGCTGGAGCCGCTCCCACCACACCAAACTGGTTGACACAGCCCTCAACGACACCTGCCGCATTATCACGGGATGCATAAAGACAACGCCAGTCCCGTGCCTCTACGCCCTAGCTGGTATTGCCCCCCCCCCCCCATATCAGACGATCCATCGTCGCCCAAGACGAGCGGAGAGCACAGGAGATCGATACCAGGCACCCCCTGCACGGACACACAGCACCTCCACCTCGACTGAAATCCAGAGCCAGTTTCTTGCAGACAGTCCCACCTCTCCAGACAACCAAAGAAACAGCAAGGACCAACATCTGGAAAGATGAATGGAACCAGCTCAACACACAAGCCTACGACTGGATGGAGAGAGGAATCACTCCGACTGAATGCCTCGCCAGCGGGCACGACCTCCCATGGCCAACCTGGAAGACCCTCAACAGATTACGAGTGGAGCAGGGGAGGTGCAAAGCACGTATGAAAGCATGGAACTACCAGGCAGAAGACACATGCAGCTGTGGAGCAGTACAGACAATGTCCCACCTACTGGAGTGTGACGACGCCCCCCCAGTGCAGCCCCCAGGACCTGGCTGAACCGACCCGACCAGCTGTGACCTGCGCCAGATACTGGCAGAACGACATCTGAGATTGCAACGGACTCGAAGAAGAAGAAGGGAACGGGGGTTCCCCTCTTCGACTATAGATGAGGCTCCCACCAGGATCTCCTCTATATCCCGTAGCTCCGCTCTCACTCCCCATCCCTCCTCCCCCCACTCGTAACAAGGACAGTTCCCCTTGTCCTCACCTACCACCCTACCGGCTGTCACATACAACAGATAATCCTCCGACATTTTCGCCACTTCCAACGGGATCCCACCACTGGCCACATCATCCCATCTCCTCCCCTTCCAGCTTTCCGCAGAGACCGCTCCCTCCATAACTCCCTGCACCTGGCATGTCGGGAGCGGATGAGAAAGTGTGATAACACAGAGCTAGTGTGAACGGGTGACTGCTCCGTGTGGACCAGGTGGGGCCAAAGGGCCTTTTTCCGCGCTGTATCTCTGGAACTAAACGAGTGTTATTTATGCGGCTTGTAGATAGGCACATGGATATGCTGGGAATGGAGAGATATGGATAGCATGCAGGCAGAGGAAATAACATTGCATCATGTTCAGCACCAACATTGTGAGCTGAAGGGCCTATTCCTGTGTTGTACATTCAATGTTTTATGTTCATGATTTAATTTAATTTAATTTATTGTCTTCAATTAAGAGACAACAAAATTATTTTTCCCTCAGTCATACAAAAAAAATAATGCAACTATAGTTAGGCACTCTTGTGTTTGTTGTAACTACAGATATGCTGAAATATTATTTTTAATCCTCCTTAGAATACCCGCACAAATATGGACCAGCAGGAGGATGTGCAGACCATTCGGTGTTTGAAAGAATGAAGAAGTACCAGATGCTTTCTGTAGAAGAGCCAACATCACAGGTAAGCAGTTTACATCTCTAACATATGGACTCCAATTGTAACGCATCACTTGGCTGAGAGTGCAGAATGGATAAAATACATTAGCCCATATCAGAAGTTTACAGCAGAATGGAGTTTGAATGTTGAGTGCTGATAATGGAGCTCCGCACTGCCAGGAATATTTTTTTTCAACTGAGAAGTTATCCTGACGTCCTGTAACTCTTAATTGGAGGTCCCATGACATAATTCACAGAAGAACAGGGAAGATTAGATGTCCTGCCCAATGTTTCTGCCTCAACCAAAATTATTGAATTTGTCTCCTTTATATTGTGGGTCTTTGAATTGGTGGCCCTTTATACTAACAACTCTGACTGGCAAGGACCTGGGTAGTGTCGGAGTGCAGAGGGATCTAGGAGTGCAGGTACATAGTTTCTTGAAAGTGGTGTTGCAGGTAGAGAGGATGGTTGCACAGCGGTAGAGTTGCTGCCTTACAGCGAATGCAGCGCCGGAGACCCGGGTTCAATTCCGACTACGGGTGCTGTCTGTACGGAATTTGGACTTTCTCCCCGTGACATGCGTGGGTTTTCGCCGAGATCTTCGGTTTCCTCCCACACTCCAAAGACGTACAGGTTTGTAGGTTAATTGGCTTGGTAAATGTAAAAATTGTCCCTGGTGTGTGTTGGATAGTGTTAATGTGCGGGGATCGCTGATCGGCGCGGACCCGTTGGGCGGAAGGGCCTGTTTCCGCGCTGAATCTCTAAACTAAACTAAAACTCGGGGTATTGAGTATAGAAGTTGGGATGTCATGTTACAGTTGTATAAGATATTGGTAAGACTGCATTTGAAGTCTTGTGTTCCATTTTCCTTCGGGTCACCTTGTTGTAGGTGTCGTTAAACTGGAAAGAGTGCAGAGAAGATTTACGAGCATGTTGCTAGGACTTGAGGGCCTGAGCTATAGATGGAGCTATAGTTGGGCAGGCTAGGACTTAATTGCTTGGAGGTCTGGAGGATGAGGGGTGTTCTTATAGAGATATATAAGATCACGAGGAGAATAGATAGGGTAAATGCACAGTATTTCACCCAGAGTTGGGGAATCAAGGACCAGGGGACAATTTAAGCTGAGAGCAGAAAAACCCCATGGGAATTTGAGGGCAACTTTTTCACACAGAGTGGTGGGTGTATGGAGCTGCCAGAGGAGGTAGTTAGACAATAGACAATATAGACAATAGGTGCAGGAGTAGGCCATTTGGCCCTTCGAGCCAGCACCGCCATTCAATGTGATCATGGCGGATCATCTCCAATCAGTACCCCGTTCCTGTCTTCTCCCCATAACCCCTGACTCCGCTATCTTTAAGAGCCCTATCTAGCTCTCTCTTGAAAGCATCCAGAGAACCTGCGTCCACCGCCCTCTGAGGCAGAGAATTCCACAGACTCACCACTCTCTGTGAGAAAAAGTGGTTCCTCGTCTCTGTTCTAAATGGCTTACACCTTATTCTTAAACTATGGCCCCTGGTTCTGGACTCCCCCAACATCGGGAACATGTTTCCTGCCTCTAGCGTGTCCAAGCCCTTAACAATCTTATATGTTTCAATGAGATATCCTCTCATCCTTCTAAACTCCAGAGTGTACAAGCCCAGCTGCTCCATTCTCTCAGTATATGACAGTCCCGCCATCCCGGGAATTAACCTTGTAAACCTACGCTGCACTCCCTCAATAGCAAGAATGTCATTCCTCAAATTAGGGGACCAAAACTGCACACAGTAGTCCAGGTGTGGTCTCACTCAGGCTCTGTACAACTTCAGAAGGACCTCTTTGCTCCTATATTCGATTCCTCTTGTTATAAAGGCCAACATGCCATTCGCTTTCTTCACTGCCTGCTGTACCTGCATGCTTACTTTAATAGACTGATGTACAAGGACCCCCAGATCCCGTTGTACTTCCCCTTTTCCCAACGATGCCATTTAGATAGTTGAGGCATATACTGTAACAACATTTGGACAAGTACAGGGACAATGGCCTAACACAGGCAGGTGGGACTAGAGTAGATGGGGCATCTTGGTCTGTATGGGCAATATGGGCTGAAGGGCCTGCTTCCATGCTGTATGACTTTGCACATCAAAAATATTTAATGAAGTACTTTGGTAAGTTTGAGGGTATGAAAACTGCTGGACAAATTTGTTTGGGATCTTGTTTTAACATTTACATGCCATTACAAATCCTTAATCAAAGCTTCAAAAAGATATGTGTAAGCCGAAGAAAATTTGAATAATCATCTGTTAATTCATCAAGAAAGAATACATCTGAAGCTTGATAATTAAGCATTCGTATTTGATAAAATTCCACATTGTGATTTAAAAAAAATTGGATTACAGGGTAACAGAATTAACATTTGTTATTCAAAGACCATATCCTGTTCATCTGAAACCTATATGAAATGCTAAGCTCATTGTTGGAGAGTGTCGGTGATAAGATAAAGTACATTGAAAAGATTGGCTGTTCTAGGCTTGTGGAAGGATTAGGTCAATAGCAGAATGGGAAATAAATCAACTCGATAGAATTGATACTTTTAGTCTGCAGGACATTAAAGGGTGTGCAATTAAAACATAGGACGAAGAGAGCAGTGCACAGTACAAGCATACAGATGTTTCTAAAATGTAAAATTACCTAATGAAACCTGACTGAATTACTGAGTGTTATTTTTAGCGTTTCAGAATTTTTTGTTTTGTGTACATGAAGTTCTAATGTAAATTTTACAGTAAAGACAGTCTTTCCTGTAAAATCTCCATCTACACGTTCTGAAATGTGTCCAATCCTATTATTGTGGAATTGAATTGCTTTTCTGTATAGTGCTATTCACGAGCTGGGGGAATGTCCTGAAACACTTAACGACCAGTGAAGCACATTTGAAGTGCAATTGCTTTTATTACTGCACCAACAATCTGCACACAGGAAGCGTCCACAAAAGGCTATGTGATAAAGCCATCATTTTGCGATGGTGAGCAAAGGAGAACCATTGCTGGTGGAGTCTCTGTTGCTCTTCAAAATGACTCCATGCAATCTTTTAAGTCCACCCAAGGGAGCAGGTGGAGCTTTGGTTTAACGCAGCATTCAGAGAGTGCATTATTTATTTCTACTTTGAAATACTTTCACAGAATTTGAATCTACAATTTTCTGCGACCAGGTTGCTTAGAACTCCAGCATTCTGTTTAGAATTAATCCTCGAGTGAGTTTAGTATTATGATTTTAATTTTTATAAAATAAATAACTAGAACTTGGAATTCTTCATAGTGTACAAAGGATTAGGGGTAGAAACAGAATGCTGGAGTAATTCTCAGCGGGTCAGGCAGCATCTCTGGAGACAATGGATGGGTAATGTTTTGGGTCATGACGTTCAAAGGATTAGGGGTTAATCCTTGCCAGTCAGCTAACTAAGGTAGTTGTCATATTACCATGTGCATTTGAGGATATACTTCAAAGGATCACCATGAATGATGTAGGCTGCTTCGGTTCGATGCAAGTGACTTTGAAGCTAGTACTGCCCAATTAAATTAAATGGGTTACTGTTTATTTTCCTTATTTTTAACATTTCAAATCGTATTTGGACAGTTTTAAAAGTGGTTAATACAACCTCTCCTCTACTCTGAGAGAAACAAATGGTCTTGGTTATTCCTTTGAGGCTGACGCCAACCAGAGAACCTACAACATAGCCTGGCTGGCATACCACTTGGAAATCAGTGGCACCATTGAATATTGTTCCACGTTATCAACTCTTTGTGGTTTGCTCTGCACAGGCGCCTGTGAACTTTGAACATGAACACGAAGGCGATCAAGAACCAATTATTTTGAGGAAACGGCGGGCATCTCCAGAAGAGAAAAACACATGTCAGCTCTTTATTCAAACTGATCATCTGTTCTTTAACTACTATGGTTCAAGAGAGGCCGTAATAGCTCAGGTATGAAAAGGCAATAAATTGTTCTGTTTAATAGTGCTTTGCCCATCAATTGTATGTTTGCATGCAATGAAATCAAACTTGTTTTATTGGATGTATTGATATTTAATAAGTCTGCAAAATCAATGCACATGTGAAGGATAAATGAGATGAGCTACACAGTATGATGGTCAGACAAGCATTCATATTGCTTTGCCATTAGATGCTTGCTGATCTGAATTCCAAATAGTTGAACTGACTGTTTTCTTTTGTTCGTTTTTTGAGAAAGAAAGAAATGGAAGATAGAGCAACCAATGTTTTGTTAGATTTGAGAAGAAAATTACAGTGAATGTGATCTGTTATACGAAATTCTGTAGATGCAACTTACATTCCTGACACAGCCCGATGCCATGGGGTTGGTTTGAAAGAACATTTGACAAGTTCTGAGTTAAACTTAAATAATGGATGTACTGAGTATTCACCCAATAAGGCAGTCATTTATTTCAACCTATGTGTTGAGAAAACTACCAAGGAGCCTTTGTTTGTGTAAACACAAAGTGGACCCAAATTCAAAATCTATTCTTAAACATTAAGAAAATTCAACACACAATATTGCATTTGCAGTAGTTTTCTTAATTTAATTTAGGGAACATCCTGGTTGGGATATTTCCCATTGCATCCATCTATTCCCCAAGAGCTAACATAAAGAAAAGTCTAGAATCAGTACTTAGGATTCCAGCATGCAATTATCTGACCACAAAGCAATACGAATCCTCGAGACTGAATAATGATTGCATCTGTTCTATCCATTGTTCTTGATGTGGGCTGGCTATTCCCTTGGTGCTGCCAGTTACTGAACAGTGCCCATTAGATAAGTCATGGATAATTAAGCTGTTGCTGCATTTCTCTTTGAAAAGCTTTAAACTTCTTTAGTCAGGACAGCTTTTATTTGAAAATTGCAATATGTGTTAGGCGTGTCCTTTTTTTCCCCACAGGATGAATGATCCTTCACTAATTATGCTTTGATAGTTGTAGCAGTATCTTAGATTGTTTGTTTGAACTGGGCTACAAACATGCAGGGGCATCGCCTGTTGAGAACATTCCATGAAAACTTTGAATTAGTGTTTGAAAGTATTTAAGATTTTTCATTTGGAAATTGAAAAATTACATTTCTGATTGTTACTTGTGGGTATCTGAGCAAAAGAATTGACCTAATCTGTATTTATGGTTGAGAATTAAAAACATTTGTTTTCAATTCCAGATTTCCAGTCACGTTAAAGCAATTGATACAATTTACCAGACGACTGATTTTTATGGAATCAGAAATATCAGTTTTATGGTGAAAAGAGTGCGAGTAAGTATTATTTTAAGATTTAAATTGTGCCTCAATGTTGGTTTTATTTTTACTGTTTTTTAGGTAATCAGTATTCACTTCATTGGAATTCTGTTAACATGAAAATTATATTTCACGATCCCCTCTCATTATTGCTGACTGTCGACCTCGTGTTCTTTGGAATTGAATTTGTTAATCAAGCAGCAAAAAATATTGGGGAGAATGGGTCCTATTATTACATATCTTTTAGTGGCTTTCATTAGGATGGGCTTTGAAATTGTCTCTGCAGATTGTCTTTGAAATCCAGGTGTACTTTTTTTAGTCTAGTGCATTAGTGTGCGGGGATCGCTGGTCCAAAAGGCCTGTTTCTGCGCTGTATCTCTAAATTGGTTAGAAATCTCCACACATTTCACTATCCTACAGCCTATGGGGCAAATTACATGTTTTACCAAGCCAATTGGCCTACAAACCTGCACATCTTTGCAAAGTGTGGGAAGAAACTGGAGCATCCGGATAAAAGTCACAGGGAGAACGTACCAACTACCTACATATACCGAACCCTGGTCCCTGGTGCTGTAAGGCAGCAGCTCTACCGCTGCGCCACTGTGCTGCCCCTGTGACACCTACATATAATACTAATTTGTGTCTACAAGAAGCCTAAGGGGACTAGATCACAAACATTTCTGGCATTTTGCGCTCATGTTGGAGTTAAGTACGAGTTGGAAGTGTGTGTGTGTGTGTGTGTGTGTGTGTAGCGGATTAGTCCTTGCAGCAGAGGAGTCATTGTAGAAAAGTGAATTATTTTTGTCACCAATAAGTAATGCCAGAGAGACAAACTCTTTGTACAGTGTAACTCTGACTTTCCATTCTCCAATAGTTTGGAAATCCTGATGGTTCTGTGTCGTTCTCGGATTGCTGATTTTGCACTTGCTTAGCCACACTGAAGGCCCGGTTCCCTCGGTCCTTTTGACACATCGGATTTGCTGATAAATTTGAGTCCCAAGGATGTTGGATTAACTGTACAATAGAATGCATTTCCTCACATTTTATTTATGTACAATATGTTTGTTGCAACCTTTGTCCTTCAGCTTGTTATCTAACACAAATAATGCTGCTTTTCAGATCAACACCACTACCCACGAAAAAGATAGAAGCAACCCATTTAGGTTTGCGAATATTGGGGTGGAGAAATTTCTCGAACTCAATTCGGAACAGAATCACGATGATTATTGCTTAGCCTACGTGTTCACAGATCGTGATTTTGATGATGGCGTTTTGGGATTGGCGTGGGTTGGTGCCCCAGCAGGTAAATATCTGAAGATATTGCTGGTTACAGTGACTTGGTTTCCATTAATTAAATGCCAATTAAATGGTTGCTTCCGAGCCCTTGCTTTAAAATTGAGTATAGCTGATAATGCTTTTGGAATGATGGGTTCTATTTGAGGAAAATATAATTTCTGTGTTTTTTTTTGATGTTTTTTGTTTTAATGTTATTGTGAACCTTGTGGGAGTATCTCCTGCATTGATGATGGTTGAACTAAAATATATTATATTACTCGTATTGTAAGTGGTATTCTTTCCTGAAGAAGTGCTTGCATGACCATTTATCTGTGCTGAAGTAGAGCACCCACTGGAAACAGTACTGCCCATATTCATTATGGTTCTGCTGATAATATTAATATGCCTAGAAGCTAGATTGTAATGCACCATGTTTTTTGGATGTTGTTTGATTCAATTTCAATGGAATGCTTTTCAAAGTGAAACCATGGACTCGTGGGTTCTAAAAAAGAGTTTTCCTCTGTGCTTTCCTTACAACTATCCTGCTAATGATCGACGAGCTTTGACGCATGCACTTGCATCAAGTTCCATGCTGTACACACCAGACCACGTCCCGTGGGATTTTGGATCCTGCGTGCCTGCCCCAGGGGCAGAGTAGGTCCCTTGCGCTGAAACAAACGTTTGCAGTATTTATTCCTAAGCGAAAGTGTGGATTACTGGAAAAGCAAAATGGAAAATACTGCAATGGGCAATATCACATGAGCGATAAAAGGGAACTGATGTTTCGCTTTACTGAAGAAAGGTCACCAAACTTGAATATTGTTTTTCTCAATCAATACTGCCTGACCAATGGCCTATTTCAAACCATTTCCTTGTGTTTGCTTTGCTAAATGCTGCTTTTCTTGGTGGGTCCCATGACATGGAGTCCATCATCGGCAATTTGCCTCAGATAGGCCTTTAAGTAATGTGCTGCTCTACTATAGTGCTGCCCCACCTCCTTTTCAAGCCCAAGACGTTATCCATCCAACCACCATGGCTATGACTTGTGGCTCTCTTCCATCTGCTCTTCCACCATCCATCACCAACCATCAATTAGCTATTTGAGGAACTCATAGCACAACCCCACTGGTTCCTCCTCTTACAGCTTTATCAGACTTTGGTTAGGCCACATTTGTAGTATTGCATGCAGTTCTGGTCGCCTCAATACAGGAAGGATGTGGAGGCTTTGGAAAGCGTGCAGAGGTGGTTTAACAGAATGATATAATGTAATAAAAATAAACTGCAGATGCTGGTTTATATCAAAGATGGACCCAAAATGTTGCCTCGCCAACAATCTGTCTGTCTGTCCCTTCTTTCTTTGTTGTTTTTTAGTAAGTGTTAAATATGTTTTAGTGTACTTTAGCTTGTTTTATGTGGGGGCGGGGGTGGGGTTGGAGGAAACTTTTTTAATCTCTTACCACGAAGGAGATGCGATTTTTTTTCGTATCATATTTCCGTTCCCACTGCGGCCTAACATCGAGGAGTTGGCGGCCCCTGCTGGAGACCGACTTCGGGAGCTCCAACTGCGGGAGACTGCGGACTTAACATTGCGGAGCTGGCGGTCCATGTCGGGGATCGACTTCATAGCTCCAACTGCAGGAGCCTGTGGACTTTAATATCATGGAGCTTGGGGTCCCTGGTCAGAGACCAACATCGGGAGCTCCAAGCCGCAGGAGCTTCGACCGCCCGACGCAGGGGCTTTGACCACCGGCTGCGCGAGCTTCGATTGCCCAGACTACTGATGGTTCGACTGCATCGACCACGGGAGAATAAAGAGGAAGAAGATTGGTCTTTATTGCCTTCCAATACAGTGAGGAATCCACTGTGGATGTTTATGTTAACTTTTATGTAGTTGTGTGTCTCTTTTTGTATGGCTGCATGGTAATTCGAGTTTCACTGTACCTTAATTTGGGGGGGGGGGGGGGGGGGGGGGGGGGAGGAACTCGAAGCAGTGGGGGTGGGGGGGAACCAGGACAAATTGGGGCTGGTAACAGATAGTCTCGGGCAAGGAGGTTCTCTGATAGACCGATTTTTGGCTGGAGGCGTTGTGAGCCCAAATGGGATACATCGTTACAAACTGTGGTGCTGGTTTATGGACTTTTAGTGGAGGTCATGGGGACGAGAGATGTTCGTAGAAGTCACCTAAAGTTGGAAAAATCAATGTCATCCCAATGGGTTGTAGATGATTGATGCCTGGTTTAGAGGGTATTAGCTACGAGGAGAGGTTGGACAGTTTTCTCTGCAAGAGGTTGAGGTGAAACCTGATAGAAGTGCTTAAACTTATGAGAGGCATGTACAGGGGAAGCAGTTGGAATCCTTTTCCCAGGGTGGAAATGCCTGACGAGTGGGCGTAGCTTTAAGGTGAGAGGGGAAAAGTTTAAAGTAGGTGTGTGGGCCAGGGTTTTTGCACAGTGGTGAGTTTCTCAAACATGCAGCCGGGGATGGTGATGGAGGCAGATACAATAGTGGTGCTTTAAGAGGCCTTCAGATAGCCACATGATATGGAGGGATATTGGTTATGCACAGG
The DNA here is from genome assembly GCF_010909765.2 of Amblyraja radiata. Lineage (NCBI taxonomy): Eukaryota > Metazoa > Chordata > Chondrichthyes > Rajiformes > Rajidae > Amblyraja > Amblyraja radiata. Next base: position 17,163,299 of record NC_045989.1, on the reverse strand, counting down.
CAGAATAAGAGTTGGTCACGGCATAATGTTTGGCATAAACATTATGGGACGAAGGGCCTGTGTTCTATATTGTTTGGGCTATATTGTTCTATGCCCTACTCCCCCAACCAACCCCCCTCCTGATCATACACATTACACATTTTGTCCTCCACTGCGAAATCTCCAGTTATGCCTACTTTGAAGAAGTTCTCCACCGCTCTCTGAAAGTTCTGCAATACCATCTCTCGCTGCACCTCCTCTGTGATTCCCCTTGCTCCTTTTGTATATCTTTCATTCATTTATTCTATGTACCTTTTCATATCTCTTGTTTCCATCTCCCCTGACTCAGTTTGAAGAAGGGTCTAGGCCCGAAACGTCACCTATTTGTTTTCTCCAGAGATACTGTCTGACACGCTGAGTTACTCCAGCTTTTACGTGTCTTTCTATGGTGTAAACCAGCATCTGCAGTTCCTTCCTATACATACAATTTGATTCCTGTGGTGCAAATTACATAAAAACAAACGCCTTCCTTACTCCGTTAAACAAAGCACTTTGTACTCTGAATTTGGCTGCTGCAGGTGCCATTTGCTTAGTGCACATTGCCTCAAAGTTATCGCCACTATTCTCTTTCAGGCCCTTTAACTTTATATATCAATTAAAGGCATTGTGGCAATGCATCGAGTGAACACTTTCAAAGATTTAATGAAGTAATGGACTTGTGCTTCTGACTCTGTTGCTCACTGTGAAATATATGATCCGAAATTGTTCCATTTGTTTAGCGCATTTAACAAGATTGGAAAACTGACACACAGCAGGCAAAGGAAATCCTTTGAGCTAAATGAATAAAATGAATGTGTATTGTAAAATTTACAGGGGATTCAAAGGTTGTAATCAAAAGTTCTCAACTGCATCAGTAAACCTCGAGGCACCTCTTTAGAATAACTTTGTGTTAAGATATGGAACCTTGTAGGCTGCTGTTTGTTTAAATTTCTAGGTGCTTTATCTCTTTTGATTTATTGACGTGATTTTGAAGTGTTTAGTTTATAAACCATGTTGATAACTTCAGGGCCATGTCCAGCAGCCAAATTTAGAGTGCAAACTGGCTAAGGACGGCATTAGCTTTTGGTGCTGCACCATGGTAATCAAATTGGATAGTCAGGAGGGGGTTTGGGGATGGGCCGAGGAAGGGGGAGGAAGAACATAGAAGAAAGGAAGGGGGAGGAAGAACATAGAAGAGTACAGCACAGGAAGTGGTCCTTCGTCTCAATCACGGTCTAAAGGAGGAAATGGTGTAAAGGACTTCCTCATTTTTTTAGTCAAAACAGTAATGCGAAATTTCACTGTCTTCTAAGCCCTTCCCTGACATGGTACCGATGCTCTTAAACTGACCTGTGATGTACTTTGCATTACTTCAATGGCCTAAAAAATGAAAAGGCTTCTCTTATCACAGCATCGGGCATGTGATGTGGAATAACGCACGTCACCCTACTTGATGATCACTCTGCCCTCGGTTCGAAATTATTACTTTGCATGATACTTAAAATAGCAAAGACCAATACACAAAGCATGTTACAGCTACCTTTTTTTACACGTCTAAATATGCTGGAGTACGATGAACTAGATACCGTATGCAAAGGGAGTAAAGGTTTTGTAGTGAAGTATACAAATTGATTTCACAAAGGCAGGCAGTGAGCTTCATTAATGGAGGGCGAGCTTGGTGGATTAGGGCCTCTTTCTTCCTAAACCGCCTGCTCTCAAGTTTAAACTGTTTTAGTTTGGTCTTGTTTTAATACCTAGTAAATACAAAATACTTTTATTTAATGCTCAACTGTGTTGTGCACTTCTCACAGTGAAACCACTCATTTTTTTCCCCAGAAGGTAAATGCTGTTAAATCCTGCTAGGAAACAGTTGGGGGGTTTTTTTTTTTTTAACAACATTTGTGGAGAGGAGCTTAACACATTATTAATGAGCCAAAGAGAATCAATGTCGTCAGTAGCCAGCCCAGATAGAGTACAGTTCAAAACGTTGGTCCCCATTGCAGTGAATAACCTTGGCACGAAATAGAGCCACCAAGGAAACAAAAGCAGTGTCCTGGAAAATGTAGCTGAGAAAACCTAAGCTACTGAAACATAAAAGAACCCAAGAGGAAGGCCACCTGTGGAAATTGGACAATTGAACTGAAGTTTTATTAAACCTGTGGTAGTGAAATGAAAATTTTATGTAAAAGCTGAATGTTTATAGCCGCATTAAAATGAGCCATGCACATGCACATAAGGGAAAATTATACGACAAAATATGACAACTCTTTGAACTACTGCCCGAGCTGTAATACCTCTGATACATTTTATTGTTTAATAATTTACATTTAGAGGCAATTATTTTCTTGAAGGAATGGGATTTTAAACAAGAGGGTTAATATAAATGTGCATTTTAAAGGTACAACCCATTTCCTTTCAACATTGGTTAATAAGAGTATCTGGAAATAGTAAAAAAAAAGAAGTATTGCAAGGTAATTAGATTCTTGCTCACAATACATGCACTTTTGTAATGGATATATATCCCTTCAAATTGTAGTGTTCAAATCCTTGTACTGCAGGTATACTTGTTTCTGTCATTTGAACAATAGCAATCTGAAAATTCGACAAAAATGCTGAAGTAACAGCGCATCAGGCAGCATCTCCGGAATAAAGGAATAGGTGACCTTTCAGATCGGAACCCTTCTTCAGTCTGAAGGGCCTGAAGAACGGTTCCGTCCCAAAATGTCGCCTATTCCTTTTCTCCTGAGATGCTGCCTGACTCTCTGAGTCACTCCAGCATTTTGTGTCAATCTTCGGTATAGACCAGCATCTACAGTTCTTTCCTATGGCAATCTGAAAATTGTTGGGTGCTTGTACTTAATGGAATTTTCAGCTTCAGAAATGAATTGTATTTTTAATATTGTATAAAAATTTATGTATTTTTAATATTGCCCATTTAACCAATATTTGTATTCTGTTTCCACCAAATAGGGAACTCTGGGGGGATTTGTGAGAAAAATAAGCTTTATTCTGATGGCAAGAAGAAGTCACTCAACACTGGAATCATCACTGTCCAAAACTACGGTTCTCATGTCCCTCCCAAAGTCTCCCACATAACCTTTGCTCATGAAATAGGCCACAACTTTGGTTCTCCTGTAAGTATTATATCTAACATAAATGAACTTACTAAATGATTCCTAAAATGTTGCTGCAGTTTATTTCCCATAGGATTTTCAACTTCAAATGTGTATTACCTTTGGAAATGAATTCATAAATTATGTTATTGAATTTGTGTTGAAGTTATGAAAATTGATGCAAACTGCATTTATATTGCTTAGCATTTTAATTTATAAAGAATATATGCGCTATTATAGTGCATCAAGTACAACAAGATCAAACTAGTAATACGGACTAAAAACAAAAATGCATGGCAATACATTGCAGCCTGTATAGTTTACATGGAGAGAAATTTATGATTAACATTGATGACCTGGGCCTGAAACCCACTCTCAAACCAGCAGCAAAGTGCTCTCTGAGGGTCAGCATATTCCATGCTCCCATTTCTAGGAAGGACTGGAGGTTAGATGCCAGGGCATGTGTTCTCTAGCTCAGTCCCTGGACTCACCAGTGCATTAAGGGACAGCACCTAACTGACCTGTACCGAAGGTACAGAAACATTTTGAATTTGAATGGAAAGGGTAAATGAAGGTGAGAGGCTTGTTTTAAAAAAAATTAAAAAAAACAAGTGGGTCAGGCAGTTCCGTCCCGTGATCGGTTATGCAGATAACCTTTGCTGCAGAAGGCGCATGGTTACTCCAAATTTTAAAATAAAATGGCTTTGAAAGACTAATTTACTTGTGGCTTGTACATGTGACTGCAGTATGCAAAGCATGCATCCTGTTCTTTTGTTTGTCCATTTGATGCTGTGAAATAAGCTAGTTGTACGGGTTGCAACTGTGTGACAAGTATGCTTACTAAGATAAACTGCTACTGATACCAACAGTAATGCCGATTTTTGCAGCTGGTATAGAGTACATTCAGTAGTGTATCCACACGCTTGCATGGTCAACCATGTATTCCTGGAAAGTTAGTAAAAATTGTCCGGTTCTCCTGAGATCCTCTCTGTTAGGTGGACTTCTGCCTGGGGCTTCCTGGGAAACCAGATCAAATATCCACGCCCTACACAATTATGTGGAGTGGGAACAAGGCAGAGCTCGGTCTTGCAAATATGATTGCAGCAAATACTTCCAGTCTTGCTTTCCTCAGTCAAAGTAATGCCACGACTCCAAAACTAAAGGGCAATAGCTGTTGGTCATCGGTATGAGTTTTTTCCATGGAAATTGAGAGGCCGGTCATTTGCAGAGATCACTAGGATAAATGTGGAAAAAATGTGGGAAAATACCACAGGGTGGTGCAGTTGTAGAATTCCCACTTCGCAGCGCTAGGGACCTGGGTTCGATCCTGATTATGGATGTTGTCTGTGTGGAGATTGTATGCTATCCCTGTGAGCTTGTGGGCTTTTTTC